>NW_012155374.1:212887-285747 GCF_000956105.1 Propithecus coquereli
GTGCCCGGCTAATTTTTTCTATTTTTAGTAGAGACAGGGTCTCGCTCTTGCTCACACTGGTCTCGAACTCCTGAGCTCAAACGATCCTCCCGCCTCGGCCTCCCAGAGTGCTAGAATTACAGGCGTGAGCCACTGCGCCCGGCCTGAAGACCTAAATAAACATGGGACATATATCATGTCCATGGTTCAGAAAACTCAACATCATGAAGATGTTAATTCTCCCAAATCGATTGTTTTAAAGTCGGGTTTAGTGAGATACAATTGTCTACAGTAAAATTCACCCTCTTTTAGCATATACTTTTACGTTCGTTTCAACAAACTGAAATAGTCACGTACCCACCTCCCCAATCAAGGTATATTAATAGAAGCACTTCCATTGCTCCCCAAATTCCCCAGGCCCCTTCGTGGTAAATTCATTCTTCCCAGCCCGGCACCTGGCAACCACTGATCTATTGCTTTTCACTATTGCTCTGTCTCTTCTAGAATGTAATTTAAATGGAATCGTATAGTGTGCAGACTTTTGAGTCTGGTTTCTTTTATTTAGCATAATTCATTTGAAATTCACCTGTGTTCTTGTTTTATCAAAACGTCATTCATTCATTCATATTTATTGCTGAATAGTATTTTGTTATATGGATGTACCATAGTGTAAAGAATATTTGAGTTGTTTCTGGTTTAGGATAATTATAAGTCAAGCTGCTGTAAACACTCACACACAATTTCATAGGATTTATCTTGAGTAAACACTAGGAGTGGGACTGCTGGGTCATTGTCGTAACTGTTTGTTTAACTTTATGAGAAACCGTCAAACCTTTCCAGGGTGGCTGAGCCACTCCGTGTTCCCATCTGTAGGATCTGTAGTGATGTCCCCTCTCTCCTTCCCAGTATTGGTAGTTTGTGTCTTTATTCTTGCTCGGTCTGATCAGAGATTTGTCAATTATATTAATCTTTTCATAGAAGCAACTTTGGTTTCCTTGATTAATTTTTGCTATTGCTTTTCTGTTTTCTATTTCATGGATTTCTGCCATTATCTTTAATGCTTCCTTCCATCTGTGTGCTTTGAATTCACTTTGCTTTTTTTTTTTAAGTTCCTTAAGATAGAGGCATAGATCACTGATTTCCTTTTTTAATATAAGCAGTTAATGCTATAAATATTCCCTTCAACGTTGTTTTAGTTGTATCACACAACGTCCATATGTTGTGTTTTAATTTTCATTCAACTCAACATATTTTATAATCTCTCTTGCTCTTAGCCGTTCCCCTAGAGTAGCTCTGTGACCCTGGGCAAATGCGATCAGCACGGATTGGGGGAGCACATCGGAGGGGAACACACCTGGGCCTCGGGATTCCCCATCAGCACTCTGGCTAAGACGCCGCACAGCCCCAAGCCAATCCCGAAAGAGCAGTTCAAAGGGGAGAAGATGAGTCAGAGTTCTTCAGCCCACCCTGAATCTCCCTGTCCAGTCCAGCCCTTCTTGGAGCACCCTGCCTGGTGTGGCATTAGGGGCCCAGATCTCCTGATGCTGGCACACCTCTTGGCACCCAAGGCCCCCTTACCCCGTGCTCCAGGGGGAAGGACTTCTCTGTGGCTCTGTGTCCACGGGCCCAAGCAAGTGATAACGAAGCCCTTGGTGTTCTCCAGGGACAGTGGGCCGGCACTTCCTAACCATCATCTCGCCCGAGCGCACGCAGTCCCTTCGAAGTGGAGAGCGTCAGGATCCCTCACCCAGTCCCATTTTTTTTTTCCGAGTTTATAAAAAAATTTATTTGTTTACGAGAGCCATGATTTAGAAGATTAAAAAGTTCTCCTGGGAATATAAATTGGGGAAACGCGGCGCGAGGGCGAG
This sequence comes from Propithecus coquereli, assembly GCF_000956105.1. NCBI lineage: Eukaryota > Metazoa > Chordata > Mammalia > Primates > Indriidae > Propithecus > Propithecus coquereli. The sequence goes on from NW_012155374.1 coordinate 214,735, forward strand.
ACTCGGCAATCCACGGCATGTTAAAAGATGCCCAAACTCTCTGGGGTTACCTCTGACTTGAGGCCAAAGGCGCCTGCCGGCAGCGCCCCAACAGCGGATGGTCGGAGACCCTGGCTGGAGACAGCTCATTTGGAACCTTTCTTCTTTCTCTTCTTCTTCTTCTTCACTGGTGTTTCAGCTGGCACAACATCCACCGTCACCTCTGCTGGCTTTTGCAGCTTTTTCTTTTCTCTCCTTTTTCTGGGCGTTGGGATCGCATCCTGGTCACCAGGTGGCTGCACGTGATCCTCGGCAGCCTCGGCGGAAGTGTCAGAACTCTCATCCCGCCGAGGGCGTCGGGGCTGCGGCTCCGCGCGGCTCTCCTCTTCTTGGCCGGGTGCTCGCGGCTTCCTTGTTCCTCGCCCTTCTCCTCTTCGGGCAGCTTGGCCTTGGGTTGGGGGTAACTCTCTACATTTTCACCTGTTTTCTCTTTGTTTCTTTTCTTTCTCCTTTCCTTTCACCTAGCCAGGAAGCTCCATGTCGGAGCAGAGGTGCAGGGCAGGCGTCTTCCGGGTTCGGTGTGCAGAGGTGTCTCCAGAGCTCAGGGCGTACTTGCTGCAGGAGGGGATGAGTCAGGGAGCTGGGGCCTCACTTCCTCCTCCACGAGACTGGATTTGGGGTGACCCAGACCTCTCTGCCCCCACCGAGGCTCCTGCCAGGACACGCCCCCACAGCGGAGAGCCCCCTGCCAGACCGAGCCGTGGCTCCTTCTCCAGGCACTCTGCTGAGACCGGTACTATGGCCACCCCAGAGAGCGCCCGGCATCACGGATGGACAGGCAGAGGGCCTGCTGACTAGGGCCGAGCCGATGAGGGGCGGAAGTATAAGAAGGCAGGTTGGAAAGGCTTTGGGATGAGATCTGCTCGAGTTCAGGTCCCCGCCCCACCACTCTCTGGCTGTGTGACCTCAGGCAAATCTCTGACCCTCTCTGAGCCTTGGTTTTCTCATCCATAACATGGGGATAAACACCGCTACATCACGAGGTGTTAAAAGAGATGCGAAGGACGCGGCACTGTGCTTGCAAATCACGCAGTCTGCGGGCACTCGTGAAGCACTGAACAAAAGAATGCGTGAGTGAGTGAATGAGTGGATGCCAGCTGACAGCACGGTCCAAGCTCCGTGCAATGGGCTGATGGCCTGGGCTTCTCAGGAAGCTCCTTGGGGATGGGACCCCAGACAGAGTGGGCGGCTGTACAGAGAGCACCGGATTGAGAGTCCAGAGACCCAGACTCCTCCACCTGCGACGGCTGCCTCTGTCAGCCTCAGTTTCCTCACCTGCTGGCCCCAGACAGCTGGCCAGGCGACAAAAAGCCAGGTTCTCTGACAAGGGGGCCCAGTCTGTGGCATTATGTCCTCTCTACCTACCACAGCAATGATGATTCGTATGAACCTTCAAAATCTGTGTTTTGTTAAATTTGAAAGTTATTCATAAAAATTATGTAAAATCTCCCATAGCTGTGTACTTAGGATTCGCACACTCTGCCCTGTGTGAGCTAAACTCAATTTAAAAATTCCAGGAAGCCCCCAGAAGCCCCCAGCGGAGAGCAGATCTGCGTCGGCCACCAGTCCTGGGCTGTCCCTCCAGAACCGCGACAGACACGAGAACAGGACCGCAGGAGTCGGGGTCCTCGGGAAGGGGTTAGGCGAGCAGACCCCTCTTGAGCACCCGCCCCCTCTTCCACCACGAGCAGGGTGGGGGCCTCTGGGAGGAGCTTTCCTGGCAGGGCAGCCTCTGCCAAGGCACAGGTGAGGCCGGGCAGGCACCTCCCTTGGGCTCTGGAGGGTGGGGAGGAGGGGCTTCAGCTTGACTCTGGGGGCCATGGAGGGCTTGAGGCAGGGGAGGCCACCGTCGGAACAGACGGCTTCTGCAACCCAGCTCCACCCCACCCCCGCCCCCGGCACAGAGGGTAGGTGGGAGGCTCCTGTCCTTCAGACAGCCGGCCACGTCCAGTTGGACGGACAGGTGGCACCGGGGCCAGCAGCGGCCCTGGCTCCAACCACTCTAGGGACTGGCAAGACCAGGCCACGTTCACAACCCGCCTGTTTTCCCCACACTTAGGCCGCCCCCCGTGAGCCGGGCAAGGGACTTCAGCTTCGGCCGGAGAGCTGAGCCACCACCAATGGACAAAATAACCCAAACGCCTGCCTGGCCACCCGGGCCCTGCTGCCCCTTCCTCAGAGGCTCGGGGCCTCCGCCGCTGGGGAGCGGGGACAAAGGGGACCGCAGGCGAAATTCTGGCCTTGAACATATGGTTCCTTCTCTCCCGTGCTGGGCGCTGTGCTGGCCCCTCCTCCGTGCAGAGGGCACCCCGCAGCCGCCAAGAGGTTAGTGGCCAGGAGCAAACAGGGCGTCCACACGTGGAGGCCTCGGCATTTACCGCAGGGACAGAACTGCTGGAAACGGGGCCCAGAGCCACGCCACCCACGATAGGGCCGCCGGCCACTGCGCACGAGCAAGGCGGGGCCGGCCCCTGCGGAGGAGCCGCGAGTGAGACGCGCAGCCCGGTCCCAAAGACTTAGCATAAAAACAGACTTGCCGGAATCACCGCTCTGTACCGGTTCCTGGGGAGATGGTTGTATCTGGGGTGTGCTGAGTTGCATTAAGTCTGTTACTGAAACTCGTTCCACCTGTTTCTTTTTAGTCTTGCGTGGCTGTTAGAAAACCGGAACTTTCCTTCGTAGCTCACGCACATCCCGGCGGCCGCAGACCCGCTGGCCTGAGCCCCGCGCTCCCAGGTGCAGGGGCAGCGCGGCCAGAGGGAGAGGAGCAGGCTGGGGGCTCCCGGAGGACCCCACCAGGGTGGGGATGTCGGTGGGGAGGGGTGCGGCTGTGCGGGGGCCCCAGCCCTACCCTGCTCCGGGGCCCCGCCTTGACCTGGGCTTCCTGTCTCCCGCGCCGGGCTTGGCACTCGGGCCTCCTGGCAAGGCCTTTGGGCCCCGCACCCACCAGGCGCCCATGCGAGCTGGCTGCATCCCCACTTTGCACCGGACGGAAGGAAGGAGGGAGCCGGGGGGCCCGTCCCTCCCTGGCAGGGCCACCTTGGCCACCCTGCTGCTCCCCATGACCAGCAGAGCGCAGCCCTGCCGCCACCCTCTCCAGACAGCCGGAGAGCATGAGTGACCGATGGGCGCCCCCTCCCAGCCATCCTGCCACCCGCCACCCTTCTCACATGCCCACGCCCCTCTGTGGTTTCCCGCTCCCCGGGCTCCTGCCGTGTGTGTGTGTGTGTGTGTGTGTGTGTGTCTGTGTGTGTGTCTGTGTGTGTGTCTGTGTGTGTGTCTGTGTGTGTCTGTGTGTGTCTCTCCGCTACCCCCAGCCCCCTTCTGCTCCCCGCCCTCCCGCTAATAGAGCTGGCGGGGAGGGAAGCCGAGTGCCCTGTTCGCAGTAACAAATCTTCCGTATTATTCCCTCTCCTTTATTTACACCGGGCACACAGTGGCAATTCAATCTGGAAAAGGGCCGTGTTTTCGGAGGCGCACAGCCCGAGAAATTGATGTTTGTGTTAATCAATCTTGTAGGAGCCTGCGGGGCTCGCAGAGCCGTGACGCGAGAGATTTCTTCTATTGATTGATTGAGTTCCGCGGGGGAGGGATAGGGAGACATCACACCCCGCCAGCGCCTAGAAGCTCTGCAGATGGGTCGGGTCCCCCGGTGACCCTGCCCAGCCCGAGGTGCACGCGGGGACCCCGGGCCCTCACAGCTTCCTCCACACCCAGCGTCAAGCCTGCCGGGGGTCAGGCTCCTGGTTCCATGTCCCGGTCACCCCTCCGCTGTCTGGGAAGTCTGGGGACTGCCCTCCCGATGCCCACCCAGGGGGGTCTGAGGCCTCCTGTCCTGAGAGGACCCTGTGCAGCCCCGCGGCGGCGTGTCCAAGGCTGGGTCCTGGACGTGAGCAGCAGCGCGTAGCCGCTGCCCAGCGCGTCTGCTGTGGAGAGCGCCCGGTGCTGGCCCAGAGCTGCCTGTGCGCTGGCCGGGCTGGGGGCATCGAGGCAGGCACGGGGGCGTGGGGCCAGCCTCACCACCCCAGCCGCCACAGTGGGCCCCGAGGGCTCTCGCCTGGCATCAGTAATCCAAGGCCCAGACCCCACCGATGGGTCAGGACCTGGGAGGGCCGGAGGGCAGACCCACAGGAGGGACGGAATAGCACTTGGTGTCAAGACGCTCTGCATTCGTAGGACGCTTGAAGGGTCACCACAGAAACTGACACCGCCCAGTGGTTCAGGGCAGACAGTGTCCCTCAGACCCATTTCGCAGAGGAGAACACTGAGGCTCTGCCAGTAATCACCCCACTGGTGAAAGAGCCAGGACTCGAAGCCGGGCCTCAGGACCCTCGTGCCAGGCCTCTGTGCCAAAGGCCTGGTGCCTGGACACAATCCTTGTCGCCAGAGAGGTTGCTGGGGACATGCAAGGTGGGTGATTCAGGCATCCCAGGACACCAGAGAGCTGAGCACCAGGCGCCCAGGCCGGAGCACTTGAAAGGACGCGGATCTTCAGGAGAGTCAAAGGCTTTTTCCAAAGCGCTCGCTGGGCGGCTCTTGCCCCATTTCCTCACTCGCTCACACGGACTCACACACACGCTCACACAGACTCACAGTCACACACGCTCGCACACACACACACACACACGCTCACACAGACGCACACAGTCACACACGCACTCACACACACACACACGCTCGCGCACACACACACACACACACGCTCACGCAGACGCACACAGTCACACACGCACTCACACACACACACGCTCGCGCACACACACACATGCGCACTCACAAACCTTGTTGATTTTCCAACAAACAGAACATAATCTCTGTTACTGCAACAGAATGTCCTGTTTAGGTTGACACAAGCCGGCAGGGATGACCCTGAACCGTCGCACCACGAGACGCACTTCCAGGAAGAGTTCATCGGGCCGCGGCGCAACCCCAGCCAGGAAGCCCCGATAACAAGGACAAAACCCACCCGCCCAGCCACGCAGCCACCCACCCCCGTCGGGGCAAGAGCCTCTTCACTGTGTATGTTAAAAATGAATGTTTAAATGCAAAAGAAATTACAGACAAAGACAAATTAAAGGACAAAAGACAAACTGGGAAAAACATGCACCATATGGGGTTGAAAAAGATTTTGTGTTATTAATATAGAAAGAGCCCCTACAAATGAGTAACAGCCGGCACCGTCCCGGTAGAGGGAAACCGGGCACCGGGCGTGGACGCCACCTCCCACGTGAGTGAGCAAGCGTGTCGAAACTCCAAACTTGAACCTAAAAAGCCGAAGACGTCTCTTTACCCCTGCCAAACTGGCAGTGATGTTTACGTTAATCCCTGAAACTAACGGCAAGCAGGGAGAAGGCACTCGGTTCCCCCAACCGTTGTTCTAGAAGGAAACGTGGCGATTTCTACCCACACACGAGGTCTGATGCGTGGGCGGCCCCTTCGACCGGCCATTCCCTTCTCGCGTGCTGGATCAGAGGGCGAGATGAGCACAGAAGCGAGGTGCAAGCCCTCGCGGCCGAAATAGGCACGCACCCGCCAAAGACACGCACGCACGCACCACGCACGCGCCACACACGTGCACACACCACACACTCCACACGCCACACATATACACACACCACACACATGCACACGCCACACACATGCCACACACGTACACAAACCACACACTCCACACGCCACACACATGCCACACACATACACACAACACACATGCACACGCCACACACCACACACATGCCACACACACCACACGCATGCACATGCCACACACATGCCACACATACACACCACACACGCCACACACATACACCACACATATGCACATGTGCCACACATGTGCCACACATAGATACACCGCACACACATACACACGCCACACACCACACACATGCCACACATACACATCACACACATGCACACGCCATACACGTGCCACACGTACACGCACCACACACATACACATACCACACACATGCACATGCCACCTGCCACATACATGCCACACACACACACACACACACACACAGACGCCCCGCACAGGGAGAGGCAGCGGCAACAGCGAACACCGGTGGGGACGTGGTGGGCTGCGGCTGGTAGAACGGACCCCTTCCTACGTCCCTGTCCCGTGTTTCGAATGACGAATCCGTTTCACCGCCTTCACGACGGTAGCAAGTAGAACGCCTGCTTCTCCGCGCCTCCTCGCAGAGCCCAGGGGAGCGCTGAGCCCTGCAGCCCTGGGCCTCGCTCTCACCTGGACAGGGTGACACCTGGCCCCCGCCGCCTCCCAGGTGAAACTGGAGCCAGGCCGTGACCTGGCCCAAGGGCCGGCGCCCCGTCACCGTCCCCGGCTCAGTTACGGGCAGCGGTCGTCGAGGTCACCAGGAGACCCGGTCTCACCCTGTGAACTACGCAACCTCCACGGCCTGGCGCGGGAATCACGCAGCCGCTGCCGTAGGAGCAGGCCCAGCAGCAGGCCCGGCACCTCTGGAGACCCCAAGAGCGCCCCCGGTGCCCAGCGACCCCCAAAGACACCTCCTGGAGTCTGGAGACAGGCGGCCGTCCCAGCTGAGCCCTCCTTCTGCAGGGGACGCTGCCTCCCGAGGCCCAGGCGGAGACAGAGCCAGGCTGGCTGGTCGGGGGGTCTTCCCGCCTCTCTTCCTCCCGCCCACTTCCGTTCCCCCCACGCCCTGTGTGGGCCCAGGACACGCAGTGGACAGACAGGCCCCTGAGGGGCGGCCACAGCGAGGAGCAGGGCCGTGGGTCAATGTGGGGAGGACAGCCCAGGAAGGGCCTCAGGGTGGGGAGCTGGGTGGGCGGCGATTCCTGGGGGGGTGGTCTGTGGTCCAGGCTGAGGAGTGGCAGCTGCCGGGTGCCCAGGGGAGCCAGCTCGGCCATCGGGGAGGAGGCCTGGGGACAGCGGACGCCGCCCTGCAGGGCCTCGGAGGCCGGGCGGGAACGGGTTTGCTGAGCGATTGGAGGGGCTGCCGGCAAGTTGGGCAGAGACGCGACACACTCTGGCCCGGCTGCCAGGCAGACAGCAGACCGGGAAGACGTGCTGGGGCTTGGGCGTAGGGGAAGGACCGGGGTGCCGGCCCTGGAAGGAGGAGCTGGTGGGGTTTCCTCGCGGACGGGGCAGGCGCGAGCCCAAGGACGACCCAGCAGGGTCCGGGAGGCTGAGGGACCTCAGAGAGCGGCGGGCGAGCGGGCAGCTCGGGCAGAGGGCAAGGGGGCCGAGGGACACGCTAAGGCGCAGGCGCCCCGCAGAGAGGGGGCTGCCACGGGGAGAGACGGGCCATCGCGCAGTGCCCCTAAGGAGTGGGGACAGCTGGGAAGGGCCTGCGGCCATCAGGGCCAAGGAAGGAGTGGGCAGCCACAGGGGACAAGAAGGAGCCTGGGGCCGAGAGGGGCCGGAAGGGTTGGGCGGAGGCGGAGGGCAGGCCAGATGCGGGCAGGCAGCGTGGCCACGCCGAGGCCACAGGCCCCGTGGGGGAGGGGAGCGGAGCTGGCGCGGAGAGGACCCGTGGGCGGACTCGCAGCCGGGTGCGGGGCGGGGGCAGGATCGAGGGGACAGCACCTCTCAAGAGGTTTCTCTGTAGAGGGCGGGGCAACGGCGTGAGGGCCGGAGAGCAGGGCCCGGGCTTCTGGGTCTGGGCGGGAGCCGGGCTCCACAAGGACGTGCGAGAGGGATGCACTCGGACGGGGGACCCTCAGACACCGCAGGCCGATCTCACCCAGCATGGGACCTACAGTGGGCGGGCTCCCGGCGGGAGGCTGTGGAGAAGATGGGAGTTGGGGGTGGAGGGACTTGGGGCCGTGGTGGCTGGAGACGCCAGGCCCTGGCATGTGTGGCCTGAACGCTGGGTGGCTTGTCGGTGTTGGGAGGAGCGAGGGCCACGGGCAGCAGTGGAAGGGCCAGGTCCACGTGGGGTCAGTGGCTGAGACGGGCAGAAGACGAGGTCAGGGGTACAGGCCACCAGGGAGGGAAGGACCACTCTTGAGGATATCAGGATCACCAAGGCCGATGGGAGTGACGGGGCCACCTCCTCAAGCCCGGGGCAGGGGGAGCTGTCTACCCAAGGAGGCGCCGCTGGGCTCCCCACACCCCTCCAGCCTCTCCCTGTTCCTGGACTTATCCACCGGCTCATTCCCGCCCCAGGGCCTTTGCACGAGCTGGCCCCAGGGTCTGGAACGTCCTTTCTCCAGATCTCTGGGTGGCCAGCTCCTACTGGTCCTTCAGATCAAAGCCACACCATCACCTCTTTAGAGAAGCTGGCCCAGAACTCCCAACCGAAACCGGCCCCCAGCTGCTTCCCATCCTCTGTGTTTTCCTAATCTGCTCCCGGGCTCAGCATCAGACTCCCCTGTGCCACCGATGCCAGGCGTCCACTCACCTCCTCCACCATGAGACCGTCCTGGTGGCCCCGCCCAGGGCTTGCACACTTCCCTGGAACCCCAAAACGCGCCCTCTGCTCAGACAAGCCTGCAGCACTCATCACCCCACCCAGAGCCCGCACCGCAAGCCCCTCCTCCCATCTTCTCTCTCAGCTACCGTGTGTGCTGTGTCGCCCGGGCTGCGCACACGCGGCCTTGCCCACTCCTGGCCTGGCGATCGAGATAGGAGGGGTCGCCCCGTTTTACAGAGGAGGAGACCTGAGGCGGGAGAGACCTGGGCCGGACTCGGCAGCGCCAGGCCAGCGTGTTCAGTCCACGCTTACAGCCCGCACGAGTCGGCCGCAGGGCTGGGTGGACGGGTCCCTCGGGCCCACCCTGGCCACCGGCCTGGAAAGAAAGAAGAACACAGAAACCAGAATCCCAAGGTCGCAGGGCCAAGCACCGAGGACATTGACTCCCAGCTGAGCAAAGGCAGCAGCAGGGGTTACACCAGGCTAAATAAATAAGAGAATTGGGCAGGAAGAACCCAGCACATGCCGCGTTATCAGTCAGCCCGTGCCCTGCAGGGGGCCTGGGGCAGCGCCACCGGCCTGCTTGCTGAAGAGGGGCCCACGGCAGCCTCTCACGGCCGAGGCACCAGGGAGGGCTGTGACCGGGTGCAGCCCCCACCTCCCCGTCCTCCCTCAGCCCCACGCGGGCAGGGGGGGCCTGGTCCACACCCAGCACGACCCCCTGCGGGGAGTTGTGCTTTTCTGAGGGACGCTGCCTCAGTGTAAAACGAGGCCAGTGGGGTGGGACTGGGAGGGTGCTGGGGGTTCGTGCCTGGGCGGCTTTACCCCCTCGAGGCAGCCCTCAGCCTCCCGGAGGCCTGGTGTGCAGACGGCTGCAGAAGCAGCTGGTGTGGAGGATGCCGTGTTCCCACTGCCCGTGCACCCGAGGGGGCCCCCTCACCTCTGCTCCCGCCACCCCTGCCTGCAGTCTCTCCTCCCCCTGCAGGACCTGCTCATCCCTCAGCTGGGAACTGGAAGCCCTCGGGTTCCACTTTGGTCCTCCGAACGTCACGGTGGCCTGCCAGGGCAGGAGCGGGGCCACGCAGTAAGTGCGGTCTGCGGGCAGCGCAGCAGTGGGAGACACCACACAGGCTTGGCCCGGGAGGGACAGCGAGGCCAGCGCAGAGGGCGCCCTGGGAGGACAGCGAGCACGTGGCAGAGTCCTCGCGGCAGGACGGGTTGGGGGTGTTTGCGGCGGCCGTGTCAGCAAGGGCTGGGGTTCGGGTGTGGTCAGCAGGGCTGGCTGCCCACAGAGCCCCGCCGCCTCCGCAGGACATCCGGGCTGCCAGAAGGGTCGATGGTGCATTTTTGAAGTACGAAACGAAACCAGATTCTTGGGTCCTTGAGCCCCTGGAATCGTGTGTGTGCACGGTGGCTTTTTCCGGAAAGGTCACAGACTTCCATCGGAGTCCAAAGGGCCCCGGCCACACCTCAGCAAGAATCTGGCCGTGCCGTTACCGGGCGCGCGCTCTGCCAGCCCATCCGGTCCTCACCGCTCCCCATTTTACAGATGTGGACACTGAGGCTTGGAGGGTGTCGTGGGCCGACGGTGGCCCCAGGAAAGATTTGTCCCCCGGAGCCTGTGAATGGGGCCTCGTTTAGAAAAGGGGTCTTAGCAAATGTGGTTAGGGATCTGAGATAAGATTGTCCTGAGTTACCCAGGTGGCCCTAAATCCAAGGACAAGCGTCCTTACAAGAGGGACGTGCAGAGGAGGCCGGGTGAAGTCGGAGGCAGAGGTTGAGGTGACGCCACCACAAGCCGAGGGGCATCAGGGGCCGCCAGGTGTGGGAAGAGGTAGGAGGACCCTGCCCTGAGCCTCCGAGGGGTGTGGCCCTGCGACACCTGGTTTCTTCCGGCCTCCAGAACGGGGAGAGAAGAAACGTCCGCTGTTTCCAGCCTCCTGGTTCCTGGTCACATGTCGCAGCAGCCCCAGGACACCCCCAGGGACAAAGCGGGGACTGAGCCCCAGGGGGTGGGACCCCCCCACCTCTGAGCTACAGATGTGGGGCTGCGGCCGCCCTGGACGGAGAGCTCCACGCACGCAGGGCCGGCCCATCGGCCTGGACTCGGGGTTCCTGCTGCACCCCTGCGTCTGGCCCGAGGCCCGGCTGGCGGGAGGTGCTCAGTGAGCCCTCACCACTGGGGCGTGTGCCGGGCCCCAGTGTCGTGTCTTCCCCCTCTGTGGCCAGTGGCCAAGCCAGCGAGGCCCTGCAGGGAGCTGCGGACGTGAGCAGGCCCCGGCGCAGCAGGGCGGGAAACAGCAAAGGCTGCGGGGCCGCGGCAAGGCCGGGGTTGGTAGGTCAGGTCAGGACGCCCTGAGCAGTGTCCTCACTGTCCACAGAAGGCCCAGGTCAGGCCCAGGTGCATGACCTGAAAGAGGACACCCACCCCCTCGGCCAGGTCTCGAGCACGGTGCGTGCCACCTGCGCCTGCCTCCTCGTCCCTGAGTGGAGAACCCTGTGTGCCGGCACAGAGCCGGCCCCCCACCGGGCCCTCCCTGACCCTCACCTAGAAGGCCCTGGAGAGGCACCACCTGCTCTGTCACCATGGAGGGTCCTTCTGCCCACTCCCCCCAGGCCTCCGCCATCCCCTCAGAGCCTGGCAGTGACAGTCCCCATGTGGTTACAGGCATCCAGCAAGCGCCCCCAAATTTCCAACATCCCCACACTTCTCGTCCCCCAAAGCAGCATCTCCCACTTCAGGGGACCAGTGGGGTCCCGCAGGGCAGGGGCTCAGCTATGGGGAGAGCCAGCCGCCTCCCCAGGCAAGGCCCAGACAGACCCCCAGCCTCCCCACCCCTGCAGAGTGGGCACGTTTCTATCCCCACCTTACAGCTGAGAAAAGAGGGACAGAGAGGGGAAGGGGCTCACCCAGGAGCAGAGGCTCCTTCAGCGGGAAGACAGGCAGCCGGGCCACCACCCGGCCTCATAACCGCCAGCGCAACGCCCATCCCCCGAGGCTGCCCCCTCCCTGCCCAGGATGGACCACGTGGCAGGGAAGGGACGTGAGTGCACCTCACACTCCCAGGACCCACATCCTGCCTACTCCTCCTCCAAAGAGCAGCACTTTTCAAAGTGCGCGTGCGCAGAGCCTTAGGGCCCCGGGGGGCTGTCGGCACAGCCCCAGGATGGTGGAAGTCCAGAAGCACTGGGTGAGCAAGGGGAGCAGGAGCTTCTTCCATGCAGGACTTCTCAGAGCCTTTAGCCACTCTGCACATTTGCCCTGGGGTAGAACTGTGAGCTGAATTTCCCAAACATCTGTGGCCACAGGGAGCACGAGGGGCACAGGACCCCTGCGTAGGAGAGGAGCTGTGGCTCCCAGCAGACATCGGTCCCCAACCTCAGTCCTCTGGTAGAGAGCACGGGCTGGCCTGGGCTTTGCGGCTCCCCTGAGCTGCCTTCACAGTCCTTCTCTCTTCCCTGCTCACTGGGGGTCCTCTCCGAACTTGGGCCTCCTCAGTCACGAGGAGAGAGCAGGGCCCAGCTCCCAGGGCACACACACCGTGCGTGAGCAGCGGGTCCCAGCCTGCGCGCAGCGGGCACCAGGCAGGGGCGACCACGCCCGCAGGCCAGAGAGGGGCAGAGGCCCTGACCACCCACTGCCTCCTGGGCAGTCCCCGCTCCGTCTGGCAGCGTTGTTTTTTTTTTGGAGACAGAGTCTCGCTCTGTTGCCCAGGCTAGAGTGCTGTGGCGTCAGCCTAGCTCACAGCAACCTCAAACTCCTGGGCTCAAGCGATCCTCCTGCCTCAGCCTCCCGAGTAGCTGGGACTATAGGTATGCACCACCATGCCCAGCTAATTTTTTCTATATATTTTTAGTTGTCCGATTAATTTCTTTCTATTTTTAGTAGAGACGGGGTCTCGCTCTTGCTCAGGCTGGTTTCGAACTCCTGAGCTCAAACAATCCGCCCGCCTCGGCCTCCCAGAGAGCTAGGATTACAGGCGTGAGCCACTGCGCCCGGCCTGGCAGCGTTTTTTAAACAACTAACTCCTCTCCGCCTCGTCTCTGAGGATGAGCTTTGGCACCTCACGGGAAGGACCGGTACCTGCCTCGGCCTTTTGCCGCTGCCCGCGGCCCAGCGAGCGGCTGGCTGGACCTGCACGTGCAGGCTGCGGGGAGGCAGCAGGAGAATGACGGTGATGACTGGCGCGACAGTTATTCACACCAGGCCTTTGGTCCTTTCGATGGTTCTTCCTCTGGCAGGAGGGGCCCCGGGGCTCCGGCTGGAGGGAGCAGAGCCTGCCCCGGGTGAAATCCCGCAGCCAGGGGAGCAGCGTGGGGTGGGGGGGACACGACACCCAAACACCAGACCGCGGCCCAGGCTCTGCTGGGTGTTCTACCCCGGGACAGCCACGGCCCCTCCACACCCGCACGCTCCAGGGCCCTGCTGAGCCGCCGCAGGCTCCACTCTGAGCAACGCGATGTCACCAGGAGGGACACACAAAGTTGGCGACACTTCAACGCTGCATCAGGTCTTTGGGGCCAGTCCCGGGAAGGTCCCACTTCTCCAGTCCCAGCCTCTAGAGCCCCCGTCCCCTGCCAGGCCTCACCTGGGCTTGGGCTGTGTCCCTCCCCGTGCGGCCCGTCTGGGCAGGCGCTGGCCTTCGTCCCTCAGGAGGCCGCTCCCCAAGGCCCTGCCCCGCTCTCTGACCAGGGAAGCCCTTCCTGGTGGGGCCACCCAGCCCTGAAGCCTGGGCCTCCGTTTCTGCCCAAAACCCTGCACTGGAGGTTACGGCAACGTGCTCAAAGGCAGGGGCCCTGCTCCGGCCGCGTGGTCCGGCCCGTGCCTCCGCACTCTCGCGTGGCTCAGGCCGTCTGCCCTCGGGCTCCTGCCTGTCAGTCGTGGGCAGCAGCAGTGCCCACCTCTTGGCAGCCCCTCGCCCTCACGGCGGCGTGTTCAGTCGCCTGTCTCCCCCTCCTGGAGCCCGCGGACCTCGGCCCAAGAGCACCGCACGTGGACAGACGCACAGCCTGGGCGCGCCGCCCTGGGTCACTCCCTCCTGCCTCTGCAGCCACAGGCTGGGCTTCTGGGCGGTCAGAGAAGTTGTCTGTCCCTTGTCTGTCCCCAGCCCAATCCACAAACACCCGCGGAAATGACCGAATGAGCGAGAGCTACAGCAAGACCCCTCTTCTGGCTGCCGCTGGGGGCTACAAACACAGCCAGACAGTAGGGCAGCCTGAGAAGGTTCCGGAACAGCTGCGAACCAGCTCCTGGAGGGCGGATGACCTGTGTCTCAGTCCCACCTCATCCCACAGGCCCGAGGCGCTGTCCGTCCCTCCCTGGGGCCCTCAGACTCTCGCAGGGAGCTGGTCCTGGGATATTTATATCCCGAGGAAGGGCAGCCCCAGCGCTCGGCCCGCACAGGCCTTCCGGGCACGGGGCCCGGGCAGCGCCACAGCGCTCTGGCGGCCGGCCAGGCCAGGCAAGCAAGGTCTCCGGCCAAACGCCGGCCCTGGGAATGCCGCGGCCCTGCTCCCTCCCGCACGTCCGCGGTCAGTGGTCACGTTATTAATAGAGGCCCCTGAGCCCTGAGAAGAGGCCGCGCAGCCCGGATGGCCGTCGCCTCCCCGCAGAAGCGGAGAAAGGCAGCTCCTTGCGCGAGCTCAGCCAAGAGGCTCTGGGCACCCCTCGGAGGGATCCACGGAGCCCTGGGGTGCCGGGTCCCCACTCTGCCGGCTCTGCGGAGCAGGAACAAGGCGGGTCCCAAGGACCCCATGTTCTCCTTCCTAAGACACCTTCGACCTCCAGACAGCGTCAGTTTCAGAGCAGTGCTTGGGGGCCCGAGGAACTGCGCCAAGTGTCCACGTCGGGCACGGCACCCGTCCTCGGAACGCTGGGACGTGGGAGGGAAGGTGTCTGCACACAAGGAAATGTCCTGTTTTAAACCACCCGGGCCCTTCAGTACACAGAAAAGTCTGGAAAGTTATTCGCCACCGGGGCTCCCCTCCCTCCTTCCTCCTTCCCTGCGCTTCACACCGCGGGACAGAGGCGCCCGCTGCCGGGAGGAATGGTGGAAACCTTGGCGCCTTCCTCTGGCCCCCCAGGACCGCCCGCCCCGGGGACAGAAGGCCCGCAGGCCGGGCCGTACCTTCAGGGACCGGTTCTGTAGTTCCTACCAGAAACCCACAGGAACGCAGGGGTGCTGGGCAAATGCACCCGGCCCGTCCACGTGGTGGGGTAAGGTTGGGGCTCTGTTTCGTTTCTGTTTTCATCTTTCTCTGGTGCGATTTCGAATGCTCCGGAAAGCCGGCATCGTGTATAAAGACGCGAACTTCTGAAAACACTGACGCCGGCCGTGTCTGGGCTGCACCTGGAGCTTTCGCATTCGGGCACCCCCCAGGGACCCCGCAAGTCTGACGCCGCGCAAGGACCCCCTGCCCGAGGCACTGCCAGCGTCCCCAGGGGCTCTGGCACTGCCCGCCACACCTGGGGTGTCCCCTCCGGGCAGCCTGTAGACACATCGCGCCCCGGTTTCTCCCTCTGGAAAATAGGACGGTAAGGGTGACCTCGGCAGAGCCTTCCCCAGCCCGAGGCGTGCACTTTGCGGCTCAGCTGCCAGTCCCTTCAGGGGGAAGAAACTGAGGCACAGAACCTTTTGGCAGCTTGCCAGGCCCAAGGAGAAGCCAGACTGTGCGCTTCGGTGGCCCGCCCTGCCCCGCGGCCTGGCGCCCCTGCCTGACTCCCGCGACCCTGAGCGGTGCCACCCCGCCCCCTGGTGGAGGCCGGTGGCATCGCCAGCAAGGCGCCCAAGAGAGGGTCCCGTGTCCCCTGCCTATTGGATGTGTGGGGACACCCAAGCCTTGGGGCCCAGCAGCCTGGCACTGGAACCCCAGGCCCCCAACCCCGCCTCTTCCCAAAGAGATCAAAACAGGGAACCCACCGCCTGGGGTCAGCCCACCGCCCACTCCAAGGCCGCCAGGACAGGGACTGGCAAGCAGGGGCACCCACAGGCCGCGGCCACCAGTTCCAAAGGCTGCTGGTCAGTGTGGCGGCCGTTAGCAGTGGCCTTGAAGCTGACCCTCTGGGCCCCAGTGCTCACTCTAGAAGACTCGTGACAGCCCAGGAGGGTCCTGGGTCACCAAGGCTTTCCCGTCCAGGAGGGAGTGAGTCCTCAGGGCCCTTTGCCGTTTCTGGGAATTCACCTCACTCTGCTACTTTTCTCAGCTCCCAGCTGAGAGCCTCCCAGGAACCTCCCAGGAACCAGGCAGGTGGATGTCTGGGGGCGAGAGGTGGGCAGGGCGGGGCGGGTCCCCCACTCCTCCCCCCCCCACCCAGGCAGCCCACAGACGCCGTCGGTAAGCTGCGACTCCAGGAGAAATTCCCCTATAAAGACTGAGCTCTAATCCCACCACCAAGCCCCTAATTCTGCAGGATTATGCTGCTGTTTGGGAGAGAGCGTGTTCCCTGTGCTCCCACCCTGGATTTGTGGGCGCCAAGAGCTTTGGGTTGCAAGACAGCAGGCCCCCCTGGGCCGTCCGCATGTTCTGGTTTCTAGGGCAGGGGGATGACCATCTTCAGGGGCCCAAACTGGCCTGAGACCTTCCAGCCGAGCACAGATTCCCCGGCAGTTCCCCGGGCGTAGAACAGTAGCTTCTTCAGAGATCTGGAAAACCCAGGCTCCCCAAAGCCACGTGAGCCCGGAAATGGGAGCACAGCGGCCCTTATCCGAGGCTCTGCTCTCCTGCGTCAGTCACCTGCGGTGAATGTCACCTGCGGTGAACAGCGGCCTGCAAACAGGTGCAGCACGACAAGGCGCTTGAGAGAACCACATTCTCAGAACTTCCATTGCAGTGTGTTGTTATAATGGTTCTATTTTATTGCTATTGTTAATCTCGTACTGTGCCTAATTTATGAATGAAACTTTATCATATGTATGTGTGTGTCGGTAAAAACACCGTACTGGGTATATAGGGTTTGGTACCAGCCCTGGTTTCAGGCATCCACTGGGTGTCTTGGAACGTGCCCTCCAGGGTAAGGCAGGCTGCTGTGTTGTGATCGGGGTGAAGCTGCTTTCTGCTGTGAATAATCTGTTGCTGCCTGAAGTCATCCACTCCGAGCACGTTTGTTGAGCGCTCTCTGGGGGCCTTCCAGATGTGGACAGGGATAGGGCTGGGTGTGCAGAGGCAGTGGCTGCCCCCAGGGGTGCCTGGCATGATGAACACAGGTCTGGGTTGGGCCAAGGGAGAGCCAACCCCACCCAGCCTCCCTCCGCCCTGCCTTTCCCCTGCAGCCGAGAGATCCCATCCACCAAGACAGGTGGCCACAGGACACTCGCCCCCCCACCGACCTCCTTTCCACAGCCCCACAGCTGCCAACGGGCTTTTCTTTAAAAATAAAAAGGAATTCTGCAATTTCGTTTAACTCAGAATTTCCTAGTTTTCTTCCCTTCTCCCCGGGGGCATTTCAAAGGACACCTGTCACTGGAGCACACTCCCGCAGGTCTGCTTCGCGGCAATTGATGGAAGCCCCCCCTTACGAGGGTGGCTGAGTTTAGTAAATGAAAATGGGGGACACTGGGTTAAATTTGAATCTCAGATAAGCAATAAATAAGTTTTAGTGTAAGTGGGTCCTGCGAAATATTTGGGATGTACTTACACCAAGAAATTACTCGTTACTTGCCCGGGATTCCAATTTAGCAGGTGTCCCATATTTTGTCTAGCGACCCTCCTGTGACACTTGGGGGTAAGGGCGCACACGGGCCGGCGCTTTGCTGGGAATGACAGGGAGCCCGCGCCAACCCTCCCCGTTGCCACCAACTGGGAGTGGGGGGCCAGGGTCCCAAACCTGCCGGGTGCCCTTGGGCTCAGTTTCTGTGTGCTCAAAACCGGCAGGTCGGTGAGGCGATTGCGCCTTTTCTTACTTTCGGAGCTTTCTCTGGGTGTGAGCCCCGATTTCATGCAGGAGCCTCAAGGACGGCCTTGAGGAAAGAGACCCCCCGTCCAGTGAGTTACACTCCTGGTGACCCGGGGGAGGGCCGGTGAATTCCCCCAATGGCGACCACCCTGATGCCCGTCCACCTCCCGGCACTCGAACCAGGCCGACTCTTCCTCCGGCCCAGAGCAACCTGCTGGCCCACGGAGGTGCGGATGTGCCGGAATTGGGGCCGAAGGCACGAGTCTCAGGGCAACGATGCCAATACCGACCACGCATTCATTCAGCAGCCACTTTGGGAGGCCCTGTGCGCAGCCAGGCTTGGCCCCAGGGTGCAGGGGTCAGCAGGACAGGAGGCGCTTGTTGGGGCTTCACCCTGAAGGCAGCTGCGGACGCTGGGAAAAGCAGCCTCAGTACGCAGCTCACGCTGCTGCCCACCAGCTCTGCGCACACGCTGGGGAGGGAGCTGTGGCCTCCAGGTCCTTCCAGCTGGGTCCTCCCCACAGTGTGAAGACCTCTGGCCTTCTTCCCTCACCTTGTATCACTATCCCTAAGTCCCCCGGATGACCTCCAACCTCCACCCAAAGCAACGAATACAGATTCCTGGGCCTGACTGCAGACCCTAGATTGCGACGGGGCGGGGGGCAGGAATCTGCATTTTCACAAACCCAGGTAGCTCTGATTCACCTTAAAGCCAGAGAGGCCTGGCCTGGATTCCTGAGGAGCCAGCAATTTCTTTAGTCCAAGCCCATGAACTTGCAGATCCAAGGGAAGGGCAAGGCCCCACGTGGCCTGGCCTGGCCCTGGGCAGAACGACCCGAGGCAGGACCCCGGGATGCCTCTGACTGAGCCTCCCGTGCACCCAGACCTGGGCCCGGGAGACCCGAGGGCGGGGGCTCTTGTGCAGAAGCCACCGGCTGTGGAGCACCCAGACTGGAGAAGGGCAGACTCCCAGCCCCACCGGCTGCTTCCAACCCAGTTTTTGCCCCAGAGCGGTGTGATCTTGTGCACAGTCCCCTTGGCCTCTGTATCTTCAGACATAAAATGGGGTGCTCCACAGCCTCTCCCCTGCCTCCAGCACATCCCGAGCCACATGCGGCCAAGCAGGCACGAAGCGATTTCTCTTAACCTCCGGAGGCCACTGTGATCCCAAAAATGAGGTCAAGTTTTGGTATTTTGCAGAGTTCTGGGCCTGGAACAGAAAACGCTAAGGCCAGGGGAGTTTGACCAGAACTGACAGGCCCCATTCCAGGGTGATGTAGGCTGGTGGACGGCGCAGGCAACGCCAGGAGGGCAGATGCTCAGGGCGCCAGTCCTTCCTGACCAGCCACCTGCTGCCCAAGGACCGGAGAACACCACTCTCCGCCCTTGGGTCCTCGCTGACTCCCCAGGGTCCTGGCTCCCCCAGGTGCTCCGACCCTTTGCAGGCTGGGGGTGGGGCATTCTTCCCTCCACTGAGCTTAGTTTTCTGTGACTACCTGAAACTGCCCACAGACGACTTGGCTCAGGGTGGAGCTGGCCGTGCTGGGACGTGGCCACCCCAGCTTGCTCTGACTGCACCCAGCAGGACCCACCGGCCTCGGCTTCCTCCACTCCCCTCAGGGCCACAACACCTCCAGGGGTAGAAACTGCCCTACCCAACAAATTAAGTTTTGCTTTTTGTAATTAATAGACACACTTGGGAACACACACATCCAAAGTAGCTCAGAGAAATAAACACGCTCATTCAGTCCTTACTGCTTGGCCACCCAGAGCGGCCACTGTGCATCCTAGTGCACCCTTGTGTCTGTCTGTACACGCACCGTGTGTACTGACATGCGTGCACGTGCATACATACGTGTGCACACGTGTTTATGCACACACGCGCACGTGTGCACCTACCTGTGCGAGCGGGTGTATGGACATGTGCATGTTTGCACACATGCACACACTAGTGCGTGTGCAAACCTGCATGTACGCATGCTTGCGTGGGCATGCATCAGTACATGTAAAAACGGGCGTGCATGTGAGGACACGTGCATGACTGTGCGTGCACGCACACGTGCGTATATGCATACAAGTCCAAGTGCGTTTGTGTAGACGCGCATGTGCACATACGTGTGCGGACATGTGCGGGCGCGTGCCCGGGCGTGCATGGAGAGACGCGCGCGCATGCGCAAACACCCGCCGACGCCGCGGGCTGCCGCTTACAGGCCTCCGTGGGTCCAGCACCGCGAGCTGAGGGAGCCGGCCCGCCGTCCCCCAACGCGCGGCGGCCCAGGCGCCAGCAGGGGCGCTGTAACCTGGAGCCCGAGGAGCGCGGCAGGGGCGCGGCCACGCCGGGCTCGAACCGGGGCTCCAGGCGGCATGGAGCATGCGCAGGCGGTGCCTGCGCGCCCCGGCACCCACAGTTCCAAGCGCAGGGCCGCGTCCGGAAGTCCGTGGAGCGGATCTTCCGATCTCCGCCCTCTGATTCGTTACTAGCCACTTCCGCTCCCGCAGGCAGTCCTGCGCCTCTTCCCGCCATCCGCAAGACGTGTCGCCACGGGAAGTGCGAGCCCGCCCTGTTTTGTTTCCGGAGGAATCTGCCTCCCCAGGGAAGCTCGGGATGTCTGGTTGTTCCCCTCAGTCTCTGATTGGCTGGTTTTATGAATACATTATAGATAAAAAGGTTTGTTTTTTTTTTTTCTTATACTTTCAAATTAACAAAGATGATCCAATGCGAACAGCTGTGGTATCCTAGGGGACGCAGGCGCTTCCACGAGTGTGCCTCTGGATGGCCGGCGGCAAGTCACCATCACCGTAAGGCGAGCCGAATGTTGGCTCATAAAAGACTCGCGGTCGCAGAGCACACTGTGTTGTATGAAAGGAGAGAAGGTTAGCACTCCCCTTGACAAGGATGGAAGAGGCTCTCGGGCCTGTACAACACGCATACGGTTAAGGCATTGCCACCTACTTCGTGGCATCTAACCATCGTTTTTCTTTTTTTTTTCCCGTTGCGAGTCTCCGTCCATGTACACTGTGCGGGCACAGATGCACGTGTGCGGGTGCATCGTGTGCACAGGTGCGCCAGCTCGTGGTGGCGAGGGATTCTTCACGAAGACTAGCCTCGCCAAGTCCCCTTCTTGGCACTGCACCCTGCAATTGCACCCCAGCACCTGGGCAGGTGGAGCCCCGCCAGGAGTGATCTCCACCTCCCATCGGCCACAGCAGGGAACCTGGCAACGGCCCCCGCCCTTCACACGCGGGGCAAGCACACACAGGCCCCTTCTCGCGGGGTCATCCCATGTTCTGGTATCTCCACCCCAAAAGGCCTTATTTGAACCCTCCCTTCTTCTGCACTCCAACCTTTTGACAGAAGAGCCCATCAGGAAAAATCCAGAGACCTTGAAATATGAAAAAAAAAAAAA
Source organism: Propithecus coquereli (assembly GCF_000956105.1). Classification (NCBI taxonomy): domain Eukaryota; kingdom Metazoa; phylum Chordata; class Mammalia; order Primates; family Indriidae; genus Propithecus; species Propithecus coquereli. The sequence continues at coordinate 235,476 of NW_012155374.1, forward strand.
AAAAATCCCTGGTTGTCAGTCTAAGGCACCCCTCTAGCTCCTCTCCACCCTGGCTTGTTTGCTATTTTACGTCTAAATTGTATGAAACCGATCGTGCCTGATGTATTTTGACCATTTTTGCCAGTTGAGGATCTATTTGCAATTTGTATAGTGTGGTACTTGGAACCGGCGGTAACATCCTACAGGTTCCCTCGCTGAGTTTATACATGAAGTCTTTGCTGAGCGTTCATATTCGTGTGAGTCAAAACCTCACCTCTGCAATACAGTCCATCGGGCTAGGCAGTGAGGACTCAGGGCCACCCCCGGGGCACCGAGTGGTCTTCCCCAGCCCTCAGACCCACCGTTCAGGGGTGAGTGTAGCTCTGTTCCAGCTTCAGCATCCACTGTCCCTTCCTCTGGGTGGCAGTGCCTGACTCTCATCCTCCCTGAATCTCTGTTCTCCTTGGCAGCTCAGCAGAGAGCCCTTCCTGTTTACTGGGACCTGTCCTTGACCCTAAGGTCCTCCTGTCAGGACGGTGAGTGCTGCCGTACTTCCCGCACAGGCTGAAGAGCGGGACATGACCGGCTGGAGCACACAAGCCTGCTTCCCAAATTACATACACGGACCCTGGCCTGGGCACGTTTCCTGTACACGTAGGGCTCATCCAAGGACCTCGAAAGATGTTATCAAATTAAATAAAACCAATCTGGCCACCCGCTCCACCGTTTGCACACGCACGCACACACACACGACCACCTGCTTAGTGTTCTGAGTAAAACACGGAGCCTCAATCTGGTGCCACCAGCCCTCACTGCCCGGTTCCAGGGGACACAGGAGACAGCCCCCCAGAGACTCGCTCAGCAAAATCCAGACCAGGGAGTCTGCAGGATCAATGACTGTTTCAACAGATAAATGGCAGGAAAAAAACAGAGAAATAAGACTTTTTAAAAAGGCTGGAGATAAACCAACCAGATGCGGGTGAAGACCTTGTCTGGATCCTAACTCAAACCAACCACATGTGTACATAGGCACACACGCATGTACATGCAAGCACACATGTTCACACGTGTGTACATACCTTGCATGAGTGTGGTGTATGTTGCACATAGGTATGCGTGTATTCATGCACTTATGTACATACATGTGCAAACATGCCTGTGACATGTGCATGCATATATGCATTTCATACATGTGTATCCTGTATGTGCACACACACATTTTTAAAAGATACTAAGACAGCTGGGAACATCAGGTATTTAAAGAACTCGGGTATGAAACAGTATTGTGGCCATCAAGGTTTTGGAGAATTTCCCTCGGAGATACCATGAATCTGCTGCATACACGACAAAATGGGAATTTGCACTAAAATCATGGCAGAGCACTGGAAACAGTATGTCACGGTCCCTGCAGTGGGGACAGGGACCCGAGGGTGGTCACATTCTTCTCACGTTCGTGTGTTGGAAAGCTTGCGTCAGTTTGTCTCTAACGAGCACAGTAGAAGACGTTCCCAACACGCCGGTGGTGGTAGGAATTCGGGCAAGTGTTTTCGCCACCCTGCTTCGTAGACAGTGCTTAGCCAGAATGCAGAACTTTCACAAAAAGGTTACTGTAAATAAATTCAGGACTTTCTCTCAAAGCACCATGGCACTGGTGACAGTGCCCACCCCGCCCCAGGATAAAGCCCCATGCAACCACCCTCCTTCCCCAAACTGACAGGTGCATTTTGGGAATGTTAAGCAATTCTTAGGAGACAAAATTAGAAGACGTGAAAATCTTTATTTTCAAAAAGAGAATGTACTTTTACATACAACAGAGAATTCGTATGTAGAAAAAATAAACTCTATTCAGGGACACAGTGCTCCCACAGCACGCCCCTTCCCCTCCCGGGAGTGAGCTGACGCGAGAGCAAGCCAAGCTGGAAGAACCTCAAGGTCCCCTCGGAAGTCCCAGAGCTGGGTGACGGGGGCTGATGCGTGGACCTCCACGTGTCTGTTGGGACAGGCTGCAAACGCAAGGGCCCAGACCCTGAGTGCGAAGGACAAGAACCAACCCATTCTGCTGTGGCAATTCACCTCTCAGACACATAACTCATTTACACGCCTACTTCCAACAGGCGGGGCTGGGGAACTGCCAGCAGCTTACTTCCAGAGGACTTTGATCGGTTTCCTCGCCCTGTGCCACCAGAGGATCCCCAGGAGGCCTGGCCCGGGCCCCACTCGCTCCATCCCACTGAAGGCTGACGGGTTTGCCTAGAACCCGACCGTGGACTCCAGGCCCTGACGAGGAGGAGCTGCTGGGCTGAGGCCGGTGCCATCTGCAGACCCGGGACTGACTGCCTTCCAGGTGCCAGTGGCCCGCCCAGCAGTGCCGGCGGGACAGAGCCACCCTCCTGCAGCCCTGGCTGCGCACAGCAGGCCTCCACCTCAAAGGCCTCTGTGAGCGGAGTTGGGCTTGAGCTGCACCCCCGCAGGCGGCAGCTCTAACCCCGCTCTGCAGCGAGCACCGCCACCGCCTCTCCCCAGACCTGAGCACCAAGAAGCCACGACGCAGAGGAGGCCCCAGCGGGAGCAGAGGCGTCGGCGAGGGCAGGCAGGGCAAGGGTGAAGAATACCCAACCCCCACAGGGGCCGCCCAGAGACAGCACTGGCACCCGGGCCGGCAGAAGTCGGACCTGGACGTAGGGACCCGGGAGCCTCGTGCACTGTGGCTGCCTCCAAGGCTCTGGATGGAGACCCAAGCAGCCTGTCTCCCTGGGAACACACCCTGCCCGTCCCACCCCACTGCCTAACCACCGTGACCCTGCAGGGAAGGGCCTCCTTAGAGTGAGGGGGGTACACCAGCCAGGGCACCGCCTTTCCAGAGACATCCTTCCAGCCTCCTGCCCACTGTGAGACGTTCTCTACAAAGGCGAGTGCAGACAAGCTTCACATGAGGACGCAGTTGCCACACCGTTCACAAAATCCCTCCTTTTATTGCAATTTGTGGTGCTGCCTGTGGTATGAACATCAGTGACACAAACAGGGGACACCGCAACCTCCACGCTGTCAGCGCATGAACTATGCACTCCCAGGACACAAAAGGCTCTTTACACGAAATAACCTTACAACGCTGTTTCCAGAATGACGTGAAAATACGCCGGGAACCCGCGCACAGGCGGAGCCGCGTCTCCGAGCACCTACCGGACAGACGGGGCCAGACCCACGAGCACGCAGGGGCCGGGCCGCCAGGCCAGCGCCGCGGTGGTGGAGCTGGGTCGCAGCGTTCCCGCTGGGGCAGAGAATATCAAAAGATACAGAACATTTACTGGAAAAAACACAACTCATCATAAATTGAACTTCACTCTCTTGTAATAAAAAATTAAAAATTCTTCTTGACTGTGTTTGAGCACAATACAGACCAGGAACAACTCCCTAGACAGTGTTAGCGAATTGGCAAGAAACGTCACCAGCAACTTTTAGAACTTTCTGGTCGTCCACACTTTCCCCGTGGCCAAATCATCTTCGAGGAGGAGGCGGCGGCTCACGTCAGGCCCCACCCAGATCCCGGGGCCAGACCCGGGGGGCCTCCTCGACACCCACTTTTCTTGCCAATCTACGTCAACTTCCGACAGTCTCTCGTGTGGCGCCAAAGGACTTAGCAGTCGCTCTTCCACAGCTTAATCGTCTTGTCGTTTTCTAGTGCGGCCGAGGCGATGATGTTCTCTGTCGGGTGACAAGCTGTGGAGATGACAACATCTGAAAAGAAGGAGACCGTCATGAGCGCTCCCCTCGACTTGGGTCCGGGGCGCCACCCTACTGCCCCCGAGGAGGAAGAGGCCTCACACAGCCCTGACCACCCCTCACCCCGAGGCGGTTTCAGGGCAGCAACAAGCACCGCCGCCTACCACCTGTTCGGCTCAGGCAGCCTGGAGGGCGGGGCAGGAACCAGACAGGGTGTGGGACAGCTGCGCGGGAAGGCCGCATGGCAGCACCAGCCATGGGGACAGGACTCCGCGTGGCACACTGGGAGGCGCCCACGGGAGGCACACTGCAGCACCATGGGCTCAGAAGCCCGCACCCACGGGGACAACAGACCCCCTACGGTCCTCAGTTCTCTGTGGACAATGCCCCTATCTTAGCCGGACCCAGGGCCACCCACTCCTACCGCCTCCCACCACTCCTGGCCCCCATAGCATCATGCAGGGCTGCCTCTGTCCCTCAAAGGCATGTCCACCCTCAGCAGGGACATCCGAACGGGCTGGCACGTGTGGTCAGCCACGTCAGCACGTTCACAGCTTTTCCGTAAACTGAAGTGCCGTCTCCTCCAAGGGTGAAGGAGGCAGGAGCAGCCCAGGCCCAACACGGAGGGCACACAGCGGCCCCAGGACATCAGTCCCTTCCCAGCCTGGGTGGAGCTGCTCATCTCAGGCAAGAGAGGGCAACGCTGTCCTGGAATTCCACAGGGCTGCAGCACCCCTGCCCTCACCAACCCCAGAGAAGTGCCCATTCAGGGACAGTGAGGCAGCAGCGGCCTTCGAGGGCAGCCAGGACCCGGGACCAGCAGGAGCCTGCCCGGCCTCGTGAAGCCAAGGCCTGCCTGGGGATGGGAACCAGCGGCTCTGGTTCCCAGGACAGGACAGAGCCTCCAGGACAGGGTGCGGCGGCCTCCCCATCCCTGGCAGAGGAAACAGCTTGCCACCAAGTGGGACGGAGGCACGACCTCGCCCACCTGAGCAGGGCGAGAGCAACACGCACTTTCCGGACCAGGACACCCGGCAGGACCGGAAGAAGAGGGTGAAGCCAAGAGCCAGGCTGAGTCAGGACCAGCCCCGACCTGCCCCGTGACCCTGGGCAAGGGCACTTGGCAGCAGGCTCCAGAGTGGACAGTGCCCCTCCAGGGCCACCCAGAGGGCCGAGGAGAAAGAGGGAGCAGGCGGCACACCACACAGCTTTCTTCCTGAGCCACCACAGAATCAGTGAGTGGCACGCACGATGCAGGTGCTCACCTGTGTGGCCTTGTAGTTTCTGTACAATCTCTTTTGTCTGCAGGTTCCAGATGTAAACGAGGTTATCCTCCGAGCCAGACACGATCCACTGGGTAACGGCAGGGAGGATGGGGCGAGAAAAGCCAGGTCAGAGTTCACGCGTGTGGAAGGGCCAGAGCCCCAAGACGGCCCTCACCCCGCTCCCGCCCACCCTGCTGCTGCTGGGAGCCCAAACAAAAGCCCTGCTCGGCTCCAGCCCGGCCAGAAGCACCCTTCCCCCCACGCCTGGCCACACTCGGATGGCCAAGACCCACCCGCCACCAGAAAAGCAGCGAGGCCGGAGGATGTTTTCCCAAATTACCATTTTCTGACTTTGTCACTCACATCTCAGCCAAGTGTCACCCCTACTCTTAGTCAATCCCCACCTCAAACGAGGATAAAAGAAAGAGGTGAGCACTGAGACCAGGTGGTGGGCAGGAAAATGCGCTCCACCCGCCCCGGGGCAGGAGGGTCTGGGAGGGGCGGTGGGCAGCAGCCTCAGAGCCAGTGCGTCCACTCCCGACTCGCAAGGAAGCGGCCAGCCACCCATTCTAGCACAGCCTGATGACAGATCTGTCTCCATTAAAGAGAGTGAGGTGGATCGAGGAGAAGGTGTTCCTGACACATGCAGCCAGTACTTGGCAGTGTGACTTCGCTTTGGTTAAAACAGAAAACTACTATCTGTTGTGGGCACAAAAAGGCATCTCTGCAAGTATAAAGCAACCCCTAGCGGGTGTGACCTCTCTCGAGTTGGGAAGGTGTGAGAAGCTTCTCAGATGGGGGAAACTCACCTTCCCGCCAGTGACGGAGAAATTGGCAAATATGCAATACTTTTCATTCTTGTGGCCAGTGTACGTCTTCAGGCACTGCAACGGCAGGGGACAGGCGAGTCACAGGTCACTACTGCCCTGCGTGCTGGACAATTCTAAGTTCTAAGCGCAGGCACTTTACCACTAGCTGGTTCTGAAAATTACTCTAAACATATACAGGTACAAAGCCCACACAGTCAACGCTTTGACTTGCAGACTGGCAATCTGCAAAAGGCCAGGTCTCTCAGAAATCCGCACCAAACCAACTGAGTGGGCGGCTTTCCGAGCTCCCTCCTGCCGGCCTGCCGGGGGTCAGCTCTGCTACCGCCAGGGGCCACGGCGTGACACAGGCGCAGGCCTTCAGGACGAGCGCGCCTTCGTGGGAGCTCACCTTCCCCTTGCTGTAGTCCCAGAGCTTCAGGGTGCTGGAAGACAGAGAGAGGGGGTGAGGAGTCGCTTCTGGGGGCACCCCTCACCACTGCACCCGACTCTGCTGCCGCCACGTCGCAGCGACCACCAGCGTCAGGTGCAAAACCAGCGGGGCTGGAACCTCCTCCCCCATCAAAGTGAGGGTCCCCAGCACAGCGGGTGGGGCCCCCAGGTCCACAAAGTCCAGTGACTTGATAACATCCAAGAGCACGATGTATGAACCCCAAGTATTTGTAGATCAACGACGGACTTTTTTTTTAGTAAGAGAAAAATTATGAAATTTATTTTAACCTCCATACACAGGAGCCCCCAGAAAATGAAGATGCAACTCCCCAACAGCGTTCAGAAGCTTACACAACTTCTGGATGAAATGAGTCATGGGAGGGAAAGAGGAATTCTGTTGAGGGGCAGTAAAAGATTACTAGGGAGGCGAATGGTGGGGAGCAAAGGTTAACTGGTAAATGGTTCCCTTTGGAATTTAAATGCGTCTGAGAGATGGGACATTGTCTTCCTGAAGAGTCTGCTCAGGTGTGGCCACATTTCAGGTGTCACAGGGAGGGGAAGAAAAGAACAACTTTTGTCCAGGTGGGTCTGGATCTGAGGCAGAAAAGAGAGCAGCCACGTGGGGACAGGTGATGGTGTGGGGAGGAGATCGGGGACCTTGCGGTTGCCTTAATCAGTCCAGCATGTCAAAATGCCATATTCTGGGGTAAAATATTTTTAATTTCTTTCAGTCTACACTTTGAAACCAAAAGTTTCACATATTAAAAGCCAAGCAAAGACAGACTTTTAAAAAGGAAGCAGCTGGGTGTTGTGGTTCTAAATCAGTCCATGGTCAACCTCACAAGGACACGGAAGTCGTCTTGGTTCCAGAAACATCCAGAATAGACGTCTCGAACACTCTACTCATCCTAGGGGCAGGATCTTGCCCCAAGCACCAGGGGCTGACCAAGGCCAAGGCCGACCATGCGGCCCTCCGAGGAGGAGCAACAGCACGGTGGCCCCACAGGGCCCCCACGGGGAGAGGCCAGGGCTTAAATGGCCACCCGGGAGGGTGACAGTTTACAGGACCAAAACTCTGTCCCATAGTTTTGTCACAGGTAGAACTGAGGTGCTCAGAGGTCAGAACCAGAAAGGACCTCTGGGACACCCCTCCCACCCAGTCCTCCACGCAGGAAGGCTTTGCCCACCCCTGGTCACATAAGTCACTCAACGTCAAAACTGTGTCTCTTCAGACCAGAAATTCGGCCTCTTGCGGACGGGCAGGGGCCTTCCTTCCAGCCTAACAGCCCACATCCCTGAAGCCTGGGCTCCAGCACGAGTCTGCATCTGGTACCAAGAGCAACACCCGCTCCAAAGTCTCCTGCTGGGAAGGGACAGGTGTCCTTGGCAGGGAGGCCACCTTACTTGCACTTACTTGTCCAGCGTGGCAGCCAGGATGTATTTGCCGTTCGGAGAGAACTTCACGAAAGACACTGGGGGGTTATCGTCATCTGCATCGAAAACAGACAGACTGACACTGGGTGGGTGCTGGTGGCTCTGCTGGGAGGAGGGACAAGGCCCGCTCCCCATCACCCGTGTGGGCGTCTGAGTGAGGTCAGTGCCACCAGTGCCAACACCACCATGGAGCCGCCCGCACCTTCACCCGCCACTTGCACCGGAGGTGAGCGGGTTCTCGATGCCTCAAGCCCATGGCCCCGAGGGCACCTCTGACAAGGGACTTCAGGAACACAGCCTAAGGCAAGCCACACGCAGGTCACCGGGCCTCCTCGGCACCGGACGTGAGAGGACGAGGGACACTGACTACCTGACGCAAGGCGGTGTGCAAATACCCAGCTCGACTGAGGACCCCTCCACCCCCCGCCCCCGCTAGGAGCAAAGTCACCTGGGTAGTCATCCCCAGTCGCCTTCCTGGTGCTCAGTTACAGCAGCAGGAGACTCTCACATCCCTGCATCCAACCTTTGTGACACTGCACCCACATCTTTGCCTCTAACACTCTGGGTAAAAAGCTTAACCCCGGGGGCCCTGGGGATGCAGGGACAGCTGTCCTTCCTCACACGGTTGAGGAGTCAACACGCCCAGAAAGGCGTGCCAACAAAGGCCAGAGTTTCCAGGACGTGATAATCCTATTCAATCCTCAGGATGGGAGGAAGGTGTTCTCCCCTCGCCTGGGTGCAGAGGATGGAGTTCAAGGAGGTACACCCTGAGTGGGTCTGTCTAGCCAACCGGGGTCCCCTGAGCGTGCACATGCGCTGGTGTGTCCCAAGCACCAGAGAGGACGCAGCACACGGCATTACCACCAAGGGCACGCTGGGTCCCACAAGGCACCCGGGGCCTCCGCTCCCACGGGCTGGTCAAACACACTGAAAAGGCACAGGAGTTGGTGTGAAGCCCTTGGGCTCTTGCCCGGGGTCACACTGTGTCATGCAGTCTGGCCGCGGTCACAAGGGCCGGGCCCACTTAATTGAGTAACCCACTACGTCTAACCAAGCTACTGTGGCAAAGCGTGACTGGGAACTTATCAGCTGACCTGTCTTAGTGAAGCCCGAAGGAGAAATCAGATGGGAAAATTACCCTTGACCCCTCCTCCCCTTCCTCCCCTACCCTGTGCCCTGCGCTCAGCGCGCATGCAAACCACCCAGCGCCTGCGCTGGCCCCGGCCATAGCTCGCACTTGCCGTGTAGCTCTGGGCTGGGCAATCGGCCTCTCTGTAGGGTGGGGACACACCTCCACCTGCAGGAGTTACCATGACAGCAAGCAGCAATACTAGGCACACCAGGCAGCAGCTTGAGGGGGCCACCATCCTACTGGGCAGGGTCACCCACACCAGGCTTCTGTGCAAGACACTGACTGACACAGTGTGACTTCACCGTCAGAACGAGGACATACAGCAGAGGAGGGCCTCAGAGAGCAAGAAAACCTCAAAAGCCCCTGGTGGTAGTGACCCATGCCCCCCAAACTCATGTTCAAGCCCTAAGCCCCAGAACCTCAGAAGGTATTTGGAGACTCAACCTTCAAAGACATGTTTACGTGAAAATGAGGCCCTTAGGGTGGGCCCCTGTCCAATCTTTCTGGTGTCCTTCTAAGAGGAGGGAATTTGGACACGTGGAGACATCCGGGCACAGCCTACGTGGGGAGGAGTCAGTCGGCTGTCTACAAGCCAAGGAGAGAGGTCTCAGGAAAAACCAACCCCAAAGACACCTTGGTCTTTGACTTCCAGCCTCCACGACCATGAGAAAATAAATTCCTGCTGTTTGAGCTGCCTACTCTGCGGTAGTTTATCACAGCAGGCCTAGCAGACTAAGGTGGACGTTTGTTCTGTGACAGCCTAGGGAGGGACGAGGAGCTTAGGAGGCTGCACCTCCCCAGGTGGGCCCATCTCCCTCCCCCACCACCCAGCTTCCTCCTCAAGGTACGGAACTGGCAGATGCCCCAGGAGGCCACAGCCCATCCTACTCTAGATAGCAGGCCCACCCCATCCTACGCTTCTAACCTGGAACTCTGACCTCCAGGCCGGCCCAAGCTCATCAGCCTTCACACACGGGAACACCGCCCTCATGAGAACCCTTCCCGTCACCTGGCCTGCAGCCACACGCCCCCACATCGGGCAGCTCAGGCCATGTGGGTCTCTCCTTCCCCTCCTTGTCCCCAGGGGCAGACCTCAGGCCCATCCCTCCTCCCAGGGCACCTCCACCCACCTGGGCAGCAGCCCCCACAGAAAGGGATGCTCCAGGGCAGGGGCTCAGCTGCGCCTCTCAAGGAACCACCCTCGAGGCAAACACAGCGGGAGGAGCTCCGGAGCTGCCAGCACAGAGGGTCCGAGGAGGTCACTGCCGCCGTCCCCAGCAAGGCTGGACAGTACAGGCCTGTGTGGGCGCTAACACGCGGCCTCAGACTTAGCGGTCAGGAGGGAACTGGTGGGAGCGGTCAGAAGAGGAGGAAGATTCCTCCCAAAGGGAGCAGACCCAGGACAGAGGAGAAACGACTAACTCATGGAAAAGGGCAGGAGAGACCGCAGAAGTCCTCCCTGGCAGGTCCATAGACACAGCGTAAACACCCGGCCTGGAAGCGAGAGCCCAGCACTCACCGATGAGCGTCTTCAGGCACTGGCCAGAGGCGGTGTCCCAAATGCGACTTCAAAGCAAAAAGAACAAAATAGTTTGAGGAAGCGAGTTACCACAAGGAGCCTTGTGAGTGCCATTCTTAACCAGATACAAGTTTTAGGACTGAGACGCTCTTCCCCACTTCATTTAACAATTATTCCCTCATCTTCCAAGCACTGGATTGTATACAGTCCACACACGCTCCGTGCACCCAGACCACGGACGTCTCTCCCACGAGCACCGCCCACCTGCCCGCCCTTCCCGGCCAACGAGGGCGCCCACGGCCTTCCTCGCAGGCCTCTCCACGCACACACTCCAGCACGCAGTCACGAGGGAGAGGGCTCTTCAAATATAAAAATGGGAGTACTATGTGCAATTCTCCAGACGCCCCTTTAGTTAAGTAGCAAGAGAACATATTCAAAGACCACTATTCCCTGAATGGAGGGGCCAGGCACTTCCATCGTTCCAGTTTCAGGGTTTCTGTGATTTTTGCCAAAACAGTCGCATTTTAGAAGCAGAGCCCGCTTGTGTGAGCACCTACACTTCTAGAGCCCCCAGCAGTGGCGCTGGCTCAGAACAGACGGACGACTTTCCAAGCATCACATCCCCATCCTGCTGTCTGTCAGTGTCCTTGCGCCCTCCCCTGGGCACTGACTCTGCCCCAGGGCGATGACCCCCTCCCCCTCACTCCCGGAATGCTGGCAGGGGCCCCAGGGCACTCTCACCTCGAGCCTCCTTCAGTCCCACCCGCAGTGCAGAGGTTCCAGGGACAAGACCACACTGTGCTGCAGCCACTGCACCTCAGGTTTTAAAACCTGTGAGTGGCAGCTCACGCCCTCACTCCCACTTTCTCATTCTGTCAGCAAACAGCTCCATTATGCTTCTCTATGGGTCTTAAATTCACTTTATCTAGTTCCACAAACACCCTGGAGGGATGCTAAATGGAGCTGCATTACAGCAGATGCGCTTAGGACAACAGATGCTCAGCCACCACCGAGGATGTGGCCGTATGATTTGTCTCCAAGCCTTAAATTCTTCGGCGTGTGCCCTTTTGGTTAGACTTTCTCATTTCCTGTATGGGTCCGTCTTGCTTTCTTATTAGACACGTTCCTAAAACTCTCAGCATTTCCGTCCTTGTTATGCTAGCTGAACGTTTTCCCCAACTGTACAGGGAAAAATGGTCACTTTTCAAGCATGGACCTTGCCAGACACATGATCACATTCTGTAGCCAGCAGAGCCTGGTGCTTCTAAGCCCAGAGTTTAGAGCTACCACATGGTGTGTCACCAGCTGAGGGACAACTGGCCAGTGCTGTCACTGCTGAAAAGTAGGGATGGCCACAGCCAAGTACCCATGTCATAAGTTAAATGAGTGAATATTTGAAAAGCACAATGTTGTTGGCTTTTGAATTTTTTAAAATACACAAACATACCATCTACAAAGAGATAAATCTCTATTCAGTTTTCATACAATTTTCATTTTCTTATCACATTAACTAGAAACTCCCAATGCTCAGTAACGGAAACAGGCAGGCCTGTTTTGCCCCTGACTTCAGCAGAAATAGTCTTAGCATGTCACCGTCTATTAGGAAAAGTTACTAGTTCCCAGTAAGCAGCAAACATTGGTTTATCTTGCTAAAAGGTTATCAGGAGTGGCTGCTGGGTACTATCAGGTGCCTTTCCAGCCTTTCCAACCTCTCCCGATAAATTATATGGATATTTGTCTTTAATTCATTGATATAATTAGATTGTAGGTTTCTTGATGTTCCTGTTACGATAATTATTTCATTAGTCGATACACTTGCTCACTCATTGAATATTACTTTCTGATACACTGCTGGATTCAGTTTGCTAGTAATTTCTTTGGAATCTGGCACAATATTCCCGAGTGAGGTCCCCTCTTTTGGGAAGCAGGGTCATGCCAGACCCCTAAAATGAATTAGGGAGCCTCAGTTTTCCTATCGTCTGGAATAGTTTACATGACCTTACAAGTTTCTGTTATTTAACTGGATTCAGGTATAAATCCCAAGGACTGATATTTTCAGGACTCCAATGCCATTTCCAGTCTCTTCAATGGTGACTGGTCCCTCAAGGTCCCACCTCAGGGACAGAGGCACTTCCTCTTCCTGACTTCTCCCTGACCTGCAGTTTTCCCGCCCACTTCCTATTTCCAATCTTACTTATTTTTGTTTTTTCCATAATTGGGCTTATGATAGTTTTAACTATTGGCCTTATCAAAAAATAGACCTTATTTTAATTTTATAAATTCCCTCTCAGTTTCTTTGGTACATTTTTTCTCATTTCTTTACAAAGTTTTGAGAGCCAAGTCCATGAGTGATTCTGAGACTGCTCCGTGCTCTTAAGAAAACATCCAGAGCTTCCGGGTCGGGGAACGCACAGGTGCCAGGAAGACTGTGCCCGGAGAGTCCCGGCAGCTCGTACCTTGCACGCCGTGGCCTGCCTGTGCACCTCTTCCATCTGGCTGTGTCTGAGTTGCATCCGTTATACCAAACTGGTAAGTGGTCAAGTGTGGATTATGGCTTTAATCGCAGCCAGCGCAGGGCCCCAGATGACCTCGTTTGTGCCGCAGCACATCCTGGTGACCTTGGCCCCAAACACCGTCACAGTGCTGGACCCAGAGCTCAAACGCTGGGGAGGGCCTGGACCTGTGCGCCGCGGAGCCTGTGGACAGGCTGGTGACCGGGTGCCCCAGGCACAACTCTGTCCTGCAGTCACCTCCCTCCAGACCCATCTAGCCAAGACGCATGATGGGACCTGTGTGCCGACCACAGACTGTGACCCTCTGGGGCTCGTCGCGCCAACACTCCTCGGAGAGCCAGACCGGAAACTGAGTGAGAGGTGCAAGTCCAGCTGAGGCTCCTTCAGGCCCCCAGCGCACACCCTCACCTGCACAGTTGGAAAAGAAGCTTTAAAGGCACTTCTGATTTTTATTTTGGAGGAATGATGTTACCTAATATTGTCAAATAAAATTCTTACTAAAAAAAAAAGCCTACTTTGTGCTTGTAGTATACACTGTACTCTACATGTAGTAAAGAAATAGCTAATGGTGTCGCCCAGATCGCCCATCTTCGGTCGGAGTCTAAAAGAAATATGTTAACAACACTCAAACAATTGTATGTCAAGTTCTCCTTATATTTCTAGTTTTGATCCTGTATCTTCTGGCTACTATGCTACCTGGTGTACAGGTCTCTAATTCTTTTCCCTAAATTCCACCTGCTTTATCACACGTCCCTCTGCCCTGGCCAGCGCACGTTTTCCCCTGAGGGTTCCCAGTGGCCCGACAGGAAGTCCTACTAAGGTCTTCAACTCGGCCAGTACCTGCCACAGTTCCGTCCTCCCTAGAGACACCTGAACATGCTAGGACCGCTTCTCCCTCCACACCCGAAGTACAACCCAAATGTTCTCACTCCCCACACCTGCCCCCATCATGAATGCAGCTGAGCTAAGTTTAAACATTTTCTTCCTCGTTCTCCCTTGTGTCTCCTGCAGACCCTGGACACACATGAGAGACGCCCAGTTCCACAAGCATCATCCACTCGGCCCTAACTGGGGATTCCACGGGAAACCACGTCCCTCTGCCTCCCGCCCTTCCCTGTGCCGGGACCTGTTCCCATTCACCTGTTCAGGACGTTTCCTCAATGGGGCAAGACGATACACTCTCAAAATCCTCCCGTACCTGCACATCTTCCACCTCCAGGGGTCCAACCGCCCCTTTTCCAGCAGCTCGTGAAGAGCTCGTGTGCACGCCTACCTGCAGCGGGAGGCTCCCAGCCACACCGACCCCAGTGCCCCCGGAATCCTATCTGCACACGTCTGTAGCCCCGCTAGAGTGTAAGCTTCTGGACGTTAACGACTTGCGTCTCTTTTTTTCACTGCTGTACCCCCAGAGGCTGGAAAAGTGCAAGAGTAGGCTGTTAGTAAGTATTTGATGATTAAATGCAGTAAAGGTTTTCTACTTACCAAAGACCATCGTAGCTACTTGAAACTATCAAGGATCCATCACGATTAAAGTGGACCTGAGAATTAACAAGAGGGAGGGAAAAAAGAAACTTACTTTCCAGTCATCAACAGACTGCCGCTCGCCTGAGTGGGCCTGCTCTTCACGATCACATAGGACAGCAGGAAACGCACGTCCTAGTGCACACTGAGCAGGCCACAGACCCGGCTCCGGCCTACGCGCCACAGGTATCCTGAACACGCTCAGACATGGTGCGAACGCACACAACGACCATTGTCACCTGGCGTCTAAAGCAGTTTGGTTTATGACGGACACCATAAAAAGAAAAATCAACCTCAAAATATGTCTTGAGTATTTAAATCACTTAAAAGCTACGAATGTACTGCTGAAGAGAAACTAGGACCACCAACCAAGTCCCACTTGGCTCTATGAAAAGAGGGGCAGCTTCCAAGTCTGTTGGTCTGTGCTGCTGCGAGGACAGCCTGACAAGGTCGATGTGGCTCAGAATAACTTTCCCTGAGCCAACAGTAAAAAAGAAATGATAAAAACCAGGAGGGAAACACCCCCTTTATCAGTCACCATCATAAGAAGGGAACTCCAGAGCCTTCTTGCTCTTCCCCCTAGTGCATCAACCGCCCACTGATAGCTACCAGGAAACCCGAGTCCCAGACACTCTGAGGCCAGGGACACTGACTGGTGGAGGCCCAGCTCCACCTTTTCAGATGAGATGGAAATGAGATCCAGGCCGCTGCAAACCTGCCATCTCAGAATAGGTGAGGCTCCGACTGCTGTGGGTCCCTGCACGCTGACCTATGGTATTTCCAAATCACTGCTTTTATCTGCATGCCTAATGCACAAAGAAATTGCAACCTGACGATGGTCCCTTTCTTACAACTGATTTATTTCATTTTTCTTATGATTTTTTCCAGTTGAATCTTACTGGGAATAAATGTAATCACGACATCAGGACCTAAGGTTCATCACCAATTCCTACCATGTTTATTTGGGTCCTAGGCAGACGGGACCCGGAATAGGCCTTCTTACAAACAAGTCACACCTTTTGGAAACTGTCTGGTTTCATGCTGTGAGTGAAATATTTCCTATGTGAAATTAAGCTGCACAAGGAAGCCCTGGTTTAGCTATGCAGGGATGGGGCTGAGGCCGTCTGTTCGCGTCTACTGTCCAGACCAGAGTTTCCGGCTCTCAGTACCATCACGTTTTAGGCCGGACTCTTCTGTGCCACTGGGAGCTGTCCTGGGTAACAGCAATCTTGTCCTTTCCTCATCAGATGCCAGGAGCATCTAGTTGTGACAACCCAAACCGTCTCCAGACATTGCCATGTGTCCCCGGATGCCAACCTGCATGCACCAGAAGCATCTGCAAGCTGTGAAAGCGCGGACTCCTGGGCCCCACCCCAGAGCTTCTAATTGGGCTGGGGTCCAGGATGTGCATTCCACGCTCGTTCCCAGGGGATGCTGCCGTTGCCGGTCTGGGAAACACACCTGGAAAAGCCCTAGGCTGGACTGTACAAGAGCATTGCCCGCCGTGGGTATAATTTTAAGCTTTCTAGTAGATGCATTAGAAAAGTAAAAAATCCAGGTGAAATTAGTTTAATAGAATTTAACGCAGTGTATCTAAAATATTATTAATATTTCAACACGTAATATTACAAATTAAGACAAGATACCTTACATTCCACTTTGCTGCCCTAGGCCTCTGAAGCCTGAAGGCGCACAGCAGCTCACATTCGTGGTGCTGGGTTGCCGGGTGCAGCTGGTGGCTGCCATGCTGGACAGCTTGGCTCTCAAAGACGCTCTCCAGGAGACACTTGAGAGCTTAGTAACTGTTTGCACCCTATTTCTACCAGCTCTACTGACAGGCTGCTCTGGCAGCAACAGCTACTTAACTGTGACCATCTGGTCATTACCCTCTCAAACGTACCCTCCTAACTCACAGCGATCATCTAACCACATTCACCCCCAAACAGGCTCTTAGCAAGGCCACTGTGCTAGATGGCAATGAGTCGACACGAGGCCCCAAAACTCACGCCACCAATCCCATGCTGTGCTTGGCTCCAGCTTCCTAACCACATCCAAATACCACCCACTGGCAAACGTGGCCTGGCTTTTCCATTCAACCAAAGTTCAGGTGCGAGAAGCCATACAGTCTATACCGTATATTCTAGAAGACAAGCAAAAAGTAAGTGCTGCAAAGAAATAAACAAAGCCACAGAAAAGAACCCAACAGGGGACGGCAAGTCCCCTCAGATAGACAGTCCAAAGGGCGCTCTGGGCACCCTGGAGCAGATAAGCAGTGCAGAGGCTCTGGAGAAGGGGACGGCCCACTGCTTAGTGTGGGGTGAGGCTGCAGATGCATGGTCAGAGGGGCCTTCAGCTGAGAAGCAAAAGAGGACAGGGCCTGGACCAAAGCAGAGGACAGCGACAGGAGGCAGACAGCAGAGTGCTCACTTGCCTTGAAGTCGCTAAAGCTCCAAAACACACCTGTTGAAAAACTAAATGTACATAACGACACAGAATTTCCCCTTCCAAAAGTCATCCTACAGAAACCACCACACGAGCATGCAAGGCCGTGCAAACAGGATCTCAATGCGCTTTTTGTAAAAGTGAAAATTACACGCAAGCACTCAAAGGGTGATTGGCAAATATTAACTCCTCACACAGCAGCCCACACCAGCAGCCCACAGGCAGGGACACGTACTGCCATCAGAGACACCCCAGACGGCCCTTGGCAGTGGAGCCGGCTGCGAAACAGCGGCTGTGCTGCAGCATCACTGTTATTACAGAGCGAACGGAATGAGCCAGACTGGAAAATACATCTTCAAAAACACAAAGCAGAGGACCCAGAGGGACAGACCAATCGCTCGGCAGCTGACACGGGGTAGGAGCTGGGGAGATTCTGAGTTTCTACTTTCCATGTTTGCTCGCCTTTTTTTGGATACAGGGTCTTGCTCTGTCGCCTGAGCTAGAGTGCAGGGGTGTCATCGTAGCTCACTGCAACACTAAACTCCTGGGCTCAAGTGATCCTCCTGCTTCAGCCGCCCAGGTAGCTGGGACTATGGGCGTACACCACGACATCTGGCTGATTCCTTTGTATTTTGTAGAGGTGGGGTTTCGCTCTTGCTCAGGGTGGTCTCGAACTCCTGGGCTCAAGCGATCCTCTTGCCTCAGCCTCCCAAAGTGCTGGGATTACAGGCGTGAGCCACCATGCCCGGCCTGGATTTTTTTTTTTAAATGAGCAAATGTCACTTTTGTAGGAAACCAAGACATTTAGGATCCTACCTATTATCTGGGAGTCCCACCTGCAGCCACCCCGGACCACTAGGATGCTCACAGAACTCTTTCTTTCAACTCGGGGGCCATCAATCAAACCGATTTTTCTGGTGTCTTCATGGGCATTTGTTTGCCACCCCCAGTCTGAAAGTCAGTTCTGCTCTGTGACTCCACGTGCCCTGGAGGGCAGGGGACTGGTAGCAAGGGCCAGGCCTGCATGGCATCACCTCCACAGCAAACAGACTTTTGCAACGGCGGTGACTCTGGGCCCACAGGGGCCGTGTGCAGGTCCCAGACTCCACAGCCCCACCTCAGCCCAGACGCACTGTGTGTCCTGTACACACCAGGGCTTTGCCTGGTGTCTCAGCTCGGCAGACGCATTCCAAGGGTAAAGTGCTTAAAATCACACACCACCAGGATGTTAGAACATGAAAAGCACATGTGCTGGGCAATAGTGAACAAACCATATGCATGATTCCTTCTACTTCTTGAAAAAGGCAAGTTTGGCTAAGAAACCACCTCAGTCTCTTTGTTAACAAAGGAAACTTTTGACCGTTTTTTGAAAAGGAGCAATTTGTGATATTGCATGTAGTTTAACTCTCGTCCATTTGTTTTGCACACTGGGATGGCATCTGCAAAACGGCAGGACATGTCCATGCACAGAGCTTATTCTCCAGAGGGCTCTGACAGCTCCCACCCATGACTGGGTCAGCCCCACCACCCCGTCCACCAACACCAACTTTCTCACACATCCCAATGCACAGCTCCCTCTGCCCCAAACACCCTTCCAGGTTGCCTGTCCTGTTAGTGTCAGTTCCCGAACACCTGTGGCCACCTGCCTCCCGGCCCACACAAAGGGCCTCACCACAGGGCACCCTGCTGGCATCTAACCTGTCTCCCCACTGCACATAGGGCCAAGAGATCTCTCGGGTCCCCAGCCCCAACCTCTGATCCCCACTCCAGACTGCTGTGCAACAGGAGTCAGCTGGACATGGGCCATGTCCGCTGTCAGAGGGACTTACAGCTGAGACCGGATCTGAGTGAGCTGGCAAAGTCTTGAGGCACTTCCCTGTTTTCACGTCCCATATCCTCACGCTTTCGTCAAACTGAAGATGAAAGAAGAGATTAAAGTGACTCTACAGTAAGGAGGAGAGAAGACGAGATTCCCCAGAACTAAGACCTGCCACCGCCTCATCCTCGCCACGAACGGCACAGAAAGGACTCGAAGCCCACCCACCCTGCCCACGGTGCTGTGCAGTCAGACACAACAACATCGCACACCCAACATCACCTCCCATGGAGAAGACACAACAGCCGCACTTACTGAGCCTGAGACAATGAGGTTGGACTGGGGGTTGAAGTTACAGCAAAATACATAATTACTGTGCCCCTTCAGGGTTTTCAGACACTTTCCCTAAAACAGAGTATTATTTGATTAAGTTATTCCCAGCGGTTATTTTCCCAAATATCAGCATCCGGCCACACTCATCAATAGCTTCAAGGCACACCTGACACCCTGCTGGTGACTGGCTGTTCCCCAGATGGAACTCAGCCCCAGCCCTTTGCCCCCCGCAGCCAGTCTTCCCTGGGAGAAGAGCGCCAAGTGCTGCTCACCGAGCTGACGTCCCATATCTTCAAGGTTTTATCATCTGAAGCGGAAACAAGGAGGTTGGAATCAGACGACCAGGCTACGTCGGATATTCCCTTGGGAGAAAAAAATGTGGTCACCATCTTGGCAGGATAAGACACGCCCAGCCAGCAAAGGTCAAAATCCCAAACTCCCATTCCCCCCTCAGAAGTTCCCCGGCTAGTGTGAACACACGGAGGACACACGGCACAGCCCCAGAGGAACAAGCAGGGTCTGTGGTTCTGCCTGGTCTCACGGACAGCAGAAACTCATCTGTGGACGTCGAAAGCATTTGCATTAAAAACACAAGGGGGCTGGACACAGTGGCTCACGCCTGTAGTCCCAGCTCTTTGGGAGGCTGAGGCAAGAGGATCGCTTGAGCCCAGGAGTTCGAGGCTGCAGTGAGCCATGATGACACCACTGCACTCGAGCCTGGGTGACAGAACGAGACCCCGTCTCAAAAAAAAAAAAAAAAAAAAAAAAAAAACAGCCCACAAGAGGCAAGTAAGTACAACAAAGCACAAGGGAAAACTTACATCTGAACACCTGGCCCTGGACACGGGCCTGACCCTACTAGACGACAGGGGCTCCCCTGTTAACAGTCCACTTCACCTCACACGGTTGCGACCTACCAGCTTGTGACCAGATATGGTTTTCTCAAATTTTCCATCATATGCTCCCCAAATTTTAATGAGTTTGTCAGCAGCTGAAAGAAATAAAAAGAAGCTGAGGCTCAGAGTGGGACATGGGTGTCCAGCCATCCAGAGCCAAGCCTGGGCTTTCCCCACGTGAGCCCCTGGTAACCAGCATGAGCTGAACCGCACTGGAACCCATGCAGCATGGCCACGTGCAGGAGAGGGCCACTCCCCTCCCCGCTCCCCAAGGCCCCCCTTCACTTCAGAGGGGCAATGGGCACAATGCCAACAGGCACCGACTTCTCCGCAGCTCCTGGAAGGGGACACGCTGCTTGCTACGACGACTCAGTGGTAGTGTCTGAAAGCAAGCCACCCCCCAGCCCCACTTCCTGGCTTCCTGACTGCAGGTCAGACCAACTGCCCCCGGCAGCTGAAGCGCCCTGCTACGTACATGAACTTGCCAGCCACTCTCCATTCGGGCTGAATTTCACGGAGGACACTGCTTTGGTGTGGCCAGCAAGGGTGAACTTTAGAGCATAGTTTGGTTTAACAGGCGTCGGCTGTTGGAGAGACAGCATAACTTAAATTAGCAAAAAGTAACCACCACTATGCAGTTCAACAGGTTATCCCTTTGGATTTGACTCCTAAAGTTTAATTTTAAACTCAGATATTTTGCGCTGCAAATCCACATGCCAAGTGCCTAATAGAAGTCTCTATCTGGATGTAACTTTTTAATACATTGACTGCTGTGTGAGTTGTATTTAACTCAGGCTAGTTTTGAGCCCAGGGCCGCATGAGGCAAAACCCTGCAGTTGGCTGCTGAAAATCTCACTTGTTGACGTTCTTATTACTACATTATCTACAATTCTAAAAACATGGATTGCATCGCATATAACTCACACACAGAAAATAATAAAAAATAACAAATTAGAAAGGATCATTTGTTTTAATAAAACACCACGGCCCCAGGGAAAAAAGATTTTTTTCTAGTGTAGCACACACGTTCAATGTGTCAAACTGAACATGAGTAAATCTGAGCCCATTATTTCCCCCTCAAAAACCCCAGCTTCTCCTGTAGTTCCCACCTCAGTTTCCACCAGCGAGCTAGAAATGTTCAAGGCCCTCGAGGCACCATCCCACCCGAACCCCTCCTGTGACCCTGCCACATTACAGGGGTCCCTACCAGCTCCAGGCTAGCCCTCCTCCCACTCAAACTGTGGCCTCCCCAAAGCACCCCTGAAAGCACCGCTCCCCTTGTCAGAGCTCCACAGGAGGGGCCTGCAGGCCTGCCTGTGTCAGCGTCGTGGGACAGGGTGGAGGTGCTTATGAAGAGATGGTTTCTGGGTGCCACACAGACTCTTACAATCAGGACCAAGAATCTGTATCTGATAAAGCCTCCTCCAAACTGGGTGACAGGTTTGGGTATCCCTGACACGGCATGGAATAAGCATTCATTAGGTATGTGACCAATGAATAAAAATTGGCAGAGATGTTTAACTTAGTAGGGGAGACCACTTATGGGCTTAACGTTTCCAAGAATCCCTTAGCATATTTGTCCCTGGGAGGCGCCCCAGGAGCCCCTGGGCAGGCACCTTGCTCTGAGTGGCAGAGGAAGAAGGGGTCGGCTGTGCTCTGGCAGCCTCCGTCTCAGGCTTCTTCTCCTCTGTCGCCATGGCTCTGAAGCCTGCCGCACGGGGGATGTGGCTGGAGTCACAGTGGAAAGAGGCACTCTGCTAACCGAGACCTAGAGTGGAGACCTAGGCCAATAAACATATCGTGCTTTTAAAAATTGATTTCCAGTACAAACAAGAAGACATGTGATCACCATATTGAGCCCTGTAGCAAATCAACTGTTCCAAATTGGGGAATCTATCACCCTAACTCCATGCTAATACTTTTCAGCTGCTCCGCTAAGACACCCCTGCTCTCCCCCTTTCCTGATCATAATGAAAGACCTCAAGAGTGCTTCCTATTTTGTCATCCAGATGTTTGTAGGGATGCGGCACAGTTTGTGTAAACAAAATGCAATTTTCATCAAAGAGCCCTTGACATATTAAAAAACTGAAAGGTTTCTTGACAGAAAACTAATATGCCAAATGACAAGACTAAGCTTCAGGGTGTAGAAGTTTGGGAACACGTCCAAATCCTAACAGGCACCCCAAGTGAGGCAATCATGTTAATGGCCATGTTTGAAAACATTAGCTGGTGCATCCAGGGGGGCTCCGCTGTCACTATGCACAGGCTGCAGATGCGAGGCGCCTTCCAGAACGGTAACAGTTCACAGGGCTCTCATCCCTGGTCAGGTACCGCAGGACAGCAACAAGAGCAAACCAGAGCCAGCTCTGCCAGCTGGAGTTTCCACATCCTGCCTTCTGGAAACAGCCTGGAGTCCAGCACTGCCACTGCACGCAAGACCCATGCTGCAGAGGAGGGAAAAGAGACCGCAGCTCGGTTTCAGCTTAACGACAGGGAACCATCCAAACCGTGCAGTGACTAGTTTCCTCTACCACAGGAACACATCCTGTTACCTGAATACATCTCATAAAGATTATTCCGAAACGAGGGGCAACACTGCCAAAAAGGAGAGCCAGTGAGACATGCTTGCAAATATCAGTGGCTATACAAACCCCAGAAGCTGGCACCGCCATTAATCTAACGACTTTACACACCGTCAATTCTGGCTTGGAGCTGAAAACTGAAGTCTTGCACAGGCTCCTTATACGGCGAAATGGAAGCCACCAAAAAAGAGCATGTCTCAAAGTCTTCATCCCAGAGGAAGGAAGACAAATTACAACACCCAGGGGACAGAGAACAGGTGTGGCCACAGCTCCATTTCACCTGCAGCAAAGATTACCAGCCCAAGGATGGATCACGCTGCATCGAGAGGCCAAATACCATGGGGGGTGGGGGAAGGAGGCCCTGTAGAGCTGCCCAGGGGACAAGGTGCTGGTACGAAGCTGGCGCTTATCTTAGTGCAACCTGGCCATGCCAATTTAACTCGACTGCTGTCTACTCCTCTGCAGCATGTACAAGCAGAGGGAAGAGAGGAGCTAAGGAAACCCAAGCAAAGCAAGGAGCTGGCAAGTCTGTTTCAAAGGCCCTACTGTGAGGAAGCCAGACCAGGGCAAGAGCTGAGCGAAGTGTGGTGGCGCCCTACCCATGTGAAACACCAGAGGAAACAGGAGAGGCTGCGGTGGCTGGTCTCTACACTCACAGGGGTGCAAGAGGCAGCTCAGGAGACCTAAACTAGCATAAGGTGAGGCTCACCTGGAGGTGAGTGGTGACTACTGCAAACACCTGGGTGCCCTGAGGTGAGGAACAGATAGGTGGTCTTACAGAAAAGGTGCCCAACCAGCCCAACCCTTTGGGGGGTTTAAAAAAACGTTTAAAAAAAAGTCAGCCTGACTTTTAAGAATATGATTTCTTGATCCAACAGACCAAGTCTCTTGGGTGGAGCCCAAGGCTTGGCACTTTCCACAAACATTCAGGCCTTTCTGTGGAACAGTTGTTTGAGGCAAAAGGGAAGCAGGTTAGGGACTTGATCTCACGCAGGAGGGGCACGAGATGAGATGGTCGCAGGCAAGGCAGCTGGCCTCCCCAGCAGGTGCTGCCCCCTCTTAGCAGCCACAGCTTTTCATCCAGGTGAGCCTGTGTCCAGGTAAGCCTGCCTACCTGAGGCCAACCAACCGAACCGAACGTCAGCATGCTCTCCTGGCCTGTGTGTCAAATGCAGATCCCTGGGCTCCAGCCCAGATACTTCAGTGCACAGGTGTGCAAAAACAGGAAGTGATCTACATTTTAAACAGGCACCCAGGTGACTCGCGGGTGGCCAGCAACAGAGTTGGGGACCATCACTCTCCCCACCTTGGTTCTTGGACGCACCCCCGTCCTATGTTTACCTTGCCACAGCTGGCTGTCTGCTCACCTACCTGCCTTCCCTATGAGGCTGGGACAGCACCCGCCAGACTCGAAGCTTACAAAAGCCTTTCAGAAGAGGCGTAAAGGGGCCGGGGGCAGAAAGTTGCACGAGGAGGCTAGTAAGGAGTGTCTGCTAACAGCACGCAAAATGGCTTTGCAGACGCGACCGGGAGTGGCCTGAGACCTGCATGAGGAGGGGCTCTCCCTGGTGACAGAGGACCCCCACCCCAGACTCTCTGCGGCGAGGGACGGCGCCTGGCGGCCGCGAGGCTGCCAGGACGAGCAGCGGGGTCGGCCTGGGGGCACTGCCGCAGGCGGGGAAGCGCGCCCCGTGCAGGGACTGCGTGCGCTCGGGGGTCCGGGGTTTCCGTGGGGTGGGCGGAAAGGGAACATGTGAGGGAGGACACGTCGGCCACGGGAAAAGGAAGTCCCGACACCCCAAACCCGGACTCAGGTCCTGTCAGCGGGCCGGCGGGGCAGAGGCGACGAACGCGAGCGGGGCGCACCCGCGGGCGGGGCGCAGGGGAGGGGCCGGAGCGGGAGCCGACGGGGGCCCGGCGAGGGGCGTCTCCAAGGAGGGCCCGCCCCGCGCAGGAGGCAGTCCGGGCGCCCCGGGGACCGCCGCGGCGGGGCAGCGCCCGGGCTGGGCCCGGCCCGAGGCCCGGGGGGAACACGTGCGGCGGCCGGGGGCGGTGTGGAGGGCCCCGGCGTCGCCCCGCCGCCCGTCTCGTGCCTGCCGGGCCGGGTGGCCGCCCGCTTACCTGCCGGGCCGCGGCGGCGGGGCCGGGCGCTTGGGGCGTCGCGTCAGCCCCCGCCTGAGCGGGAGCGCGGACCGAGCTCGACGAGGCGGCGCTCGAGCGGGCGCCAGGCGGCGTGGGGAGCGGCAGTGCGCGTGCGCGAGGGGAGGGGCGGCGTCCGTGGGCGGGGCGAGCGCACAAAGCCGGCCTTTCGGAGGGGCGCTACGGGCAGCGGCAAGGGCCGGAATTCCTCGGGCACCTCAACGCCTTAAAGAGGCAGCACGCGGCGCGCACTTCTGCTTCAAAGCATTGAACCCAAAATTGGGCTGGTGCAGACCCTTCCTCTCCTGCACTCTCTAAGGATGGAAAGCATGCTAACGCCCACAGGAAAGTGCCAGCGTGCCCCTCGCACTTGCAGGAAGGGAGCACGCCCACACACCGTGCGTGCGGGCCGGCGCGCACCTGGACGGCACCTGCTGGGCAGGGTGTCCTCGAGTAGGTCCCAGGCGACTCTCCCACGCTCGGGAGAGGCACCGACGCTGCCCACCCTTTAGACCGGGAACCCGGCTCTCAAAGGCCCGGACTCGCCGAGGGTCCCTCCCGCGGGCCTCCTGGCGCGAAAGGCCCACGGCGGCCACACCTGCTTCCGCCTGGTCCCGGGGATGAGGGCGCTGCACCGACAGCCGGTCGCGGGCACCGGCGGACGGCGCCATCTCCCTCTGCAGGGCAGCGGGCTGCCTCCCCCAACTCCCGCGCGTCCCCCTTCGCCGCCCGCGGGGCTCTGGGTCCCAGGGCCCGACCCGGCGTGGCGCAGGCCCGTGGGCGGAATAACGGGACGCGTCCCGGTCCCCACTAAAAATGAGAAAGCGGAATGCGGCACGGAACCTGTGCGAACAAAGGGGCAGAGCATTTGAAATGGAAACGCCCGGGGAACTGAGGTGTGCGGTTGTCATGGATACAGGAACCAGCCGGAAGGGGCCGTTGGCCCGGAGTCCCCCAGCAGGAAGGGCGCAGTGAGGGTCCCTGTCTGGTGTGGTGCCTCTACGTGCCCACGAGGCCTAGGGGCCGGGCGCCTGCAGCCTGAGGCGGTGACAATCGCAGGTCTACACAGCCAGCCGGGGTGAAGAAAGGCGCCTCCACCTCCGCCCACTGGCTTCGGGGCTCGAATCCCCGCATCAGCTCTCAGCTCTCTGCCCCGCCTCCCACCTGGCCCTTTCCGAGCCTCTGCAGCCAGACCCAGCTCTGACCTGTCACTTCCCAGTGTGAGACCCTTCCATTGCCGTCGGGTCCAAATCCAAACTTTGCTGACAGGTTTGCCAGAGCCCGTCTCCTGCAGCCCAGGTTCCGGCCCCAAATCTAAAGCGCCTCCAGGCCTTCGACCTGCCAGGCAGAGCAGGACAAGGGTCCCTCCCAGATCCTGGAAACTCAAACCAAGTCCCCAACATCCACCCCCAGGTGAATTGGTCTGGCCTTCCTCCCCCGAGGGGATGAAGCCTTCTAGTGAAAATGAGAAAATCCTGTAATCCTGTTGAGTATTTTTGCAATCCCCATCCCTACAGTCACCGCAAAAATTCTGAAACCAAATGACACGGAGTGAAGAGCAGTTTAACAAAAGCAAGTAATTTGCTGTATTGTCTAAGTTTTAAATCCTTTTATATCCCTCCCAAAATGCTGTCAGGCTCAGAAAAAAATCACAGGTGAAAATGGAAAAGAGAATAAGAACCACAGAAGAAGGAAAAACATGTTGGAGATTTGCTTTTAGAACAATTAACTGTGCCTTGGCCACCAGGAGCGAATTGGTAAATGAAACAGTTTCTGTGAACAATTTTTATAAATGGGACATTTCTGGAAGGTTCCTCCCCACCCCCACTAAAGGCTCTCTGATCAGCCCCACAGTCTGAGCCTGCCTGGGCATCTTCCCACTGGCCCAGGTCCCCCCACCAGGCTCTCCTTACCCGGGAACCCTGCCAGCCAATGTCCACTTGGGCTTCCTCCCCAATCCCTGGACCCGGGAAGACTTCCAGCTGTATCTTCACGGCCCCAGCTCCTCCTCAGTGGAAACAAATTTCATCGTATGCCTGGGTTAGTGTTCCCGGGCCTGGCTGAGCTGGGGCCTCCAGTTGTCACAGGAAGGTGAGGGTGACATCTAACATTGATTGAGCACTTGTGTGCTGGATTCTGTATTCAGTTTGTTGGATTTCTCTTTGCATCCTCACAACAAGCTTGAGACATGGGTGTCAGGATTATCCTGGTTTTACAATGAGGAAGCTGAGGCTCAGAGAGGTTGAGAGGCTCCCCAGGACCCATAGCCAATGGGCCACCATCAGAACCTGAACTGTGTGAGCAGGAGCAGGCGGGAGGGTCTGTGGCTATGGCAGAGCTGAAATTAAGAACATCGACTTCTCATCAGGCTTGATGCTTCTGAAAAACCATATTTTGTCGCCTAGGGATGAGTGGACTGCCAAACTCGGAGAGGACAGGCAGGCAGGCGGTGGCAGAGGAATGGCCATTTGGGGGATGCCGCGGTGCCCCTGCAGCAGGCAGCTGGGGAAGCGCTGGCCTTTTAATGCCAGCCCAGAGCATTGAGGGGTAGCAGATTCTAACGGCAGTTGATGAGGGAGGGTGGTGGAAGCCGAAAGTCATGGGAGATGCCAAGGACCCAGGGTTTCCAGGAGCCGCTGGCCAGATTTCCAGACCTGCCAGCCACCTCCATTCAGCCACTGTGCCAGGAGCTGCTGATGCTGCCCAGAGACCCTGCGGCTCCCTGCTAGCCCAGGTCAGTGGGATCTTGTGCAAAATTCCTTTTCCCCTGGTCACTATGCCAGGGCAGCCGGTCGGGGACATTCATGTCCCCAGGGCCTCCCCGGTGGCCCATCAGGAGCCTGGTGGGCCTCAGCCAACGGCTTCATCCTGGGTCAGGTTGGCCACTCTCAACATAGGTGTCCAGAAAGCTTCCCAGTCCTCATTGTGCCACCATCCTTCTCTTCCTCCCCTGGCCTCAGTTTCCCCGGCGCAGGAAGAGCAGGTTTGACAGGAAGAACCCATCTTGTTCTTGACACACAGATTGTGGGGTTTCTTCCTCAGAGCAGATTCTCTCCTTCCCACCAGCTAAGAAGCTCGCGGGCTCATCCTCCCTCCCCCACAGCTCCTCCCCTTGCCACCTCTAAGGTGACCCCTCTGGGGCCCCTGTCTGGTTTACGTGGCACTGTGCTGGTTTCAGGATGGAAAGTCCCCATCCCTGGCAGCCCCTCAGTCCCCAGTAAACCTGGACAGTCGATCCCCTGGGCTGTGCCTTCCTCAAGGCTCCTAAGTCCCTGCTGGCATCCTGGGATGAATGAATCGTGGAATGTTAGCTTTGGCTTCCTGTGGGATCAAACCTAAGCTAAACTTGCTTCAAAGTCCCGAAGACTGAGCCTATGTGCCCTCTCCTTCACCTGACTCCAGGCCTGGCTGTCTCCCTGGGTGGCCCCTCTGCCTCCAGGTGGAGCCGGGAGCTCAGCCACCCCCAGAAGTGAGCGGCGGGCAGCAGTCTAGCCGGCAGCTGGGCGGGTCTCCCAGCAGGAATCCCAGGAATGCGGCCCTGGCCTCCACAGCCCGGCGCACCTGGTGCGTCTGCACTTCCCCTGCCTCCTCGGTTCTGGGGTAAGTCACCGCCTGTTAGGCAGGGTCCCGACAAAGACCCGCGAGAAAGACGCGGCGCCATGACAGGCCAGATGGAACTCAGAGGCCCAAAACGCCAAGGGATTTTTCAAATGCTTTCGGGTTTTTTTTGGATAGTGCAACAGTGGTTACGAGGTCATTTTTAAGGACTGTAAATCTGGCTGCTAGTGTCCCAGCTGTGCTTCCCGGTCACGCCAAACTATTTCCATTTGTCCGAGTCACTAAAATCCACCACAGCTGTTCTTCCCGCCACCGTGTGCCTTTCGCGCCCCTGAGGACTTTAGTACAGTCTCATTCACCCCAAACCGGGGAGCTATTCTCACTTTCACAGACGAGGAAAGGGGGAGTCTGAGAGCCTCTGCGACTTGCCCAAGATCACACAGCAAGTAAGTGACAGTGGCCTGCGCAAGCCTATATCTGTCACTCCGGCCCTTCTCCGTGCGTGGACGTGGTCTCAGTGTGACCGTCCCCACAGCCGCTTTGCGGTCCGCCCCTTCCGCCAGGTCTGCTCCCAGCACCGCCTCCCGCCCTCTTCCCTGGGCTGCACGTCAGCCCCTCGCTGCAGGGCTGCAGGTTCCCGTCGTGTCCTGGACTTCAGGGGGCTGAATTGTCTCTGGGATAAGATCCAGAAGCGGCAGGAACGACGCGGAAGGGGTGGGTAGCCTAA
Source organism: Propithecus coquereli (assembly GCF_000956105.1). Taxonomy (NCBI): domain Eukaryota; kingdom Metazoa; phylum Chordata; class Mammalia; order Primates; family Indriidae; genus Propithecus; species Propithecus coquereli. The sequence continues at coordinate 264,311 of NW_012155374.1, forward strand.
GGAAAGGCGTGGCCCAAGCGTGGGTGAGCTGCCAGCTTGGGGGGCGCCCCTCCCCTGGGGCACTGAAGGGGCGGCCGGCCCGGGGGCTGAGGAAGAGAGCGCAGGAGCTGCAGATGGGGTGGCCTTTCTGGGTTTCCCACAGGCTCCCAGAATCCCCTGTGGGAGGAGCAACCAGGCTGAAGCAGAGAAGCTGACGCAGGAACACACAGGGACGATGTCCAGGCTGGTGCCCAGGCTCAGCTGCAGGCAGCTCCCCCAGCCCTGGCTCCCTCAGGAGCCTCAGCGGCCCCTCGGCCTGCCCTCCCTTCCCTCCTCCTCCAGGGTCTTTAACTCACCCTGGAAACAGCTAAGGCCTGAGCATTTGCAGGCATGTGGGGGGCAAGGCCTCTCCAGGCTGTCTGTGCCTGGGCTCGCTCCCAGCTGTCTTCCTGGGCCACCCGACCTTGGGGCTGGCCAGGCCACAACGCCCAGCCTGGTGGCCAGAGCCTCAGAGGCACATGGGCAGGCGCTGCCCGCTGTGGGCCGCTGTGGGAAGGGCAGGCTGGAGGTTGGGGCAGAGGAGGTGCGGTCCACGTGGCTGGTTCTGAATAGTTCTGACCCCACACATTGACCTGCTCATCTCAGGGGCTCAAGCTAAGGCTGTTGGGGACCAGAGAGTTGCTTACACACCTGCAGAGCAGTTGGAGGTTGCCCCAGATGTCCGCAGCAGCATGACTTGCAACAGTGAAATCAGTGGGGACAGCTGGAACATCCCTCTGTGGGGGAGCAGGCGCATCAGTCGGGGGGTACCGCACGCTGTGTGCGCAGGGACCGTCCACCGCCATCAGAAGAAGGAGGTGCTCAGGGAGTCCTGCCACAGGCGACGGCATGTAGTTGAGAGAAAAAGAAACAAGCCCTAGAAACACGTGTAGGGAACGATCCCGTTGGTGAAGCGGAGCCGTGTGGGGAGAACGAGGAGGAGCGAGCCTGGGCAGAGGCTCCTAGGACCTCAGAACCTGTTCGCGGGGGTGGGGTGGGAGGGTCGAGTGAGGGGCTTTCAAGCCTCCCTGAGTACCGCCGGCTGCCCACCGATGTCCTGCTCTTAATTAAAGACAAGAATGATGGCCGGCCTCGTTTCCACAGGAGAAGGGCACACAGAGCAGGCAGCAAGGCCACTGTCATGTTTCCCGGGCCCTCCCCTCTTCACCAGCGTCCCCGGAAGCGTCTCTGTGCCGAGTGCTGCCAGGCACCGTGGACATAAAGTGGGCCCACATGGCCCCTGCCCTCAGGGAGTGCTCCATGCAGGGAGCTGGACCCACAGATCGACTGTTCCAGAACGTGGCCCCGGGTCCTAGGACGGGCTCTGCATGCCCAGGAAGCCAGGCCAGTGGGTTGGTGGCGAGTCAAGGGGGCAAAGGGCTGCGGCACGTGGGCTGGGCCTCGAGGACCTCGGTTCCAGACTCTCACTTGGGCCAAGTGCCCCTCAAACTTCAGGAAGCTATGGAACCACATGGGGAGCTAGGGAAATGCAGGCCTCCCGGCCCCCGGAGGGCCTGGGGCGGAGCCCTGGGATCTGCAGTTCTAGCCAGCCGCCTGGAGGCTCCTGGCCACACTTGGAGAAACTTTGTGTCCCGCCCACTGCGACCTGGACACAAGTCCACCCTCTCCGGGCCAGACCTCTGCTTTCCCCCCGGCTGACAGCTCGGCCAGGCCTGGAGGTTCCCCTTCCTTCCCAGCCTCCGCTCCTCTGGCGCTGGGCCCCTCCTTCGGCCGCAGCTCATCCCTCGGAGAGCCTTAAGTCTCCCCACAGCCCCCTGGTCCCCTTCCTGGTGGAGAATCTTGCCACGGCAGATCCCACATGGGCCATTACAGGCCTGGGTGAGGCCACCTCCTCATCAGCTGGGGGAGGGGGAGTGTCCTGGCTCAGGGCTGCCTCTGCGGCAGGGCCCGGGGTGGCCGGGGGAGCCCAGAGCTGCAGTGAAGTGACCAGCTGCTCCGGCCTGCCTGGCACAGCGCCCAGACGGTCCCAGCCATCCTGGGATGACCCTCCAGCAGCACACCCAGAGCCTGTCCCCCTCCCGTTGGATGGTCTGTCCAGTGTCAGAGCCCAGACCTGACCCTGATGCAGCCATGGGCAGGGTCCCACGCTCCGTGATGGGGTCCTCACGTGGGAATCATGACACGGACATGGAACTTGATTTTTGCGAGGCTCTGAACCAGGCAATGGTTAAAAGTATGATTTTTTTTTTTTTTTAATTTTTTCAGAGACGAATTTTCGCTATGTTGCCAGGCTGAACTCAAATGCCTGGGCTCAAGCTGTCCTCCCACCTCAGCCTTCCAAGTAGCCGGGAATACAGGCATGCACCACAGAGCCCAGCTGAAGGCAGGAGTTTTATCTGGAGGCAGACACACCCAAGCACCTTCCTACACCTTAGTTTTCTCATCTGTAAAATGGGAATGGTCAGACCAACTCGTGAGGCATTTTAAGGATTCTCATGCAATAATGTTTTTAGACCTCAGCCAACACTCAAAAGATACAGTTCTTTTTTTTTTTTTTTGCCCCTAGAGACAGGTCTTGCTCTGTCACCGGGCTAGAGGCAGTGGTGTCATCATAGCTCACTGCAGCCTTGAACTCCTGGGCTTAAGCCATCATCCCGCCTCAGCTTCCCGAGTAGCTGGGTCTACAGGCACGTACCACCACGCCCGGCTAATTTTTACGCTTCTTTACAAACAATTTTTTCTTTTTTCTTCTTAAATCAATAAATTTTAAAATTGAATGGGGGGGCTATACAGTTCTATGAGCTTTGCGTATAGAGTTGTCCACCACCACCAGGGGCGGGACCGTAGGAGAGTTCCAACTCCCTCCGACCCCCGCTGGCCCTTGGCGATCACTGACCCGCTCCACTTCCCGACGGTTTTGTCTTTTCCGGAATGACGCACAGCTGGACTTGTACAGCGTGTAAGCGCTTGAGGCTGGCTCCTGTCGTTCAGCACGATGCCTTTGAGATCCTTCGTGTCGCTGCCTGTCTCAGAGCTGGCGCGGGTGTCGCGCGTGGCAGCGCGCTGCCTGGGTGGAACGCAGTCTGCTCAACCACTTGCTCGCTGAAGGACGTTCGGGTTGTGTCCAGTTTGGGTGATCACCACCAGAGCTGCCGTGAACACTTGTGTAGAGATTTTTGTGTGAACATAAATTTTCCTTTCTCCAGAGTCAACACGTAGGAACAGGATTGCTGGGTCTTTCGGTAAGTATATGTTTAACTTTTTAAGAAACTGCAAAACTGTTGTCAAGAGCGGCTCAGCCGTCTCGCATTCCTACCAACAGCACATGAGAGTTCCAGCTTTTCTGCATCCTCACCGGCACTTGCTACGGTCAGGTTTCCACGGTTTTCCCCCCATTCTAGTAGGTACTCTATGTAAGTGGAACTGAGCAATATTTGTCCTTTTGTGTCTGACTTGTTTCACTTAGCGTATTTTCAGGGTTCATCCATGTATCAGAATTGTAGCATATTCAGAACTGCAATCCTTAAAAAAAAATTTTTTTTTAAGATGGGAACTTGCTATGTTACCCAGGCTGGTCTTGAACCCCTGCACTCAAGGGATCCTGCCACCTCCAACTTCTGAGTAGCTGGAACTACAGGCACACACCACTGTGCCCAGCTGAAGTTCATTCCTTTTCATGGCTGAATAATATTGCATTGTATGTATATGCCACTTTATTTTTTATTTTTAGTTTTTTAGAGACTGGGTCTCACTATGTTGTCCAGGCTGGAGCACAGTGGCTATTCACAGGCACAATTAAACACACTACAGCCTCGATGTCCTGGCCTCAGATGACCCTCCCGCCTCTGCCTCCGGAGTCGCTGGGATTACAGGCGTGCACCACTGGGCTTGGCTTTACCGCTTTAGTTTTTAACCCACTCATCCATCGATGGATAATTCAGTTGCTTCCACTTTTGGCTATGGTGAATCATGTAGCCAACACGTTGAAATGTGATCCCTGGTGTTAGAGCAGGACCTGACTGGAGGAGCGTGAATCACGTAGACTGGCGCCCTCCCTCGGGTGAGCGAGGGCCTGCTCCGTTCGCTCCCAGGAGAGCTGGCTGTTAAAAGAGCCGGTACCTTCCGCTCTCGCCACGCGGCCTCTGCGCACGCCAGCTCCCTTGTCTCCCACCACGAGAGGAGGCAGCCGCCCTCCCGACATGCAGGTGCCCAGTCTTCAGCTTTCCAGCCATCAGAATCATAAGCCAAATAAACCCTTTTTCTTTAAAAATTACCGAGTCTCAGGTGTGCTGTGGCAACACACAGCAGACTAAGGCAACAGACGCCATCGGTATCTGTACGGGTCCTGCTTCCAGCTCCTCTGAGTGCCGCCCTGGGATTTCGATTCGCATTTCTCTACCGACTAATGATGTCGTGCTTATTCCGTCTCTATACCTTCTTTGATGAAGCGTCTGTTTAAATCTTTTGCTTATTTTTTAATTGGGCTGTTTTCTTATTGAGTAGTGAAAGTTATTTATATATTATGGATACCAGTCCTTTGAAGGATATGTAATTTACAGATATTTTCTCCCAGGTTGTATCTTGTCTTTTCATTCTCTCTCTTTATGTTTTTTTTAAAGACAGAGACTCGCTTTGTCACCCAGGCTAGAGTGCAGTAGCATCAGCCTAGCTCACTGCAACCTCAAACTCCTGGGCTCAAGGGATCCTCCTGCCTCAGCCTCCCAAATAGCTGGGACTACAGGCATTCACCACGACGCCCGGCTAATTTTTCTATTTTTAGTAGAGATGGGGTCTTGCTCTTGCTCAGGCTGGTCTTGAACTCCTGAGCTCCAGCAATCCTCCTGCATCAGCTTCCCAGAGTGCTAGGATTACAGGCGTTGAGCCACTATGCCGGCCTCTTTTCTTTCTTTTTATTTTATTTTTATACATTCTGCACAAATCATTCTCTTAATAGTGTCTTTTATGGAATAAAAGTTTTTAATTTTGATGAAAGCTTTTATAGATTGTGTTTTGGGTATCATATCTAAGAACTCTGCCTAATCTATGACCACGAAGGTTTTCTTCCATGTTTTCTTCTAAAAATGGTACTGTTTTACGTTTTACATTTAGATCTATGATCCAGTTTGAGTTAAATTTTGTATAAGGTATGAAGTATAGGTTAAGGTTAAGGTTAATTTTTTATGCGATGAGTGTATAGTTGTTACAAAGTATTACAACACTGTTTGTTGAAAGACTATCCTCTATTGAATTGCCCCGCACTTTTGTCAAAAATCAATTGGAAGTGATTCGCTTTAGATCTAAGCACACATGTAGATTGAAAATGAAACAATAGCAAAAGATATTTCATGCAAATAGTAACCAATAAGAGAAGAGGTGGCTACACTGATATCAGACAAAGTCAAAAACTGTTATGAGAGACAAAGAAGGACATTACATATTGATAAAAGGGTCAATTCATCAAGAAGATACGACAATTATAAACTTACAGGCACCATACACCAGAGCTCCAGGATATAGAAAGCAAACATTGACAGAATTGAAGAGAGAAATGTCTCTATGATAACAACGGGAGACCTCAATACCCCACTTTCAATAACCAATGGAAAAACCAGACAGAAGATCCATAATGAAATGGAGAAATTGAACAATACTTGAAGCCAGTTGGACCTAACAGACATACACAGAATACTTCACCCAACAACGGCAGAATATGCACTTTTCTCAAGTTATGGGACATTCTCCAGGAGAGACCATGTGTTAGGCCACAAAAAAAAATTTAAAAATATTGAAATCACACAAAGTATCTTTCCCAATCATAATGGAATGAAACTAGAACTCAATAGCAGAAGGAAAATGGAAAATTTCACAAATACGTGGAACTTGAACAGAACACAATTAAGCAGCCAGCTGGTCAGCGAAGAAATCACAAGGGAAATTAGAAAAAGTCTTGGGACAAATGGAAACAAAAACAGAACAAACAAAATTTAGGCACGCAGAAAAAGCACCAAGAGGGAAATTTATATAGCTGTGATCACTTACATTAAAAGAAAAAAGACCTCAAATCAACAATCCAACTTTAGACCTTCAGGAACCAGAAAAAGAAGAACAAATTAAACCCAGAGCTAGCAGAAGGAAGAAAATAATAAACACTAGAGCAGAGATAAATGAAATACAGAACAGGAAATAATAGAGAAAAATCGATGACACCAAAAGTTGATTCCTTAAAAAGACGTTATTTCTTTCTTTCTTTCTTTTTTTTCTTTACTGCCAGAGACTCCCAGTGCCATGTTGAGAAGTGAGAGTGGACTCCTTTTCCTCATTCCTGATCCTAGGGGGAAGCATCCAGGTTTTGACCATTACCGAAGTTGGCTACAGGTTTTTTGTAGATGCCCTTAATTACATTAAGGAAATTTCTTTATATTCCCAGTCTTCAAAGGTTTTGTCACTAATGGGTGTTGCATTTTGTCAAATGCTTTTTCTGTATCAATTGACGTGACTATAGATCTATATAGTTTTCATTCTTTATTCTGTTACTATGCCAGATTACATTAGTTGATTTTCAAATGTTAAACCAGCCTTGAATTCCCAGCAAAAACCCCACTTGTCTGTGATGTGTTCATCTTTTTTTTACTATTGCTGGAATTTATTTGCTAATGTTATGTTGAGAATTTTACACGTGTGTTCATAGGAATATGGGATTGTAGTTTTCTTGCATTGTCTTTTCACGTTTTACATCAGGTTAAACCTGATACCTTATGTAAACCTTACAACGAGTTGGGATTTCCTCCTCTTCTGTTTTCTGGAACAGATTGGGTAGTACTGGCGCCAGCTCTTATTTAAATGTTGAGTATGATTTCCGGAGAAACTATCTGGGCCTACAGTTTTCTTTTTCATAAAATTTTAAACTGGAATTTTAATTTATTTAGTAGATATGAGATTGTTCAGTTTATCTATTTCTTCTCGGGTGAGTTTGGGTAAAGTTATGTGCTTTTCAAGGAATTGATCCATTTCACTGAGATTGTTAAATTTATGTGCATAGAGTTGTTTGTAGTATCCTCTTATTATCCTCCTAGTGTCTGTGGGGTCTGTAGTGATATGTTCTTTTTCATTCCTGATATTGGTCATTTACGTTCACTCTCAGAGAGAGAGAGAGGGAGAGAGGGAGAGACGTGATGGAGTCTTACTAATTTTATTGATCTTTTCAAAGAACCAGCTTTCAGTTTCCTTGATTCTCCCTATTTGTTTTTTGTTTTCAGCTTTATTAATTTCTGCTCTTTATTTTCTCCTTCCTTGTGCTTGCTTTGGTTTTATGTTACCCTTCCTTTTCCAGCTTCTTAAAAAGAAAGCTTGTATTATTTATCTGAGATCATTCTTCTGCTATGAAATTCCCTCTAAACCATGCTTTAGCTGCACCTCACAAATTTTGATATGTTGTATTAATATTTTAATTTTTGTTACATTTAAAATACGTTCTGATTTCCTTTGAGACTTCCTATTTAATTCATGGGTTATTTAGAAGTGTATTACTTAATTTCTAAGCATTTGAGGATTTTTCTTTTTTGTTATCTATTTGTAATACAATATGGCTATGGTCAGAGAACATGCTTTGTATGATTTCAAGTTTTAACAATGTTTCAAAGTTTGGTTTATGACCCAGAATAAAACCTATATTAGTGAATGTTCTATGGGCACTTGAGAAGAACGTGTATTCAGCTCTAGGTGGATGATGTGTTCTATAAATGCCAACTGAGTCAGTTTGATTAAAGGTGTTTCTCAATTCACCTATTTCCTTTCGTATTTTTTGTATATTTGTTTATCAGTTGCCAAGAGAGGAATGTTCAAAAGCTCAAATATAATCATGGTTTTGTATATTTTTCCTTTGAGTTATATCAGTGTTTGTGTCATATATTTTCAAGCTCTGTTATTAAGTGCATAGACATTTAAGATTGTTATGTCTTCTTGGTAAATTTACACTTTAATCATTTTGTAATATATGTCTTTATCCCTGGTAATTTACCTTGCTTTCAATTCTACTTTGTCTGATATTAATTTAGCTACTTGAGCTTTCTTTTGATTTGTATTTATATAGTATATCACTTTCTATATAAATTCCTGTATGTATTAACCTTCTTATTTGGAATAAGTTTATTAGACAGGTTATGGTTGGTTCGTGGATTTTAATCCATTTTGACAATTTATCTTTCTATTGGTGTGTTTAAGCCATTTATGTTTAACATAATTATTGTATGTTTAGACTTCAGTCTATCATTTTATTTATTTTCTATTTGTCTCTTCTTTTTTTCCTCTTTCCCTTTTCATGCCTTTTTTTTGGATTATCTCATTTTTTTGTGTTCCATTTTAATTTATCTATTTTTTTTCACTATGTCTTTGTGTGTATCTTTTTCAGTGGATTACCTAGGGATTAAAATAAGTAGATTTCTAAATTGATTTCACAGTCTACATCAAAAATATTTACCACTTCAGGTGGAATGTAGAAACCTCACCACCGTATTGGTCTCTTTACCCTCTTGCCTTTGTGTTGTAGTGTCATATGTATTGGATCTAAAAACACTGAAAATGCTCCCACTAGACAATGTAATACTGTTTTTCTTTCAAACATCACATATACTTTAAAGAACTTGAAAGAGAGAGATTGTCTATTTACCTAGATACTTACCATTTCTCTTGTCCTTCCTTCATTTTTTTCTGAAGAATATTTTCCTGGATTGACAGTTTCTGGTTGACAGTTCTTTTTTCCCACCACTTTACAAACGTTGTCCCACTCCCTTCCGGCCTCCATGGTTTCTGATGAGAAATCTGCTGTCATTCAAATTTTTTCAAATTTTTTGATGAGGATTGTTTCTTTGAATTTAAGATTTTTTTCTTCACCTTTAGTTTCTGATAGTTTGGCTATGATGTATGTTGGCACGGATTTCTTTAAGTTTAATTTATTCGAGTTTACTCAGTTTCTTGACTTTGTAGGTAGCTTTATGTCTTTTGCTAAATTTGAGGAATTTTCAGCCATGATTTCTCTGAGTACGTCTTAGCCCTGCCTTCTCTCTCTCCCCTCCTTACAGGACGACAGCGCCATGAATGTTAGATCTATTGTTGTGGTCCCACAGGTCCCTGAGGCTGTGTGATTTTTTCTCCCCGTTGTCCAAGTTGGGTGATTTCTATTGTTCTGTCTTCTAGTTCATTATTCTTTCCAGTGTCCCCTCCACTCTGCTGTTGAATATGAGCCCGTCCACTGAGTTTTCAATTTCAGTTATTGCATTTTTCAGTCCTAAAATTTCCATTTGGTTCTTCTTTATGTATTTTCTTTCTTTGCTAAAACTTCCTAATTTTTTTCATTTGTTTCAAGTGTGTTGATAATTGATTGTTAAAGTCTTTTTGTGGTGGCTACTTTAAAATCTTTGTAAAATGATGTAAAATCTCTGTCATCTCAATGTTGGCTTCTATTGATTGATGGTCTTTTTTCATTCAGTTGAGATCTTCCTGTCTTGGGATGATGAGTGATTTTCAGTTGAAACTTGGACATTTTGGGTATTATGTTATGAGACTATGGATCTTATTTAAAATGCTTTTATCTGGCTTTTTATGGTACTGCTCTGGCAGGGAATGGGATGGGGAACCAGCTCATTGCTGCCAAGTGGAGATAGAATTCCAGCCCTACCTGAGCCCCGCCCCACCCATACTGCTCGTCAGGGTGGGAGTTCTGGCTCCCTGGCTGGGAGGGCAGTGGGACTGCCTCAGTACTGCCCCCCATGTGGCCTCCAATGACACTGCACTGGGAGGGCAGGGTCGTTACCGCCCTGCAGGGACAAAAGTCCTCACTCCCTAACTGTCCTTCTCTAACGCCATTCCCATGGTGCTTGCGGTGGGAGGGTGAGGTGACCCACCCCTCTGGTAAGAGTGGAAGTCTCAGCTTTCTACTTGGCCTTTGCTGGCCTGGGTGGTGGAGCCACTGTTTATTCTGTGATGTTTGGCCGCAGAAGAGTAATTATTGTCTAGAAGTTTTCTGTCTTGCTTGGCTGCTGTTTTTATGGTCCTTTGGCTAGAGAGAACAGGCTTTTTTGGGAGCTGTTACGTCTGTGCCCATGTTCATTGCTGGGTTACTGGCTTTTTCATACAATACAGCAGGCTAAGACCAAACCCAAGGGACTCACCACCATGGTGTTCCTTGGGTCCCAAGGTCCCTGGCTGTCCTCTTCTCTCTGTCATTCAGAGTCTTCCTGTGTTTGTTTAACATATAAAGTTCAGGCCAGGCACGGTGGCTCATGCCTGTAATCCTAGCACTCTGGGAGGCGGAGGCATGAGGATCGATTGAGCTCAGGAGTTCGAGACCAGCCTGAGCAAGAGCGAGACCCCGTCTCTACCAAAAATAGAAAAAATTAGCTGGGCATGATGGCACATGCGTGTAGTCCCAGCAACTCAGGAGGCTGAGGCAGGAGGATCGCTTGAGCCCAAGAATTTGAGGTTGCTGTGAGCTAGGTTGACACCACAGCACTCTAGCCCAGGCGACAGAGCAAGATTCTGTCTCAAAAAAAAAAAAAAAAGAGACTGATTCCAGATTCAATGATGGCTGTAATACAAATAACAGTTATTGAGTTCTTCTGATCTGCAGTCGCCACAGTAACATTTTACCCACATTACCTCGTTTAATCCTCCAACAAGGTATCATCACCACTTGAAAGAGGAGGAAGCTGAGGGGTAGAGAGATAGGGTACCGAGCTGGGATCCAAGCCCAGAGCCCCCGGTGTGGACCCAAGATGTCTCCAGTGCACTCTCCCTCTCGGCTGCCCAGCAGGGCTGGCAGAAGCTGTGAGAAGGGGATGACCAAAGTCAGAACATCCCGCTGGTGATGAGCAGTCTTCCTGTTCCAGAAAATGGTCACTTCTAGCACATTCCAGAATCTTCTCCCCAAGATGGAGATCCAGGCTATGGTACATTCGTGCATCCAACAAGTATTGAGTGCTTGCTTTGAGCCAAGCCCTGTGCCAGGTGCCAGGGAGAGACAATGAGCAGTAGGTCAGACACAGTCTTTGCCCTCACACATGAACAGCCCCACGGATGTCAGAGGGCCTGAGATCACGCTTTCCCCACCCTGGGCTCACCTGTCAAGAGTGGAAGGGGCAGAGCCAGTGACTGTCACTCACCGGAGCTCTGCCCCATGCCAAGACCTTTGATCCTAAAGACTCTGTAAGTAGCAACAGACACAAGAGGCGGGCAACTCGTGGGGAGAGAAAGCTGGGGGGATGGCCCCAGGCTCCCAGGGACGTCAGCTCTGGCTTCAGTTGCTGTCAGGAGGGAGAGACTGCACCCTCCTCAGCTCAGCCCGCCCACGTGTGCATTTGCAGGGTATACTCATGCTGTCTGCAAACTCAGCTGCCCACCAAGCCAGACAGTCGGGCTTCCTATGGGTCCTGAGGCCCCCTCTGCCTCAGCATCCCCAGCTACCGATAAAGGAGTGCATGCATTCCTCCTAACGCCTGAGGGACCAGTCTTCCATTCATTTCCAGGTGCCAGCATCTTATCCCATGCTAGCCCCAGACCCCCCGGGTGTGCTGACACCCCAGGGGCTAGGACCTGGCTGCCTGCCCCGCACCGATCTCCAGCCTCTCTGTGTGTGGCTTTGCTGAGCAGTCCCGTGGAGGCTGGTTGCCATACTTACACCTGTCTGCCAGCTTTGCCATCCCGCACCTGGGCCATTCACTGTGACAGACTGGTGTGCAGGTTCTCCCCACCTAGTGTCCAAGGCACGTCACCAGGCCAGAGAACACCTACTGTATGCCAGAGCCCGGGACAGCCCCAGGCTGGGCCCACAGCTCAGTCTTCAAATCTGCTGGCCGCACCCCTTTACACACAAGGAAACGAGGGCCGGAGAGGCTGGCCAACTTGTCAATGGTGGACCCCAACTTTGGGATGAGGTCCAGATGCGGCCCTCTCCCATGTTCTGCCTGGAAAGCAGGACCCAGTCGGCAGAGAGGGTCTGAGAAGAGGGCCGAGGGCTCTGGGGTCCTGAACGCAGCCTGTTTCCCCTCCCATGTGATGTAGGGATGGATGCCCTGCTCCCACCCTGGCGCCCATGGAATGAAAGAAGGTTCTAGAAAGGTCTCTGCATGCTGTCAAGTGCCACACAGTCACCGAGAGGATGGCAACAGTGGCTTGCTTCAAAGATTCAGGGTAGAGCCAAGAATCACCATCTCCGTCCACCATGAAGGGCCCCGACTTCCTCCGTGGCAGGCCTCGCTGGGCTTCCGGCGCAAGTTCCGTGAGGACGGCGCCGCGTCTGCCGCGTTCTCTGGGATCGCAGAGCCTGGTGCAACCTGGGGGCAGAGCAGGGGCTTGACGAGCTGTCGTCACAGTAGCAGGTACACAGCAGGTGCTTGATAAAGACTCGCTGCAAGATTAAATGAACCATCTGGGAGCTTCGTGTCCTTCCAGAAGACAAGGAAATGCTCCAGAAACAACAGGACAGGGCACATCACAGGGACACACCCGGAAGAGCGCCCAGTGACCACGGCTGGAACAAGTTGAGCACAAAGTAAATAAACAATGTAGTATTCGATAATGACCCAAAGTATAAGATACAAATACATGAGTCCAGACTGAAAAAAAATAAGTGATTGGAGAAATGGCGGAGAAGAGACAAACCTTCCTTACAGAAGACTAGAAGAATCCCAAATATTATGATACGTGCAGTTACCGTCCCCTCCAGGAGGTGGAGCTTAAACCTTCACCCCTGAAGATGGTGCGTGCCTAGAGCTTCGGTTCGGAAGAGTGGAGTATGGAAAAGCAAAAGCAGCCACTTCATGGTGCAGACCCCCGGCGGCACGACCCCAAGCTGTGAGGTCCCCTGATGTGACAGTCACGGCCAGAGGACACCTTGCCTGGTGATCTTCCTTCCAAAACCCCTAACCCCAGACTCATCAGGGTGAAATCTGAGACAGCCCCAGGCTGGGGGACATTCCACAGAAAACCGTCACGGTCATGAACAGCAAGAACAGACGGATAAACTGTCAGAGACGGAGGGACTGACACCCAGGGCTGAGCGGGGCCCGGGCCGGATCCCGAATGGAGAGGCGGCCTTAGCAGACAAGCTAGGGAAGCGCAAATGCAGTCTGAGTGCAACTAACAGCAACGTGCCAGTGTCAGTTTCTTCTTTTTCGTTGTTAAATGCATACTATTTAATATACACTTAAATGCATGCTGTGTACGGTGCACAACGTGACAATCTGATACACGCCGCAAAACGGCCACGGTCAAGCAAATTAACATCTCCATCATCTCATGCAGTCACCCTGTTTTTCCTGTGCGGCCAGAGCACCTAAAATCTGCCGTCCCAGCAAGTTTGCAGGGTATGATCAGTGTTGCCGACTGCACTCCTCAGGCCGCACAGCGGGCCTCTAGGCTTGGTCGTCCTACGTGACTACAGCTTTGCAATCATGCAGCATTTTTCCAGGGTCTGGCTTATTTCACTTATCACAATGTTCTCCATGTCCATCCTCTGTGTCCCAAAAGGCTGGATTTCCTTATCGTTTAAGGCCAAATAATATCCCATGGTTTGTACAGGCCACGGTTTCTCTGGCTGGTCATCTGCCAGTGCACGCTCGGGCCGGTTCCCGATCCTGCCGTTGTGGATATGCCGCCACGGATGTGAGCGTGCAGGTGTCCCCGCAAGGTGCCGATTCCATTTTCCGCAGATGCACACCCAGAAGAGAGATTGCCGGATTGCATGGTAGTTCTACTTTTAATTTTTTAGGGGACCTCCATGCTGTTTTCCATACTGGCTGTACCAGTTTGCACTCCCGCCATCAGTGTCCAAGCGTCCCCTGTTCTCCACACCTTTGCCGACACTGGCCATCTCTTGCGTTTCGGCAATAGCTGTCCTCAGCGGTGCAGACTGCGGCATTCGTGTTTCCCTCAAGGTCAGTGATGCTAAGCACCTTTGCGTACACCTGTTGGCACTTTCATGTCTTCTTTGGAACAATGTCTACTCAGGTCCTTTGTCTGTTTTTTCATTGGGTTATTTGTAGGTTTTTGCTACTGAGTTGTGTGAGTTCCTTGTATGTTTTGTATGTTAGCCCCTTATCAGACACACGTGGTTTGCAAGTACCTTCTCCCAGTCCACTGGCTCCCTCTTCATTTTGTTGATTGTCTCCTTGGCTGTGCAGAAGCTTTTTAACTTGGTATAGTTCCAATTGCTGATTTTTGCTTTCTTTGCCTGACTTTTTAGTGCGATCTCTAAAAAATCATTGCCAAGGCCAATGTCAAGGAACTTTTGGCCAGGCACGGTGCTCACACCTATAATCCCAGCCTCTGGGAGGCCAAGGCAGGAGGATCACTTGAGGCCAGGAGTTTGAGACCAGCCTGGGCAACATAGTGAACTCTGTCTCTACAAAATAAAAATAAAAAAATTAGCCAGGCACGGTGGCATGTGCCTATAGTCCTAGCAACTCAGGAGGCTGAGGCAGGAGGATCACCTGAGCTCAGGAATTCAAGACCACAGTGAACTATGACTGAGCCACTGCACTCCAGCCTGGGTGAGACCCTACCTTTAAAAATATACATATATATATAGAAGCTTTTCCCCCGTTTTCTTCTAAGAGTTTTATAGTTTTAGGTCTTATCTTTAGGTGTTAAATCCATTTTGAGTTGATTTTTATATATCATGTAAGATGAGGGTCCAATTTGATTCTTTCACATGTGGCTGTCCAGTTTTCCAAACACCATTTATGGAGGAGACTATGCTTTTCCCATTGTGTCCTCTTGGTGGATTTGTCGAAAATGAGTTGACTGTATCTGCTTGGGTTTACTTCTGGGCTCACTGTTCTGTTCCATTGGTCTATGTGTCTCTTCTTATGCTAGTATCATACTGTTTTGATTACTATAGCTTTATAATATAACTTGAAACCAGGTTATATATCATGACCAAGTGAGATTTATCCCTGGGATGCAAATTTGGTTCAACGTATGCAAATCAAGCAATGTGATACACCATATTAACAAAATGAAAGATAAAAACTACATTATCAGTGGGATGTGGTGGCTCACACCTATAATCCCAGTACGTTGGGAAGCCAAGGCAGGAGGATCACTTGAGCCCAGGAGTTTGAGGTTACATTGAGCTAGGGCTTTGCCGCTGCACTTCAGCCTGGGGGGCAACAGAGCAAGACCTGGTCTCTAAAAAACAAACAAACAAAAACAAAAATCCCAACTACATGGTCATCTCAATAGATGCAAAAAAAGAAAATAAGCGTTTGAAAAAGTTGTTCAACATCCTTTCTTGATAAAAACTTTCAACAATTTAGGTATAGAAAGAAATTCCCAGGCTGGGCACGGTGGCTCACGCCTGTAATCCTAGCACTCTGGGAGGCCGAGGCGAGCAGATTGTTTGAGCTTAGGTGTTTGAGACCAGCCTGGGCAAAAGCGAAACCCCGTCCCTACTAAACAAATAGAAAGAAATTAGCTGGACAACTAAAAATATATAGAAAAAAATTAGCTGGGCATGGTGGCCCATGCCTGTCGTCCCAGCTACTTGGGAGGCTGAGGCAGGAGGATGGCTTGAGCCCAGGAGTTTGAGGTTGCTGTGAACTAGGCTGATGCCACGGGACTCTAGCCTGGGCAACAAAGTGAGACTGTGTCTCAAAAAAAAAAAAAAGAAAGAAAGAAATTCCCTCAATATAATAAAAGCCATTTATGAGAGCCCAACAGCTAACTTTCAACTAAACTAAGAGCTTTTCCTCTATAATTAGGACCAAGACAAGACGCTGACTCTTGTCACTTCTATCCAGCATGGTACTGGAAATACTATACTAGCCAGAGCAATCAGACAAGAGGAAAAAAATAAAAGGCATCCAAATCAGAAAGGAAGAAGCAAAAGTATCTGTTTGTGTATGTCATGATTTTGTGTGTATAATACACTCAAGACTCCACAAATAATCTGTTAGAACTAATAAATGAATTCAGCAAATTTGCAGGATACAACATACAAAAATCAGTTGCATTTATTTACATCAAAAATGGACACCCAGGCCGGGCGCGGTGGTTCCCGCCTGTCATCCCAGCACTCCGGGAGGCTGAGGCGGGAGGATCGCTTGAGCCCAAGAGTTCAGACCAGCCTGAGCAAGTGCAAGACCCCTGTCTCTACTAAAAATAGAAAAAAATTAGCCAGGCATGGTGAAGTGTGCCTGTAGTACCAGCTACTCGGGAGGCTGAGGTGGGAGGATCACTTGAGCCCAGGAGTTTGAGGTTGCAGTGAGCTAGGCTGATGCCAGGGCACTCTAGCCCAGACAACAGAGCAAGACCCTGTCTCAAAAATAAATAACTAAACAAACAAACAAATAAAAAACGAACATCCAAAAGAGAAATCAAGAAAACAATCCCATTTACCATAGCACCCAAAACAATAAAATACTTAGGAATGAATTTAACTGAGATTGATACAGTTTGGTTATTTGTCCCCTCCAAATCTCATGTTGAAATTTGATCCCCAGTGTTGGAGGTGGGGCCTGGGGGGTGGTGTTCCGGTCATGGGCTTAGATCCCTCCTCAATGGCTTTGTGCCCTCCTGGTGGTAATGAGTGAGTTCTTGCTCTGTCAGTTCACACAAGAGCTGGTTGTTTAAAGAGCAAGACACCTTCCCCCTCTCTCTCGCCCCTCTCCTCACTCTGTGACATGCCTGCCCCTCTTGCCTTCTACCATGACTGGAAGCCCCAGACACCCCTCACCAGAAGCAGATGCTGGCACCATGCTTCTTGCACAACTGTGAGCCAAATAAACCTCTTTTCTTTATAAAATTGCCCAGCCTCAGCTATTTCCTTTATAGCAACGCAAACAGACTAAGACAGAGATGAAAGACCTGTATACTGAAAACTATAAAACATTGATGAAATTGAAGACACAAATAAAAAGAAAGATATCCCATGTTCATGGATTAGAATTAATATTGTTAAAATGCCCATACTAACCAGAGTGATCTACAGCTTCAACACACCTATCAAAATTCCAATGACATTTTTCACAGAAGTGGAAAAAATAATTCTAAAATTCATATGGAACCACAAAAGACTGAATAGCCAAAGCAATCTTAGGAAAAAAGAACAAAGTTGGAGGCATTGGTTCCAGCATCGGTTTCCTAGTTATGACCAGAGTGCCTCGGTGACATGAGATGTTACAGTGGGGGGAACCGGGTAGGGGCTCTGCAGGGACTTTCTGTACTTTGTAACTTTTCTGTAAATATAAAATCATTTCAAAATGAAAGATTTTTTTTTTTTAAAATGAATGGGGGCACGACCTTGTCTGTCCTGGAGAGGATCCTCTGGGGCCTTGGCTCATTGCAGCAAGGTGGCACCCTGAGGGGAGGCAGGTGTCCTTCCTCCGTTCTTTGTCTGCTACAGCTGGTATCACTGCCCTGGACAGCCGTGGGCACAGGTGGGGCCCTGGAGGCCAGGCACCCGGGAAGACCAGCAGGGTTGCAACTCCTTCTGGAACATTAGCCCAGCACTGCAAAGCTCTGGAGCCACCATGATTATGCAGTCTCCACTCTACCACCAGTTTCTTAACCTGGGCCCTGCACCTGCACGGCCCCCGTGGATGCCCTGGTGTCGTGAGCACAACTCTGTGCATAAGGGCACAAGGTCGGGGAGCCTAGTGGTTATGCCCACGGGCGTTGGTGCCACTCTGTGTGACACCGACCAGCGCATATCTCCTCTTAGCTCTGGTTTCCTCGTGTGTAAGGCGGGACAGTAACAACACCCACCGTGTGGGATGTGGTTATCCAGGTGCTCTGGGGCTGGAGCACGGCCGTGCTGCCTGGGTGGTGGGCTCCGATGCTGCCTGCAACCTGCCTCACATTCAGGGGAGAAGGGGAACGGAGGCCCCAGGAATTGTAAGGACCCCGCCTCCCACTTCACCTCCTCTCCGCACCCTACTTCCTGTCACACACACACACACACACACACACATACACACACACACAGTCTCATTCCCTACTTATTCCAGGGGACCTTCAGTTCGGCACCATTCCCCATCCCCCAGAGTGTGGACATGTGCTGGGGGACGTGAAGGCACGGGTGCAATGATGTCTTTCCCCGCTTAAGGAAAGATATTAATCTACTATTTGGCCTAGATCTAAAGTATCGATTCGAAGAGCTTTCAGAATCTCCTAAAATGAGCCGCGTTAACAGTGAAGCAGCCCTGCCCTGTGTGCCACCCCAGTGACCTCTTCTGTCAAGGGCTGTGCCTGGGGCCTGGCCTGGCACCCCCACCACACAGCTGGCAGCCATGGCCACAGTCAGTCTGGACCTTGTTTGTGGAACTCGTCATCCATGCCAAGCACTGGGGATAAACAGGTGGACTAAGGAAGCCACAGCACCGCAGCGCTTGGAGCTGAGTCTCGCAGGAGACGCGTGCCCATGAACACAGACGCACAGTGGGGCGAGTCCTGCTGTGGGTGGGGTGTGGCCACGCATGGGAGAGCTAAAGAGAGCGGGTATGGCCAGGGCAGGCTCCCTGCAGGGACCCAGGAAGGGTGAGCAGCAGGAGCCAGGAAAAGCAGGGCCAAAGAGAGGAGGGGAGTTCCAAGCAGAGAGAATGGCTCATGCAAAGGCCCTGTGGCAGGATGAAGCTTGGCAAGTCTGAGGGCCTGGGTGGTGGCCAGTGCAGCCGGACATGATAGGCAGGCAGGTGGGGTGGGCTGGGGACATTGCGCAGCTGTGACAGGCTGCCAGCAACAGTGGTGGCCCCCA
Organism: Propithecus coquereli; assembly: GCF_000956105.1. Classification (NCBI taxonomy): domain Eukaryota; kingdom Metazoa; phylum Chordata; class Mammalia; order Primates; family Indriidae; genus Propithecus; species Propithecus coquereli. Next base: position 283,038 of record NW_012155374.1, read on the forward strand.
GCTGCTCCCTGGAGGGCGGGAGCCCGCTGCAGTTACGCAGGAACTGAGGATGTGGACACACTGGAGCAGAAACCACAGGATGGCGTGGCAACTGGATGTGGGGAGGGGGGCTGGAAGTCAAGGGTGATACTAGTTCTGAGGGCTATCTGGGGGAGGGGAGCCCATGCCCCATGGCAGGGAGCCTCACGGGCCTGCCCTGCAGACATGGCCAGCCAGGATTCCCTCTGCTGTCGGGCCCGACGCCCACTGTCCTGCTCGAGCCTCAGCTGCGGCTCCGCGCTGTGGCCGGGGCCCTCCCGGCCTTGCTGCTCCAGCTGGCCACACAGACACCGTCTCATTTACTCCCTGCGGCCCCTGCGACGTCTGACAAGCCTTCATCCTCCTCGCGACCACTCTGGGCGGACAGTTACTGCTCTCGGTCTGTTTCTGCTGCGGACAGCCCTGCTGTGGTCCCATGGCCATTCCTCTGTGGGTCACGCGTCCTTCTGCACCGGCTCTTCTCCATGCAGCCCGCCCGCCCTCCCCACGGCTAACGTGCCCAGGGCCCCGTGGCTCCCGAAGAGCCTGCCCCAGCCCGGGGTGCCTCCACCCTGCAGAGTTCTCCGGGGCAGCCGCAGCAGAACGCGGGGAGCACTGGCTTATTATTCGGGTAAAATTTACACAACACAGAGTTCACCAGCTGAGCCATTTCAAACGGTATAATTCAGCGACTTCCAGTATAGTTCACAATGTTGTGCCTAATTCCAGCACATTTTCTTTGCTCCGAAAAGAACCCTGTGTCCCTCAGCGCTCTCTGCCGACCCCTCCTCCCAGCGCCCGGCCCCCGGCAGCCATCGATCTCCTTTCTGTCCCTACGCACGCGCCTGTCCTGCACGGGTCACACAAATGGCATCCTGCGCTACGTGGTCTTTTCTTTCTGGCTTCACTCTCTCGGCGTGATGTCGTCCGGGTTCGTCCCACCGTGACACGCCCCAGTGCTTCGTTCCTCTGTGACTGGACGACGTTCTGCTGCAGGGACGTGCCACATTTTCTTCTTTCATCCGCTGATAGAAATTTGGTTTCTCCCACTTTTTGGCTATTGTGAATAACGCTGCTATCGACGTGTACGTACAAGCTTGTGAACAGCTGTTTCCAGCTCCCTTAGGTCTGTGCCCAGGAGTGGGCTTGCGGGGTCACTGGGCTTCGATGTCTAACGGTTTCTGCAACCGCCAGGCTGTTTCCGCAGCCACGGGACCCTCCTACACTCCCTCCAGCCACGTCTGAGGCCCCGGTTTTTCCACATCCTCGCCAACACTTGTCATTACCTGTTTTAAAAGTTACAGCCATCCTACCGGGTGGTAAGTGGCCCATCACTGTGGCTTCGATTTGTGTATCCTTGGTGGCGAACGATGCTGAGCATCTTTTCACGTATTTATAGTATGTTTTTTCAAAGAAATGTTCATTCAAGTCCCTTGCCTGTTTTTTCGTTTTTGGTTTTGTTTTTAGAGACAGGGTTGCGCGCTGTTGCCCAGGCTGGAGTGCAGTGGCGCCATCGGAGCTCACTGCGGCCTCCAACTCCTGGGCTCCAGGGATTCCCCCCCGCCTCAGCCAGGTACTTGCTAGTGCGCCGTTCTGATCTCTTTCTCTTTTGATAGATTTTTAGTTTTCTTATTGTTCGCACTGGAGATAGCAATTAAAACCTTAATTTGTAATAATCGACTTCCAAAAGCTTTGCTCTCACATTGGTCAATGTCCCCCACATGTTGATACTGTTACAAGTTACATCTTCATACATTGTGTCCCCATTGACACAGGTTTATAATTACTGTTTTATATGGTTGTCTATTAAATCATACGGAGGGAAAGGAGTTACTAACCAAAAATATATTAATGGTGGCTTTTATATTTACGTATGTAATTACCTTTTTTTGTATTTTTTATTTCTTTATGTAGATTCAAGTTACTGTCTAGCGTCCATTTATTTTTTAGCATTTTTAAATGGCGGGTATATTGGAAACATATTCTGTTAGTTTTTGTTTATCTGCGACTGTTCTAATTTCTCCTTTTTTTGGAAAAATAGTTTTTCCAGATATAACATTTTTGGTAGGCAGGTGTGCTTTTTTTCTTTCAGCACTTTGAATATGTCATCCCACCACTTTGGGGCCTCCATGGTTTCTGTAGAGAAACCCGCCGTTAATATTGAGGGTTCTCGACATGATGAGCTGCTTCTCTCTCTCTCCTTTCAGGATTTTGTCTTTGTCTTTCAACAGCGTGATGATATTGTGGCTTGCTGTGGACCTCTTCGAGTTTATCCTCCTTTGGATAGACTTTTTTGAGTTTCTTGGATATGTGGGTTTATGTCTTTCATCAACTTGGGGAAGTTTGGGGCCATTATTTATTACAATAGTTTTCCCCTCCATTCTCTTCTTCTTCTGCATCTCCCATCGTGCATATATTGCACTCTCACGCTCGCGCTCTCTCCCTCTCTCTTTGCAATTCAGAGTTTACCTGAGCCTAGTGACGGCAGCTGCCCAGAAGATTCGGACACAAGTAGCCTTGAAATGAGCCCCGCCCGCCCCGATCTCCTAGGCTCTGTTCATTTTTCCTTCGTTCTTTTTTCTTTCTGCTCCTCAGACTGCATAATCTCAATTAATTTATCTTTAAGTTTGCTGATTATTTTTTCTGCCTGCTCGAATGTGCTATGGAACTTTTCCAGTGAATTTTTAAAAAA
>NW_012155374.1:287377-310908 GCF_000956105.1 Propithecus coquereli
TATGGGGAGGGAACACAGACAGGGCCATGGTGTCACAGGACATCAATGCAGGACCCTTTCCTGTGGATGGCAAAGCCAAGGTGGGCTGGCACCACTATCTGTGAAACCGTCAGAGCTCCGGGAATGCCAAAGGCACCTAAAATCTGAGCAAGGACCCAGGAGAGCCCCAGCACCAGAGCACTTCCCAGGCCAGCGCTGTCGCCACTGTATTGGAACACTCGCTTCCTAAACAAAACTCAATTTTCATTACATAGTAGTACTTGTTTGCCACAGAAAAATGGAAAATACCAGTGATCAACCAGAAAAATAAATTAAAATTACCCACAGTACCATCACCCACATTCAGCTGCCGTGACCACACCGACCCAGCTCCCTCCCACACTTGATTTTTCGCCAGAGCACTGAACACCAACAGACACACTGTATATTTTAGTTATTTGTGATCTTCTGTCTGTCCCCCGGAGTGCATCGGCTCCGTGACAGCTGAGGCTCTGTCTTATTCACTGTCAGATCTACAGCGTCAGGCGGTGAGAGCGTATACAATCCACCAACACCTCTGGAGAGAACAAACGAATGAATCCGCTAGCCTAGAGTGAATACTTCCACCTCCTTTGTCCTCAGAACAATCCTGCCAGGTGTGAGGTAGGTATTTAATATCCCCATCTTACAGATGTGTAGACCGAGACCGGGCGGGGCTTGGGGGACCTGTCTTCCTGCCTCACCCCCCTCTGACTGTCTGGCACGCAACTGTGGCACAACCCACTCTGTGCTCCTGAGCTCCCAGCTCACACCCAAGACCTTTCCGCTGTATGCTTTCAAAGACTGCACTATTGCTTTTGTGCAAGCGATCTTCTATTTTGGGGACAGGAAGAACAGAAAAATGAGACGGCTCATCTCCAGGCGCCCTCCCTTCCATAGGGCTCCCCACTCTTTTCAAAGAGAACCAATTAATGAACTCAGAATTGGGCATTTGCTTCCTCGAGTGACACCTCATCTTCCTCTACCAAAGTGCAGGCTCCTGAAATGTATTTTGCAGATAAAGTGTGAACCCACATTTGGGTTCACCACGGCTCAGGCTAGTAAAGTAGGCATAATATTCCTACCTCATAGAGCTATTCCAGCATTCAGTGAAATGAGGTACATAAAGCTCTTAACGCAGTACCTGACACACAGTAGGCAGTCAATAAATTATTGCATAATTAGAAACCTCTGTGCACACGGCCCCCCACCCCCAGTTCTCTGTAGCCCAGCTTTTGCCTGGTGGATACAGAAATACAGAAACTCCTTTTTTTTTTTTTTTTTTTAAAGTTGTGCTGAGAGCTGATCAATTTCCTGGAGAAAGACTCGTGATAACTAAACTTTCAAGAAACTGATGTATAGATTTTTAACGCCATAATGTAACTGCTCTGTGTCTTGAGGGGCATGGAGGGTGAAGGAGGGGGAGGCAGCTGAGGCCCTGGTCCTGTACTGGTCAGAGCGTGGCTCTAGGGTCTCCTTCCGTGCCTCTGGGGGGGTGAGCAGGGGGGCTGCTTAGCTCGTGGAGCTCTGGTCCTTCACAGGATTGCTGTGAGGTTGCACTGAAGTTTGCAGATGGAGGCTGGAGGGCAGGACGGGTGCAGAAGAGAACATTTATTCATTCGACGACTATTGAATGCTCGCTAGATGCTAGACACCGTCAAGGCCCTAGGGATACTGCAGTGGGCACAGAGCTCTGCTCTCGTGGGCTGCCACGCTGGACAGTCAACAGATAGGCCCAGGAAGGAAGACACCAAGGTAGAGAGGTGACTAAGGACCGACAAGGGGAAGGCAGAAGCTTGCTCCTGGCCACAGGCCTGGCTTCGCACACGCCTCTGTCCCTTTCCAGAGCTGGAGGTTCAGGTCCTATTTTTATCCTCCTTTGGCAGAGCAGGAAACCCCGGTTGGGGAGATTAAGCAGTTTCACTTGGGGCGCTCGGCAGCGTGGAGGCGACCTCAGTGGTGGTGACCTCCAAGAAGCTGGAGTGGAGGAGGGGAGAGGGTGGTGGGCTCGTAGCAGTGGCGGGCAGGCAGGGCCACCCCGGATTCCCTTCCCCAGTAGCACAGCTGGCTCCCGGGTGTTTGCTAGTGCGGTTCCAGTGAGTGGCCCCTGCGCCAGCCCTCAGGGACAGTGAGCACAGGGACTGAGGTGCTCAAATGAGAGTTTCTGTCCCCTTCCCCTTACAGGTTTTGCTTCCCAGAGACTTCCCCAGCCTCAGGAAAGGTCGTTCCCCTGGGCCATCTGGGCCACGCATGAGTGGGCAAGCAGGCAACAGGAGAGCAGGGGACCTGGGTGCTCCCGCCAGAGTCAGGCACCCAGGGAGGGCCCAGGTTCCTGCTGTACTCCTGGGGGTCTTCTCAGGTCAGCGGGAAGTCCAAGCCGGGCAGCAGGGTTGTGGGCAGTCTGGCTGGTCAGGGCGGCCTGCTGTCTGCACTTCATCCAGCCTCTTCTTGGTCAAGGCCAGGTGGAGAGGCTTTTTGTTTTGGCCTTAGGAGGAGTGTGGGAAGGTCTTTTTAAATGGCACAGTGGCCCATCCTGGGATGTCTAAGGAGATGAGACCTGGACAGCAGGAATGGGCTATATCCTCTAAGGAGCTAAAACAAGTCTGTAGACCGGGTACTGCCCCAGGCTTGGGGGTGGAGAGGCAGAGGGGTGATGGTCTAAGGAACCTGCCTACAGGTCCTCACCTTCCACACTCCCCTCTCCTGGCCCTCTGCACCTGACAACTGCCCTTCCTCCCCTGCACTCTAGTAGGGTGAGGTCTTTCCCAGCTGAAACCTTGCCCTGGAGCCTTGCCTTGGGGCACAAGAAGCTCCTGGCTCCCAGCAGACAGTGGAGAAGGGGTGGGAAAGGTTTTCCCTCTCCTGCAAACTGTGTTTCCAAGGTCTGGGGGCTTTGGGGTCTCCGCTCTCCTGCATATTGGCTCAGTGACCTACGGCAAGCCCCTTTGCCTCTGTGAGCCTGTTTCCCTACCTGTAAGCCTGGGACAGAACACCTGCTCCAGGGCACACGTGGGGACAAATCGGCTCAGTGGCGTTGGCACCCACTCTGCTGGTGTTGTAAAGACCTGCACACTTCAGGCTGTGGAGCTCCTGCTCACCCTGAAATAAAGCCGGCGACCCCAGGGCTTGGAATGCGTCCAGTCTGCCGGAGGAAACTCCACCTTGGAGTTGGCAGGTTCAGTGGGCACCGAGGAAAAACTTGCTTTGACATTTATATTGGGGTCTAACGTACACAACGTGCACCCACCGTAAGTTACAGCTGGATAAAAATTGACCTATGTGTAAACCTAAGCAACTGTCCCCCCCAAAAAGAGACAAAACGTGTTCGAGAGCCGAGCCTTTCAAAACACAGAGAAAGGGCCAGAGGTCTTTGTTTTCACCTTCGTGGCCCTGTCCCGGAATCTCAGGCTGGGAACCTGTTACCTCGTTTCTGTCTCTCACTGGGCAGAGGGGGAAACTGAGGCTTCGGGGCGAGGTCTCCAGACATAGCTGGGAACACCCCTTGCTCCTCCTCTGGGGACTTGGAGCCCTCGCCGACAGCGAACTTGGGCGCTCCCTCCCCAGGGCGCCAGGCTTGGAGGAGGGAAAAATGGGGCGTGGGGGGCGCGGCCGAGCGAGGCCCCTCCCCGGGCGGGGCCGCCATGAGCGCGCGCCGACGCCCCGCCCCCCGACCTCCCGCGCGCGCGCCCCCGCCAGCCTAATTAGGCGCGCGGTTTGTTTACAAACACGGGCTCACGGCAGGTGCGCGCCGCCCAGCCTGTGCGCGGCCGGGGTTCGAGGGAGGCCCCTGCGGACCCCGGGGTGCCCAGGCGGAGGCCAGGGGTGCTGGCTGCGCGCCTGCCTCTTCCACGCTTCCCTGGGGCACCAGGAAATTCGCCGCCAGGCGCGCGTCGCCTGCGCAGAGAGGGGAGGGCCGCGCGGGCCCGGGCGCGGGGCGGCCTCCCGGGGTCCCCGTGTCGTCGCGAGGTTGAGATGGGCGGGCGCCGAGCCCCGCCCCCGCGCGCCCCCCGGGCCCGGCCCGCTCGCGGCCGGGTCGGAGGGACGGGCGGGGCCGCGCGGGGCGGGGCGCGGTGCCGGCGGGGCCGGGACATGTAGTCCGCCTCCCCTGGGCGGCCCCGGCGCGGGCCCGGCCGCGGACTACGACTCCCGCCAGGCGCCGCGGCGCAGCGCATGAGCCCTGCTCGGCTCCGGCGCGTCTATTATGCTGCCGGGGCCGGCGAGCCAAAGAGGAGCCGGCCGCGCGGGCCGGGAGGGGACGGCCGCCGGAGCCGCCGAGGCCAAGTACGCCTTTCTCTTGCTTCCTTGCGCGCGCGGGGCGGCGGGCGGTGCGGCGGCGGCGGGCCGGACCGAGCCGGAGAGCGCGGCCCCGAGCGCCCCGCACAGGCCGCCAGCGCGTCCTGGGGAGTCTGGCGCCCCGGGCCGCCGCCGCCGCCGCCTTTGTGCGCGGCCACGATGCAACAAAGCGCGGTGGCCGCCCGGGGTCGCGGCGACGGCGCGGGCTCCGCGCCCCTCCGCCCGCTCCCTCCCGGCCGCCTCGGTCCCGGGCTCGGGGGCGTCGCCACGGCCGGGGCGCGCAGCCCGGAGTTGGCACGGCCCGCGCGCCCCGCTCCAGCCCGGCCCCCGCGCGCCCTCCCTCGCGGGAGGGATTTTTTCCCCCTTTCCTCTGCCCGCCATCTTTTCAAGGGGGGACTGGGGAGGACGTGGACGGGGAAGGAGCGCGGCGTCCCCGGGCCGCGGCCGTGCGCTCGGGCGCCACTTTCCCCGCGCCCGCCCGGCCCGCCTCGTCCCGGACCCCGGCCTGGGGACGGTCGTCGTGCGCTGGGCGGGGGGCAAGGCCGGGCCGGGCCTGAGCTGTGCGCGGCTGCCTGAGGAGCGGCGGCGTGGCCTGGGGGCGGCCTCTCCCAGAGTTAGGGGCCCGGAGCCGACTTTGAGCCCCGTAGAGTTGCCGGATTATTGCAGCCAGGCCGGGGGAGACCCAGTTCCCGTTTTGCAATCAGCCTGAAAAGCGCCTAATCCGAGCGAGGTCGAATTGGAGCGGGGCGTATGGGTGCTTCCCTCCTTCCCACTCGGGGTGGGCACCGGCGTGATTTCGTGGTACCAGTCCTTTCGGGGGACACGCACACCCCGTACCGGCACACGGCCCTGTGAGCTCCCCGCGAATAAAGCTAGGGCTTGGGGGAGTCCTCCTCTCCTCTCCACCGGTTGCTCTTACGGGGGCAGGGCCGGATGGAGGCCTGGGGCGCCTGCTTGACCCCCGGGCGGGCCTGGCAGTCCACGGTGCGAGTTCCCCCCGTCGGACCCCGTCCTCGAATGCGTGCGGTCCGCAGTTGCGGTTGAAAGCGTTCTGCTCCCAAGTGCACATTTCTGGCGTTTCTCCCCCTTACGCGAAACTTGGTTATTGTCTGCAAAGTTCCTGGGGATGGGGAGGTACTGTGCCTCCGTGGGCAGAGGATCCGGGCCGGACGCAAGAGGAAATTCGAGTGACAGAGTCCCGACTCTTCAGTGTCCTCCCCCGCTCCGCCAGTGAGGACGAAGAAGAAAGTGGTTTTCTCTCCCCTGCTGTTTGTAGACTTTCTCCCTTAATCTTTCCTTTAAGATGGAGATTCTTGACCTGGGGCCATGGAGTGGCCCTGGGGAGATTCTGAAACCTATGCAAAGTTGCTTCTGGTGTTTTTCTGGGGAAAGTAGTTTCTTACTGGCTTCCAGTGGGGTCTAGGAAAGGTCCCTTCAGGAATTAGGGACCTCCCCCCCTGGGGGGGGTCCTTCCCTGCAGCCCTGAATGCAGCCTGTCACTTGCAAATAAAGGTCTGTATTTGCCCTTTTCGTCTTGAGGCCTGATGTTGCTGGTGGTCACGGTCGGTGGGGGCCGCAGTGGGAGGGGGCGTTTCTGACCTTCCTGGTAACCCCAGGGGCACCAGGCCTCTGGGGAGACTGTCCGAGGAGCTCCTTGTCGTGGCCACTCCAATCCTAGCCCCGCCACTGGGACTTGCAGGGAGGAAGGATTTTAAAACTTTCTCCGGGCAGACAGCACTGTTTTGGTTTTCGTTTTGTTTTTAGAAAGTCATTACTGTCCTACCACAACGGCTCACGCCTGCTTCGGAAGTGAGCTTTGAGTAACGCGGGGGACCTGCAAGTGCCACTCCCTCCCCGAGACTCAGAAGCAGTCGTCCACAGAAAGTGAAAGTGCGGGTGTTAACAGTGAAACCCGGGCCAGCTGCCTGCGTCCTCTTCCTCCAGGCTGCCCAGGTGCCGGCCGCGGGAGCCCTGCGCCCAGGCGGGAGGCGACCGCCTCGTCCACTTCCTGGTTCACGGTGGCAGAGCCTTCCCTGGGAATGGGGGCGGGTCTCCTAAGTGCAGTCAGTGGTCCCGACTCTGACGCCTTGCTGGGCCTGCCCACCCTTGTGTCTAACCACCGTGGCCCCGCTCTCCTTGGAAAGAGCCACATTCCCTGTGGACCCGCAGGGTGCTGGGGCCGCTCCCATGCATGGCTGCGGGGAGGTGGGTCACTTGGCTGCGGAAGCAGTTAAAGTGATAGGTTAGCAGCCCGTCCTCTCACCTCCTGGACTGGTCAAGGTGTCACTGACCTGAGGGGATGCAGGTCCCACGCACAGGCATCAGGGTGGAAGCAGTGACCCTCAAGGGTAACTTGGGTGGATTGCGGCAGAATGCAGTGTTCTTTTCCATGAGAAAGTTTTGAAACTTGGTCTGCTTGGTGCTTTCCCACCCCGCGGAGGCCGTGCCCCCTCGTGTGAGCCGAAGTCTGGAGGCGGCACAGCACCTGGTGTGTTTGGGTCAGGTTTTGCAGAGACCAGCCTTGCCCCTCCCCCAGCCCAGCGTGCTTGTTGGTCACCGGCCCTGCTGCCCTGCTCTGGCACCTGTGGGCCAACGTCCAAGATGCTGGGGGGTCTTTCATAGGGAAAGGGGCACGTTTCGGGTCATTCGTAAGTTGATGGTTTAAATGTCTTCTGGCCACTGTTGACGGAGCTCAGGGCGGAGACCTGGGACCCTGCGTGTGGCCAGAGCCTATCGGCTCTGTTGTGTCCGTGCTGCTGGCTGTCCTCTGCCAGCTTTTGACTCTTCCGTAAGAGAGCCAGTTCTCAGTCTACCGCCTCTTCAGGGCCCTTGTAACCTCGAGTTGGAGAGATGCAGTTTGGAGAACGCCCCCTCCTCCCCCTTTGCTACAGCCCCCCAAAGTGCCACAGAGTTGGTCAGAAGTTAACCACAGCTGCTGCCATCACGGTGGTCGCTGCCCCGCTGGAACCTTGTGATGCGTGGCAGGAGGAAGAAAGGTGGCCTGCAGCAGCTCAGAGGATGCCCTCGCTGAGCCGTGCGGCCATCCAGCCCTAGCTGCCCGCCATCCGAGTGCACCGCCCGGCAGAGCCCTGGGAGTGCTGACGGGGCCCTCGCTGGGGCCGGCCCGGGGATGAGGCAGGTTCCAGAGAGGTGGCTCTGCGGGCTGTGGACTCAGACAGGCCGCACACCCTCCCCGTGCTCTGTGTCCTCAGCTCTGCCTCTGGTCTGTCTGGCTGGGCCTGCGGGGGTCCTACAACGCTGGGGTGTCTGTGGTTGGGGATGGGGAGAGAACATGAGCGAAATCACACAAGTGGCCATGCCATGATGGGAGGGCGAATTAGAAGGTGTCTTCAGGGCTGGCGAGCAGGTGCGCGGTGGATGGACGCATCGGGTCTGCGACGCGGGACCCTGGTCTTGCTGGGGCGAGGCCCGGCCATGCAGGACCGACGTCCTGTCCCAGCCTGGCCTGGGCTGGGCCTCTGGGATGCGAGGCCCTCAGCTGCAGGGGCCTGGTGTTTGGTGCTGAGGGTTTGGTTCTCACCAGGCCGGCCAAGAGAAGAGGGGCTCCCGTGTGGTTGAGCAGACCAGGTGCTGAGTAGCCCCACTGCAGCTTGGTTCTAGAAAGTGCCAGGCTCAGTGGAGCATCAGGCATGCCAAGCCTTAGTGCTCATGGAGCCCTTGCCCATGTAGCCGTGCAGCCAGCCGACCCCGGGGCATCCCCTGTGTGGCCGCCACCCACAGTGAATGGTGCCCCCTTCCCTCTCCAGGGCAAAGTGTCTTCCTCCCTGACTGCCCCTCCGCAGTGTCCCCTGCCTGAGTCAGGGCACTCCTGCCACCCCCCACCCCCTGGAGGCAGGGGCGGATCAGAGCAGGGTGGCCTGGGCGTCAGGGGTGCCCTGCGGTGTGCACGTGGTCAGAGCTCGTCCTGTCCTGGTGCGTGTGTGTCCCCAGCAGTCCCGTGGGCAGTTGGGACACTCCTCAGAGGAGGCGCTGGAGCAGAGTGTCTTTCTGTGATCTCTCCTTGCTTGTCCTGGGGGGTCGAGAGACAGGTGGGGACAGGCTGGGGTGCCAGCTGTGGTGGGGTGTCTTGGGTCCATTGGGGGACAACATCCCTACAAGAGAGGAAACCTTCCAAGAGTCCGGCTTCCCCTGGGGGCTGTGGGTTGTGCAGAACCTGGGATTAGAACGTGGGAAAAGCAAGGAGATCGTGGGGTCCCGCGGGCACCGGTGGGTGCGGAGCTGAGGGGACGTTGGAGGAGAGGCTGTGGCAGCAGCTGCTGCCTTAGGACAGCCTCGTGGGTCCGTGGAGAGGCCCCGCAGGGTGGGACTGGGCCTGCCCGGTGGGGCCCTGGGGTGGAGCCGGGCAGCTGCTGGAGAGCAGGTGTGGCTGGACCCGGCGCTCTCGGGGCACTGGCCAGACACTCCCTCAGAGCAGCGGGGAGGCTGCTGGCAGGACCCAGTGGGCGGCGCCCCTGCTGCCGGGGACTCAGGGCTCCTCTTGGGCTGCTGGAGGCCCCCAAGCCCCAGTTCCGCCCCTGGCTCCATCGAAGGAAGCAGTTGGCTCCGTCTGTCACCGAAGCCTGCCCTGCCCTCATGGATCCAGTTTCCCGAGTCTTGGAGGATGGCCCCAGAGTGGTTGCTGGTCACCGTGTGGGCTGAGGAGGCCCCTCTGGCTGCCTGGGGACAGGTGCTGGGTCGGCCCCAGCTTAGACTGGCCTCCGGGGGCGGCGGGCGGGTCCCTTCTCAGGACACTCAGCTCCCTGTGCCACGGCTGACTGCCGCAGCCCCCTCAGCATTGCTCTGAGTGCGCCTGGGGGTGACGGGTGAGTCTGGTGTGGGAGGATAGCCATGTTCCGCTGGCTCTGGCTTTGCCCGGGCGACCCTTCACCTCCGAGCCTCTCCTCCCCACCCCCCGGAGATGGAGCTGATGTGACGCGCACCGATGCCATGCCAGGACTGAGTATAGCGGGGGTGCCGCCCAGGGCTGAAGGGACCCCCCAGGATACAGGGACCCAGGATAAGGAGAGGCCCAGGGCTACAGAGACCCCCACCTACCCCAGGGGACAGCGTTTGGAAGGCCGCTCTTACTGCAGGTGCCGACAGTGGCCCTGCACAGGGCCGGCGGGGAGGCCGAGGCCAGCCGGGGCCCCACCCCCACCCCCACCCCCACCGAGATCCAGGGACTCTCTGCCTGACTCTCCCTACCTCCAGCTGCCCTACGCGGCCTGCATTAAGGGTCCTGTGACACCCCCTCACTGTGAGGGTGCCCCCATGGGCCTACTTCTCCCTGGGTGTGCCTCGGGACCCCTCGGATCCTCAAATGTCCCCTGCCCTCCAGCCTCCAGCCCTCTATGAGTCCCTGCAGCGCCGTGTGGCCGCGTCCTGCCTCCCCCACCGCGCGGCCAGAGTGGCCTTTCCTTGCAGTGCTCCCACCCTGTCTTTTGCTGAATGCCGGGACTCCTCCTTCCCTGGACCCTGGGTAAGGGCTCCCTGCTCTGGGGCCAGGCCAGCCTGCAAACGCCCCCACAGTCACCCACCGCCCCATGGCTGGTCTGCCTCGGGGCTCAGCACAGGGGCAGCCCCGCACCATCCTTGGGTGAGTGAGCGTCTGCCCCTCTCCGTGGGGTGCCCAGGAACACCTGGCTCCCTTCTACGGGAAGGAAGGAGTTGCTGAGCTACTGGCTTGTGCCCCGTGGGCCGCAGGAGGGGCCTCTGAGGCTGCTGTGGATTTTGTGGGGTGTTTCCCATAGCGGCGACTGGGCAGGCCCCACACCCGCCCGCTTGTCCATGGCCCTGAAGAGGCTCTGGGCTGGGCAGGATCCAAGGGGGCCGGCCTCCCATGGAGGGGAAGGCAGAGTCCAGGGGTCTGGGGAAGGGGCAGGGGGGCTGCCCACAGCTTCGAGGCTGCACGGCACGTGGGAGGGTGGCAGGATTCAGGCCACCTCACCTTTGTCCATTCGTGTGGGAGGCAGCCAGGCATGCCCAGGGCCGGGCACAGCCAGCCCTGGCAGGGCAGGGCCCACCTGTTGCCCGGCCTGCTGGCCGACGACTCAGAACCCTCCCCTGCCACGTTCCAGGTCTTTTGTGAGGCCCCGTCGGAACCCGCTGAACTCTGGGTTTTCGCTGGCTGTTTGAGGACTGTTGTGGTTTGAGAGTTTCCGCTCTGGGCAGTTTTGGATCCTCTTATGTCAAAGGCAGGCTGCCTCTCCACTCCGCCTTTCCCCCCGGTTTGCATGGCCAAGCCCAGCCAGCGGCACCTGTGCGCCCCGCAGGGCTCTGTGGGCAGCTGAGCAGGAGACTGAGCAGGGGGCGGGGGGCAGGGGCTGTCTCTGAGCCTCCTCTTTCCCCTGGTTGAAACAGGGCTCTCTGCCCCTGCCCCGCTGTGCTCTGCTCAGCACAGAGCGGGCACCTGCCAAGTGGCAGGGGCACATCCAGCTTCCCCGGGGCAGGCTCTCCGTGTCTCATGCCGCTGCCCACCAGGGGCGTTGTCTGCGCAGAGAGCTTTCCAGGCTGCTGCGGGACTGCGCGGTGAGCCCCTTCCGTGCTGGGGTGGGGGTGCTGAGGGAGGTGACTGCGGCCGCACCGCCCAGATGGTGGGGGCCCCAGAGTGGACAGGGTGGAGCCAACGGAGCAGGTGTTTATCCCCAGGAGACCAGACTCCCCTCCACTGCCCACCCTGCGGCGTCCCCTGCCCTCAGTGCGTCATTCCACCTGAGTCCGTCCCCCAGCCCTGTCCTGGCTTCTCCCTGGGCTCCTCTCGCCCCTGTCCCTGGCAGGTGAAGATGGGGGTGGGCAGCACAGGACACCGGGGGGCGCGGAAGGGGTGTGCCTCTTCCTCCTGTGGGCAGGAGCGGGCGCCGCACGGCCTGTGCTCCGCCTCCCCCACCCGCCGCTCGCCGCCAGCCTCCATTATCGTGAAGCGAACTCCAGACGTATCTCATTCGTAGAACTTTGAGTACAGAGCTCTGAAGGACAAGGAGTTCTTCAGAATTATCACCCTCGCAGCGTTAACACTGATTCTGAAATTGCTGGGTCAGTGTTGAAGCCAGCACCCTCCGTTCATCCCCCAGCGGGCGTCGCGAGCGAGCTGGCCCAAGCGCCCACCTTGGCTTCAGACCCGCGCACGTGATGCCGTCTTTCTCTCCGGAAGCTGGGAGAAGTGGAAGGCGTGCTAGTTTGGAGCAGACGCATGCCGATGGTTTCCATGTGCCAGATTCACTCCCAAATGTGATTTGCCCACATGGTGCCCCTGGGTGACTCGGGGTCCATATCCCTTTGCTGCAGCCCCCAGATGACTTAGGGATGAGGGGCACCTCCTTTCCCCCCAGCCCCTAAAATGTCCTTGTGTGAAACGTGGCACAGGGGACCTGGGACACCTGTCAGCAGCACCTGTCTCCTCATTTTACAGAAAGGGGTCAGGCCTGAGCCCCGGCGTGGCAGGACCTCCGGGCGACCCTCGCGGTCTGTCTTTCTGCAGGGCCCCCTGGCTGGTGTGCTGTACCCGTGACCTGCACTCTCTGAAACTCCATTAGACTCGGGGTCTGGGAGGGGCGCAGTGGCCAGCGGCCACTTCCTGGCTGGTCCCTGGTGCTGGCGGCCCTGTGTCCTTGCTGGCTGGTGGGGGAAGCAGGAAGCCTGGGGTCCTCTCACCCCGTGCTCGCCTGTCATTCGAGCCTAGGATGGGACGGGGCCCCACCGGACACCGCGAGTGCTCTACGTGCCTGAGCACAGGGTGGCTCCGGGAGCACATGTGGAGAGGGCCTCAGCCTTGTCACCTGCACGGTGGGCGGGGTCCTTCTGACCTCGTGGGTGTCCTGAGGGCCGCGCGAGGTCTTCAGTGAGGCGAAGGGCCTGTGACCCCAGCTGACCACCCACCTGCAGGGTGCTCCGGGGGCTGGTGTTGGGTCCCGCGCCGCTACCCTCATCCTGTTTGGGACCCCCACATCGATCTCTGCCTTTGTCACTGGTTTTCGGTGGCCGGCTGGCAGTCTATGTTTCAGTTGTCATTTCTTCCTGGAAGCCTCTGTTGCCTTCCAATCTGGGGCCTGCCCCCTCGTTTCTGCCGCCCCCGGGGAGGTTTTTTATCACAGTTGGCGGGTCTCCCTCGTCCTTGCCAGCGTCCACGTGGGGCTCCCCTGCACAGACGTCCTCTGCTGTCTCGGACCTGCACGTCGAGGGCAGAGGCGGAGCCAGGCTCCACTGTGGCTCTCACCAGCTCAGGACGCACCTGTCCCACCACACTTTGGGGGCAGGACCAGCTCTGGGCCAGATGGGACGGCGCGGTGAGCTCTCACCCAACTGTCACCTGCTGGTCTCCTCCCTGCCGGTGGGGCCTTCCCAGGAAGGGGGTCCCAGCACCCGTTAGTGGGAGGAGATCGAGCGGACCCCAACCCTTTGCGTGTGGATGCCCTTCCCTCCCCCCGCCAAGCTGGTGCCAGGCTGCCTGGTGGCTCCGCTTCTCGGGGAGGGCTTCTTGGGGGCAGCGCAGGCAGCTCACCACTACCCGTGGGTCGTCCTGAAGTTTTTGCAGGGATCTGAGTGCTTCCCATGGCGGCGTTGAGGGCAGCATTTATGTTCTCAGGGGAGGGGAGGCTGGACCGCCACGCACAGCGCCAGGCTTGTGGGGCACCCACCTGCCCCTGTGTGCCAGGCTTCTGCACAGGCCCCTCTGAGCACCACAGGTCTTGTGGGGGTCAGTGGCATCTCACTGGGTGTTGGAGCTGGAGGTGGGACGTGCCCCCAGGCCACCATGGCCTGTAGTGACCCCTGGTATCCGGGGAGCATGTGGGCACCTGATGGGGCACTCGGAGCTTTCATCACGTCATCTGGGTTTCCCCTGCAGCACCAAGAGGGCTCCGGGCCGGGCATCGGTGGGCTGGTTCCGGCGAGCCCAGGGTACTGCTCCATCCATCGCTGAGCTAGGCTGCCCGCCCAGCGCAGGGCGTGCACTCCGGCCTTCGTGGTGCAGCTGGCTGCCTCCTCGGCCGCAGGTTTGGGGACAGTGGTTGGGAGAAGGTGGCTTGGAGGGCCTGGTCTGCACCAGGCCTTGGGTCCCAGCACAGCGTAAGCGGGTGCCTGCGTTGCATGGTGACCACCTGTCCTCACGCATGGGGAGGCTGGCCTGCAGCCTGGGACCCCTCCCCTATGCCACGGTGCCCCCCAGCTCAGTCTCTGCCCCGTTTCCTAACTCCCAGGGCCTGTGCAGCAGCAGTGTTAGGTTCTGGGCATCCACCCCGACACCCCCAGACCGAATCCTGAGAGCCGACCCCTAGGCAACCCCTAGGCCCCAGGAGGTGGCAGGGGCCAGCAGGGGCCTTCTGTTGGAGCCAACCACTGCCGTCACAGCAGGGCTGTGTGGTACTTGGTGTCTGTCTGGCGTTGGCCTGAGCGCCCCGTGTGTGCCTCCTGCAACCTCAGAGAGCCGCGTGGGGAAATGAGGGGACCAGGCCGAGTAGCCGGCGCGTGGCTGGTGAGTGGCAGGGACCTGGGCACTGGCCTGGCTCCAGCTCTGCAGCCCTGTCTGCCGGGGTCCCCGAGGGAAGGGGATTCCGGGGATTCCTGGAGGCCTCGGGAGGGCAGGAGCCTCCCGCTGTCTGGGCCTCGGCCCCGTCGGCTCTCACGCTGGGTCAGAGGGAGACCCCTGGGGGTTCCAGGCGATGACTGACTTGGTCCAGCTTTGCTTTCACGGGACACCACTGCCGCATGGGCTGCGCCCATCCGGGAAGGGCAGGGCAGGGAGACCGGCAGGGGTGGTGGTGAGGGTGGAAGATGCCAGGCTCTGGCGGTGGGAAGAGCGGCGCTTGGATGACTCCCGTGGGCTTCTGCCCGGTGGTGAAGGGGCAGGCGTGGGCATCGCTGCCCTCCCAGCGAGGGCTCTGGCACCAGGTGGGCTCCCCAGGACCATGGCTGGGCACGGGTGGGAGCCTGGTGTCCAAGAGTGCTCGAGCGAGCATGAGAAAGCAGCGTGCAGAGAGCAGACGCTGGTGAGCGCTTAACAGCCTGTGCTTGGGTGTTTGCCAGTCGCTGGTGGGAGTGTGCCCAGCGGCACGTTGACCAGTTCGCGCACGTCTGCCCCGCGAGACCTGCAGGTGGCTCGTTCCCACGGCTGCAGCTGCCTGTGCTGCGTGGGGAGCCCCCAGCCCTGGCCCGTCTGAGTGTCCCACAAGTACGCGGGATGACCTAAATGGTAGCAAAGTACTCGGATGGAGGGGACCTCCTGGCCACCCAGAGTTAAGGCTGCCGGAGTGTCGCACCTGTCCAGGCAGAGACGGGGCCGCGTGGCGTGCACACGCCATCCGGCTTCCTCCTCGGAAGAGAGCTCGGGGTTTGGGTGCTGGGGGGAGGCCTGTGCATTCTTCTACCGCGCAGTGACCCTCTGGGCACTCTGGACTGTCCCAGCTCTTCTGGTGACACTCGGGGCTGTGGTGCCCTCCCGCCAGTGCTGCGCGTGGCCAGGGAAGCCGGGCCGGGGCTGGGCGAGGTGTAGGTCAGCAGGGTCAGAGCCACGCTTGCCCTCGTGATTGGCCAAGGCCAGGCCGGGTCACAGCCGTGCCACCGTCACAAACCCAGGCTCGTCTCCTGGTTACGGCAGAACCTCACCCGCGGCCCCCGGCTCCGGCGCTGAGTGAGGGTCTGTGAGCGCCCAGGCTGCTGCCGGCCCTGCTGCCCTGGCTGTCAGGTCCGTGTTGTAGCTCTCTGGGCGTGGACTGTTCTCCACACGGTGGCCACGGCCAAGAATAGTGGACGGTCCAGTGGAAGCCAGTCGGCCCCCACAAGCGGTGGTTGGTGGCTAGGGAGCCGAGGGTGACCAAGCCCCTGGCACACTCGCCTCCAGCCGGGAGCAGGTACCTGAGTTACGCCCCTCCGCCCGCCTCTTCCTCCCGGGTGGAGAGAGCAGTGGTTGGAGAGTCCTCCCGAGCCAGGTGACCGTCAATTTGGGCAGCTTTTTGGACGGCTACACGTCTGGGTGGTGGGAGGCAACGGGATGGGTGCCCCGGAGAGCCCACTGGGGTGGCGGGGGCCCAGAAGTGACAGACTCTCTCCCCTAACCCTGCAGGCGTCGCCTGGTCGGGTCCAGAAATGGCACGTCGCGCCTCATCGGGGAGCGTGGAAGACGGGGGGCCTCTCTGAGCCGTTGCCGTGGCGGGAAGTGAGCAAGCTGCCAGAGGATGTCCACCACCACGACTGTCGCCCCTGCGGGGATCCCGGTGGCCCCGGGCCCTGTGAACCCGCCCCCCCCGGAGGTCTCCAACCCCAGCAAGCCCGGCCGCAAGACCAACCAGCTGCAGTACATGCAGAACGTGGTGGTGAAGACGCTCTGGAAACACCAGTTCGCCTGGCCCTTCTACCAGCCCGTGGATGCGATCAAGCTGAACCTGCCGGTGAGCGGCCCCCGCCGTCCTCCGCTGCTGCCTGCTGCCCCTGGCCCTGGCCCGGGTGGTGCCCAGTGGGCAGGAGCTGCTAACGGGGCGACTTGGGCGTGGGAGGGTAGAAATGGGGAGACCCCGTGTGCCTCCAGGGCAAGGGCAGGGGCAGACGGTGGTGGGGCCTCTGGGCCAGAAGGCCCCCAGTCTTCATTCTGTCCTGCTGTAGTCTGACTGTGGTCGTGCACCGTCCTGCAGAATGACCCATTTGCCAGTCTGTCCCACCTGCTCGAAGCCAGGCGCAGGTGTACCTTAAGGCCCACTTTCCCCAAGTGTTGCAGGGAAAGCCCTGGCCAGCACTTGGTGGCCTGGTTGTGGGCCCTGCTTGGTGGCTGGTCACCTGCATGCAGGTTCAGAATCCGCGTATCTCTGGCATGTAGACCAGCCCAGGGTCTGTCCCCACTCCACAGTTCTCCCCTTCACACGGGCCGGGAGCAGGACAGAGGTCGGGCAGGAGTTTGCATCGGGCCAAGGGCTTCCCCCCGGCTGCAGCCCACCTGCCGCCAGATGCCCAGAAACTGCCTCTGGGCAGCTCCGGTCCCCGGCTCACTTGGGAAGACCATGCTGTGTCTTGGGAATTGTAACAATAATCGTGTAATGCCTTTGAAAATCTCTTTCCTAGGACTATCATAAAATAATTAAAAACCCAATGGATATGGGGACAATTAAGAAGAGATTAGAAAATAATTATTATTGGAGTGCCAGCGAATGCATGCAGGACTTCAACACCATGTTTACAAATTGTTACATTTATAACAAGGTAAGACGCGCACAGTGCGGACCCGGGCTCTGCACCTCAGGGTCCCCGGGCAGTCTCGGCCAGTGCCGGGTGGGCTGAGCGCCTGGCCCAGCTCTCAGTCAGCCCAGAGCCCATTACTCCCTCGGCGTGGTGTCCGCTGGTCGTGGTCCACGATGCCCATGAGCCGCCCAGATCCCGCTGCGGGGAGTGGAGCCCGCAGCGGCCTTTCGGAGGTGGACGATGGACGCCAAACGCTCTGACGCGTCCTCACCCGCAGACCTAGACGTTCTACCCTGCGCAGTTCTAAGGAATGCAGTGCGGGTCTGGGGGTGTGGGAGGATAGAGCCCCTACACGCACGTCAGTAGGAGATTGGCCGAGTAAATTGCGGTTTCCACGTGCATCCGCCCAAAATGACGCAGACGCCCCGTGACAAGGGCCGCCGTCTGCGGAACGGTGTTCAGGGAGAAGAACGGGTCGGGGAAGCTGCATGGCTTGTGGGGGGTTTGCTCTGGCGACAGTGACGCGAACAGAGCAGAGATGCATCGGCACGCCGAGCTGTTGAGGCTCTTTTTCTCCATCTGACGGGACGAAGGTTGAGTTTTATCTTTCACGCTTTTCTGCCATTCAAGATTTTCCACGTGGCAATTGATGCACGCGGCCCCTCCTGCTCCACCGGATCTCTTAACAAATTTTAAATAAGTGTCTTCTCGAGCCACAGGCCGCTACGCCTTTTGCGCGTGCTCAGCCCCCTCCCGACAGTGACCGGGCTCTCTCTGTCTTCAGCCCACAGATGACATAGTGCTAATGGCCCAAGCCTTAGAGAAAATTTTTCTGCAAAAAGTGGCCCAGATGCCGCAGGAAGAAGTTGAATTATTACCCCCTGCTCCTAAGGGCAAAGGCCGGAAACCGGCTGCAGGAACCCAGAGTGCAGGTAAAGGCAGGCGCCGGTTGGAGGGTGTGGGCCTCTGCCCCTCGCACGTCAGGCGGGCAGGCGTGCTGAGCCGGCGGCGCCAATCTTGGCTGTGTGGCCTTGGGTGGTGTTGGGCAGGTGGCCTGAGTTAAGGAGGACCTGCTCTGGAGAGGAGCTTGTGGTCTGGGAAGACCCCATGTCCCTGTTCTCTACCTCCTGGGTCCTGCTTCCTTTCCAGCCCCAGCCCTGAGGCTCCCTCTCCATGCAGCCTGTGGCCTTTGTCCCCTATGTCTCTGCTTCCTCCGGGGCCTGCCGTGGCCCCGGGTCTGGTATGCCAGCGTCTCCCCATCGGGGAGCGCAGCGGCGGGGATCAGCACTGTGAGTCCTGGAACCGCGGTAGAGGCGTGTCAGTGCACGGGCTGTCCAGTGCTGCATCTGGGAATAGCTAGGTGGTTAAGGAGGGTCTGTGCTCAGTCACTCAGTGAGTTTAATAGAATCCGAGTTCAGTCCCAAGTTTCTCGGACCCCAGGGCTGGCTCCTAACTGCCAGGTGAGGGGGCCTGTCCTGGTTCCCTCGTTCTCCTCTTCTGGTCTGTGGCCAGAGGGTCCTCTGATTCATGCAGCAAGCACTTGGGCAAGATGCGCTGGACTGGCCCCTACCCCCAAGGTGCAGGACCAGGGGTCTCAGGACCCGGGACTCTTCTGGCCAGGGGTCTGGCCCATCCCAGCTGGCCCCTGGTATGCTCTGGCTGCAGGGTGTGCTTCTGGAAGCTTCTGGAAATACTAGCAGAGCCCACCATGCTGAACCCCCTTTCCTTGTCTCGAAGGTACGCAGCAAGTAGCGGCCGTGTCCTCTGTCTCCCCGGCGACCCCCTTTCAGAATGTGCCCCCTACCGTCTCCCAGACGCCCGTCATTGCTGCCACCCCTGTTCCAACCATCACTGCAAATGTCACGTCGGTGCCCGTCCCCCCAGCAGCCGCCCCACCTCCACCCACGACACCCATCGTCCCTGTGGTCCCTCCCACGCCACCCGTCATCAAGGTGAGCACCCCAGGCCGCAGGGGCTGATAGGCACCCAAGGTTGGCTGGGGTCCGAGGCTGGCCAGGGTTCCTGAGTTTGGGGCAGGAGTGGACAGGCAGCGAGCTCGGCCACCCTTCTCGGAGCGCCAGCCATTCAGAGGGGCTCACCTGCGCCGGGGAGGTCAGGCCGCTGTTCCTGGCGTGGGGCGCTGAAGGTCGCACAGCTGGTGAGGGCTGGGCTGGACTCAAACCCCCCTTCTCTGGCCTTTGCAGCCCGGCGGGCGAGATGGGGAAGGTGGGGAGAGAAGCAAGTGCGGGAGGGGCCCCTTCCTTCTGCTCACTCGGGAGCGGGGTGCCCAGCTGTGCCCTGGCAGTGCGTCGTCACGAGGCGCCAGCTCCCCGCTTGGCTAGGGGCTTCTCACAGCGGGCGCTCCCTGCGGGGCCTGCCGGTCTCAGCGTGGGCAGGGCCCCTGCCCGGCACTCACGTGTGTTATCTTCTTCAATTTGATCCTCACAGCGGCCCTCTGGGGCAGGCAGTATTTCCCCCATCTTACAGATGAGGAAGCGGGCGCCCAGAGGGGTTAAATGGCTCGCCCAAGGTAAAATGCCGCTCCCTGCTCCCCTCCCCGTGGCCTCCACCGCCTGCACCTCCGGGCGGTGCCTGGCCAAGCGCCTCCCGCAGCGCAGGGCTGTTCGTGGAGCATGTCCCATTTGCCACGGCCCGACTAGCCCGCCCCTGCCCTCTGCGGCACGCGCTTGGCGCTTGGCATCCCGTGGGTGCCTGTTAAATGTTTGTGGGTAGCCGGCGCCTGTCCCTGGCAGCCTGAGGGCAGCGGCTCAGCTGGGGCTATGGCCGTGAGTGGCTCTAGACAGCAGGTCCCCGTGGGCGGGGAGTGTGCGGCTCCTGCTGGCTCCTCTGCCTGCCGAGCTGAGATGAGGAAAAGCCGGCTGAGCTGGTCTCAGGGATGGGGCGAGCCCTGGCCCTGGGGCCCTGCAGGCTTCCCAGAGAGCCCCGCACACCCACGGGATGCCTGAACATCAAACACGCCCTCCCTCACTTGGCGCACGCTGTGCGTATCTGCCTGGTGCCCAGCTCTGCCCCCAGGACACTCCCACGGAAGGCTCTGGGGGTCCTCTCACCCCTCCCCCTGCTTGGAATAGCCCCCGCGGCTCCCAGTTCCTTCATGGTAGAGTCCAGACTCGCCCACTCACTCGTGGTCCCCGGAGTCCCTTGGTCCCAAACCTGCTGTGCCTGCTTCATGTCTCCTGGCGGGCTGCCCCTGCCCCGGAATGCTGTCCTGCCTCCCCCATCCTGCGCAACTTGTGTTTGTCCTCGGAGCCCCAGCTCTGAGGCCCTCACCCGGGATTCCCGCTGGGCTGTGAGCAGGGAATGTCCCCCGGGTCTCTGCGGCCCCCGCGTCCCGGGTCCTGGCCTGGGGGGCTGGTTAGGCTTCGGGTGAGTTGCATGCAGCACCTCCGTGGTTCTGGGTGTGATGCGCGAGCCCACCCAGGACCGCCGAGCCCTCACGGCCAAGGGAGAGAGGTGCCACCCCCATGCTCAGGCGAGGGCGGGTCTCAGAGTCCCCGTCTCACCACTGCCAGCTGTGTGACCTTGGGCCAGTGCCACGGCCTGTGAGCCCTGTGTGCTCTGCTGCGGGGGCAGCTGGGAGGATGAAGGAGGCCTTGCATGGGGTCACCCGGTCTGCGCCCGGCAGGGAGTCGCGCTGCACAAGCGCAGCTGTGGCGACGCCCCTTTCCACGGGCGGGTCCCGGCTCCGGGTGCTCACTGCTCCTCTCCTGTTGCAGAAAAAGGGCGTCAAGCGGAAAGCAGACACGACCACTCCCACGACGTCCGCCATCACCGCGAGCCGGAGCGAGTCGCCCCCGCCTCTGTCGGACCCCAAGCAGGCCAAGGTCGTGGCCCGGCGGGAGAGTGGGGGCCGCCCCATCAAGCCCCCCAAGAAGGACCTGGAGGACAGCGAGGTGCCCCAGCACGCGGGCAAGAAGGGCAAGCTGTCGGAACACCTGCGGTACTGCGACAGCATCCTCCGGGAGATGCTGTCCAAAAAACACGCTGCCTACGCCTGGCCCTTCTACAAGCCGGTGGACGCCGAGGCCCTGGAGCTGCACGACTACCACGACATCATCAAACACCCCATGGACCTCAGCACCGTCAAAGTACGTGGCCGGGCAGCGGGCCGCGGGCAGGGAGCTGGCCGGGCCCTCTCTGACCCGTCCGGGTGGCCCCGGAGCTTGGCGGAGCCGGCTCTGCTGACGTCCTGCGGGTCTGTGCCCACCGAGTCGGGGCGACCCAGGGAGCAGGGCCTACCCGCTGGGCAGACACACCCTCAGGGCTGGCCACGCGCCCTAGCCGCTGGTCACCAGATCTGCAGCTTCGTGGTCGCTTGTTCCAGCTGAACCCAGCGTGGTGGTTTCGTTTATTTCCTTCCCACCTCCCCTCTGCGTCACCAGGCAAGGAGGCCCCGAGAGGCGACGCACTCCGGGGTTGGCACAGGCTGTAAGACTGTACGTTGCTTCCCTCCAGCCCCACATGTAGGCGCCATACAGCAGAGATGAGGGTGGGGTGGCTGGTAGGGACGGGCCTGGCTTCTACCCCAGAAGCAGGCCCTGAGTGGGGTGGCAGAGCTGAGACCCAGAGACCCGGCCCCATGCCAGGGTCTTCCTGGGCAGTGGCCCTGCCTGGGCTCTCGTGTGCTTCACACCAGGTCAGTGCAAGTCTGGTTCAAGCAGAGAGTGGGCTTGAGCTGGCCGTGACCACGTCTGCTGCATGGCCCTGGGCAGGTGCGTCCACGCAGAGGGCACCTGTACATTTTCATCCTGGGGGTCTGGTTCGGCAGAGGCAGGTCTCGGCCGCTCTGCCTCATTTTCCAGTATCACCAACCTGAGGCAGAATCTCCCAGTCAAAGCCTTTTCTCCCCCCCACCCGCCGGGTTGATTGTGGGTTCAGGGATTTGGGGGCCAGGACAGACCCGGCCGTCCAAGGCCACGGTGCCACTGCGCCACCCTGGGGTGGGAAGCTGAGGGCCGGAGCCGCGCAGCCCAGAAGCTGCCAGAAGCCTGAGGTCTGACCGCCACACAGAAACAGGAATTCCTGGAGTTTCCAGCTTCGAGCTAGATTAAGAGTGAGCTTAATTGCATTTTAGTCAAAGGGTTTTATTTGCACTTGAAACCATAATAAAGGAGCTTCAGAAAGTCAGTTTACTTTAAAGTCACGATTTGTTCTGTGCGGAGTTTCCTGACTCCGTCATCGTCATGGCTTGGGGGAGAGCACGGTGCACACGCAGGGCACCCGCTCCCCGCCGGGCCCCGCCACAGACGCGTGGCCGCGGCTGCCTCCCCTCGTGGGCAGACCTTGGGGAAAAGAGCGTGAGGCGGTCTCAGTTTTTAAGGAAGTAGCGCACGGTAGGAGGAGAAATGCCCTTGGTATGGTGTAGATTTTAAGGATTGAGGTTTTGGAGAAATTTTGTCCTGGCACACATGGAGACAGAAGATAACACTTTCTCCCAGCGTCAGAAACCGTCCCGGTGCCCCCGGACTCTCTGTCAGCCCCCCAGGGGAGCGTCCTGGGGCTGGGGTCGCTGCCGCCCAGGCAGGACGCCTGCCGTCAAGCCTGGCTGTCGTCTCATTTGCACTGAGTCCAGCAAAACCCTGGGCTCCAGGGAAGGGTTGGGGTGTCATGCCCTTGTCTGTGTGCCCCCCTCGAGGTCCCTGACCATTGGGCTCTACTTGAAGCTGTCCTGGGATGGGGGGCTCACTCCCTCATAGACAACGCGTCCTCCACTTGTCCCCACTGTGGGCTCGTTCTCAGCGGCTACCTTGAGTTGTCCTCCATGTGTGGGGTGTGCCAGCCCACTCGAGATGGAGCCGCCTGGGCCCCCCAGGTCTGGGGCTGCCTGTGTGACCCCCCACCCTAGAGGCACTGCCTGCCTGGCTTCAGTCCCCGCTTGCCGAAGCCAGATGGGATCTGTGCTGGGTTTTGCCCCAGGGACCCAATGGTGGCCCCACACGCCCTTGTAGACTCCACCCTGCGGGGGTCAGGAGCCGCTGCTGAGCACAGCATGGTGTCCCTTAAGGCCAGCTGGGGTCCCCGGGACAGTGCGGCATTTCTGTAAGAAGCAGGCTGGTTCACAGCTACTGGATTCCTCACAGGAAAAAAATTAAATGTTTCATTCCTCGTCGAGTACCTTTTTCTTCCAGCCCGGGAATCTGTCCCTGGAGTCCCAGCCTCTCCCTGCCCAGCCACCAAGTCACCCTCTCGTCCTCTCACTTTGGGCTCCTGCGTCTGAGGTGCAGAGGGCAGTGGGCGCCGCCCTTGGCTGGCGGTGCACGGCTGAGGAGCCCGAGGTCGTTCTGGCGGGGTCTGGCCGGAGCGCTGGGGCGCGGGCTGTGCTCACGCACCCTGTCGCTGTGTTACAGAGGAAGATGGACAGCCGCGAGTACCCGGACGCACAGGGCTTCGCTGCCGACATCCGGTTAATGTTCTCGAACTGTTACAAGTACAACCCTCCGGACCACGAGGTGGTGGCCATGGCCAGGAAGCTGCAGGTAACAGCTGCAGGTGGGGCCGGTCGCGGCTCAGGTCGCACTCGGGGCAGCCAGGAGAGACGTGACGTCTCGGAGAACGTCCAGCCGGGGAGGGCCTCGGGGCGCCTTGTTCGCTCAACATGTTTTTCCTGGGTGGCAGCCGAGCCCCTGCCAGGCTTGGAGCTGGTTCCTGGGACTCGGGGTGAGCAGGCCGGGGAGGGAGGGAGCCGGCGAGCGGAGCAGGAGCAGTGACCACCCGCCTGGTCTGCGAGTGCCACGCAGGCGGCCTGCGCGTCCGGGGCTGGCGCGTGCTCCCCTTGGGACGCAGATGTCCATCCTGTGGCTTTGCCAGCTGAAGGTTCCAGCACGTCTGTCCGTGGCAGGGGAAGGCTTTGTCACAAACCTGCCAGTGAGGCTTGTGAATGTTGACTTAAGTGACAGTTCCTTTTAACTTTTTGCTTTTCTGACCGCGAAAGTAAAAGGTGTCTGTGTTATAGAAAAGGTGGTGACCAGAGGGATGTCTTAAGGGAAGACAGGGAGTATCTCGGTCTGGCCTTTGGCACGGGGGCCGCGTGAGCGTGG
>NW_012155374.1:311883-327513 GCF_000956105.1 Propithecus coquereli
CCATGGGGCCACAGTGTTTTATTACGAAAATAGAATAAAAACTTCGAAAACAAAATGATCTTTTCTAATTTAATGAAAAATTTGTTATTTTTTATTGTTTTCTGTGTGTGACTTATATGCAACTTGACAAATAGTTCAGGCTGCCCAAGGTGAAGAGACTTGTGAGTTATGTGTGCTTCACAAGACCCCGGGCTCAGAACTAGCATGAGTTAAATACAACTCATGTGGCAGTGAATGTGATAATTCCTGGCTGAACCTGATGAGGAATCCAGGCGGCGTGGGCAGCTCTGCATGGGCGTGCAGGGCGTGGAGGCCCACCGCTCTGACTGCTCCTGCAGAACATGGTCAGCAGCGTGGCCTTGGGCTGATGAACCTTCCTTGCTGGAGACTAGATAGCAGTTGCCACTATCAGTTTTGCAAATTGAGCCCAACAGCAAAACAGCCTGACCTGACCAGGCTTCCAGGCTGTCAGCCAAGAGCAGGCTGAGTGGCAGTGCTTAGATTGGGGCTCTAGGGGTGGGCAGGACTGGGAGACCAGAACTGGAGTGGGCTCTTCCGGAAGCTGGACTCCAGGCTGACGGGTGGAGGTGCCCTGCATGCGCGTAGACCAGCGTGGATCTGTGGGTGTGAGCTCGGCCAAGCGAGAGCTCCCCTCGCGGCCACTCGTCCCTGTCTGGAATGCTCCTGGGCTGCCCCAAGCAGAGGGCCCTTCCCCGAGAGGGGCTTCTAAGGCCCAGGTGCAAGGAAAGGCCAAGACGTTTGCCTTTGGAGCCGGCTTTTGAGTTAAGCCCGCGTGCCATGTAACGCTGCAGTGAAATCCAGGGCGCAGGGCTGGGGACGTGGAAACTGGCTCGCAGACACCTGTGGCTGGAGGGCCCTGTCAAAGCCCAAAGGAGGGCGCTCTTCCTGCGTGCAGCATGGGCAGCCCTGCAGAGCGCCAGCTGGGGGCCGTGGGACGCCTTTGTCTCCTGGAGGAGACTTGCAGAGTTAGCGCTGCTGGGGCCCGGGATGTGGGGTCCATGGCTGGTCAGCTCCCGAGCCCCGCGCCCAGGCCTGCCCTCGGGAATTGCAGGGTGGGGAGGGGGGCAGAGCAAGCCAGGAGCAGCCGCAGCCCCCCAGGCAGTAGGGCCCAGTGTCCTTGCAGGCCTGACCTTCCCGCAGGGACGCCGGGGGCCGTGCCGAGGGCTGCCACCTGGGCATCCAGGTCCTCAGGGCGGCTCCTGCTCTCCTGCAGGACGTGTTTGAGATGAGGTTTGCCAAGATGCCGGATGAGCCGGTGGAGACACCTGCACTGCCAGCCCCCGCGGCCCCCACGGTGAGCAAGGGCGCCGAGAGCAGCCGCAGCAGCGAGGAGAGCTCGTCGGACTCGGGCAGCTCAGACTCGGAGGAGGAGCGGGCCACCAGGCTGGCAGAGCTGCAGGAGCAGGTAGGGGCCAGTGGCGGGCTCGCGGGTGCAGGCCGGGTCGGGGCTGAGGTAGGGCAGCCAGCCGCACGGCAGCCTGAGATCTGCCCCTTTCCTGGCCTTCCTTCGCACGGTGTGCGTGGGTCACTGTGAAGGCGCTCAGAGCGCCCTGCCCAGGCCTGGGCGGGCAGGAGCCTGACCCACAGGCATGCGTGGGCAGCTGCGTGGACACATGCCTTGGGGTGGGGCGAGCGCTCAGTGGTCACTTGTGCCTCGTGCTGCTCCAGAGAGGTCTGGAAGGCACTTGAAGAGGCCGTGGCTCTGCCATCAGAGCAGTTGCCTGTCGGGGGACGGGTGTAGGTGTCCCAGTGTTGTGGGACGCGGCCGCCTGCCCGCCTCCGCCTCTGACCAGCCCCCGGATCTGCGCTTCCTCCCCTTGTCTGCCTCGCTTTCTTCATTTGCAACTTGGGACGATCCGGCCTCTTCTTTGAGTAGTTTCGAGGACGAGTTGAGGGAAATGCAAACTGTTTCCCCCGAGCATCTGGGAGCCAGGCAGGGAGCCGGTGGGGCAGAGCCGCTGGGGCAGGAAGGGGCTCCTGGAGCACTCAGAGCCCTGAGCACAGAGACAGTGCTGCAGTCACCAGCGTTGGGCTGGATGTTTGCTTTTGCATTGGCGAGGACACACTGCAGGGATTGTGGCTGTGAGGTGGCCGCGGGGCTAGTGGCTTCTCCACCGGGAGGCTGGGACGGCCTCCCCGCAGCCGCACGGTGCGGTTCACGGTGGCTGCTCCTTTCCCGCCGGGGCGGCTGCAGCGAGCAGCATGTCAGCACCTGGCACGGTGCCGGGGAGGCGCTGGGCAGGTGTGGCTGCCGCCGGGCAGGTGCGGCTGCGACCTGACCACTTCAGTGCTGTAGACCTGCTACCGTAGCAAAGGCTTCCCGGAGGAAGCCGTGGGAAAGCTCTTCGTGCAGGCATTTCGCCTCCGGAGTCCTCCTCCTCTGAAAACTAATAACAAAAATGTTAGCCGCCATTATCGAGTCTCTGTCGCGCCACCTGCCCGTGTTGAGCTAGGCCCAGGCTCCTCGTCCTTCTGGGAGGTTCTCTGCTCACCAGCAGTCAGGCGGAGGAGAGGGCAGAGTGGCTCCTCAGAGAGGTCTGCCCGGACCCATCTGGCCCCCAGGGCAGAGGGGCACGGGGGCTCCGGGCCCACTCCTCACCCAACCGAGGCAGCTCCGTGGGCCCCTTGGGGTGGGGCCCCGCTCAGCTGCCTGCTCTCTTACAGCTGAAGGCCGTGCACGAGCAGCTGGCCGCCCTGTCTCAGGCCCCGGTGAACAAACCAAAGAAGAAGAAGGAGAAGAAGGAGAAGGAGAAGAAAAAGAAAGACAAGGACAAGGAGAAGGAGAAGCACAAGGCCAAGTCCGAGGAGGAGAAGAAGGCCAAGGTGGCCCCGCCGGCCAAGCAGGCCCAGCAGAAGAAGGCTCCCGCCAAGAAGGCCAGCAGCACGACCGCGGCCGGCAGGTGGGCTCCAGCCCCACCCAGGCCCCCGAGAGCCCAGCACCTGGCACGTCGTAGGTTCTCGTGCAGCAGCAGTGCTGGGTGGGGCTTTGCGCCTTGGCCACGTGGAAACCGGGGTGGGGGTTGCAGGGAAACGTGAGGCCCCAGTGACACCCCTGCTGGGAGAGGTAGGGCTCCGGGGGTGCCGCTCAGCCATCTGCAGGGCTGGCCTTGATTCTGGGCGTCCGCGCTTGTGCTGCCTGGTCTGCACATCTTGAAGCTTTGGGGAGGTTTTCCTAATCTGGGCCAAGGATATTTATTGGGGGGATGCTTCATTCCTGGTTCACCCAGGAGGCAGGGGCCAGGGTGGTAAAATCATGCCTCGGCAGAGATTCAGCCCCTGGTCCACGCAGCCTTATCAAGCTCCTGCCGTGGCTGGGCACTGCCCTGAGGAAGGCCGCCGTGGACACACAGGAACGAGAAGGCAAGATGTGGCTGGTGGGGAAGCAGCTCGGGGCCGGGGCTCTCCCCTCCCAAGGAGGAGGTGACAGCTGTGCAGGGGCAAGCTTGGCAGCAGAGTCGGAGGTTCCAAGAACAGGAACGGCAGACACGGTGCCGAGCAGGCCAGCAGAGCACGTTGCTCGGGGAGGTCAGGACGGGGTTGGCACCTCTGCAGAAGAACCAGCTGGGGAAAGAGGTGAGCTGCGGCTGCTGAGGTTGCATTTTATTCTTGGCCAGTGGAGGGAGTTAGAGGGGATTTAAGCTGAAAGTGGTGAGACCCCGGCCGGTGTGGAGCAGAGCTCGGTGGGAACCGGGAATGGGAGAGGGGACACCCCTTGGAGGAATCGTGGTCATGCCGGCAGAGGAAATGGGGTTGGTTTGAGAGCTGCCTGGGAGGCAGCGGGACAGGCTTGGTGCTTGGCAGTGGGAGGCGAGGAGCGAGTGGAGTCCCGGGTGGGCCGGCAGCCAGGCAGGCCACGGGCGGAGAGCTCTTTCTCTCCTCCCTTCCCTTTCCTCTCCCCCTCGCTCTCTTTCTTCATTTTGGAGGGGGATGCAAAAGCCAGTTTTCCTTACACAGGTTGAGCATCCCTTATCCGAAATGCTTGGGACTGGAAGTGTTTTAGATTTTGGATTTTTTCGGATTTTGGAATATTCGCATTATAGTGTACTTACCATTGAGCATTCCAAATTTGAAAAGCTGAAATCCAAAATGCTCCAACGAGCATTTCCTTTGAGCATCATGTCAGCACTCAGAAAGTCTTGGATTTTGGAGCATTTTGGATTTTGAATTTTCGCATTTGGACGTTCAGCCTGTGCTGTCTTTGGTTTTGGTATAAGTATAATGCTGACCTCGATAATGAACTGGGTGGAATATGACACTCTAGAGCGATGAGGGCTGATAAAAAACTGAGTTGAGCAGTGTTCCCACTCTTCTGTTTTCTGGGGTAGATTTATAGAATTGGTATTAATTCTTAAATGTTTGGTACCATTTGGGTCTGGAGTTTTGACCATGAATTCGATTATTTTAATAGACATCGGACTATTAGGTTATCAGTTTCTTTTTGAGCGAGTTTTGGTGGTTTCCGCCTTTCGAGGGACTGCCCCAGGTCAGCAGAAGCTGAGATTACTGACTTGAGACCCTTTCTACCCTGGGGTTTAGTGCTCTGAATTCCCCCCTGAACACTGCTTTAGCTGCAACCCGCAAATTTTCATATGTTGTGACTTTATTTATTTCGTTCAAAATAGTTTCTGGTTTTTCTTCAGACTTCCTTTCTGACCAGTTAGTTATTTGGAATTGCGTTGTTTGTGCTTGGAGACTTTTCCAAATGTTCTGATTATTGATTTCTAGTTTAATTCCATGAAGGCCAGAGAACATACTTTGGATGACTTGGGTATTTTTAACTTTGTGAAGGGTCTTTCACGGCCTAGGACACGGTGGGTCCCGGAGGGTGTCCGCTGTCGGGTGGAGCTGTGTGGGTGTCAGTGCAGGAAGGAGGACCCCAGGCCGCACGCCGGTTACTTGCTGGCGGTGTTGTCCGGGTCTCCTCTCACGTTTGCTGATTGGCTTATTTTATTAAGTACCAGGAGAGAATTGTTGAAATCTCCAACTATGTGGATTTTTCTGTAGTCCCTTTAGTTCTGTCAGTTTTCGCTTTATGTTTCTTAAAGCTCGGATTTCTGACGCACCTGCTTTCGCACAGTGATGTCTGCTTGCTCAGCTGACCCCTTTGTCATTACGCAGTGTCCTTCTTTTCTCCTGATGATGATCCTTTCCTGAAGTCTGCTTTGTCTGAAATTAATGTAGTCACTCCAGCTTTCTTTCGATTAGTGTTTGCATTGTTTTTTTTTTTCATTTTTTCCCTTTTAACCTACCTATAACGTTATATTGAAAGTGGGGTTTGTGTACATTGCGTGTAAGTTGGATCTTGTTTTTTGTTCAGCCTCACCATCCCTTTGTTTTGTTATTGATGTGATTGGATTTTAGTGCCTGTTTCATTATTTTCCGTTTGTCCTCTCTGTTTTTTGTCCCTCTGTTGCCCGCTCCCGGCCTTCTTTCGATGACCTGCACGTGAGGATGGGTTTGCGGTGCCTGCGGGTTGAGAGGAGCTGACTCCGCAGCTGTTCCCCGGATGCCCTGGCTGGGGGCGGCCTTTCTGGCCTCTGCGGCAGGGTTGTCCCGGGCAGACGTAGTTAAAATCCTCAGGCTTCTGCTGCACTTTTCCGCCTCAGGGTGCCACTTTGGCTGTGCCCCTCGGGAGGAGAGCCTGGTCCCCGAAACAGTCTGCTGCTGGGAGGAGGGAGCCAGGCAGGGCAGTGGGGGCGCAGAGGTGGGCGCAGTGGGCTCGCGGGGCAGCCAGACCGGGACTTGCCGCCACGTGGCTCTCTGTCTCCTGCCTCAGACAGCTGAAGAAGGGCGGCCGGCAGGCGTCTGCCTCCTACGATTCGGAGGAGGAGGAGGAGGGCCTGCCCATGAGCTACGACGAGAAGCGCCAGCTCAGCCTGGACATCAACCGGCTGCCCGGGGAGAAGCTGGGCCGCGTGGTGCACATCATCCAGTCGCGGGAGCCCTCGCTCAGGGACTCCAATCCCGATGAGATCGAGATTGACTTTGAGACTCTGAAACCCACCACCCTGCGGGAACTGGAGAGATACGTCAAGTCTTGTTTACAGAAAAAGCAAAGGAAACCGTTCTGTAAGTTGTCCAGGCGGAGCGCGGTGCTCGGAGCCCCTTCCCCCGGCCCGTCCTCACGGCCCCCTTGGAGTGAGCATGGGGCGCAGGGCTGCCTCGCTCCCCTGGCCCTTCCTCCCCGCTCGTGTCCTGGAGAGGTCTGTCTGTGCTCGGCCAGGGCCAGGGGTGTTGGGACTGAGCCCCGGCCTGAGCCCCACCCAGCCAGAGCCCTCTGGCCCCGCTCTCGGGAGGCGGGCAGCACTCACGTGCGTCGGCCTGAACCTTGTCCGGGAAGGCAGGACCCGGGCCAGCCCCTCGCCCCCACCCATGTAGGGTCCACGTAGGGTCCTTGCCACACACCTTCCTCAGGCTGTGTCTGGGGCCTTGGCTGCAGTGACCTCTCCAGTGGTCCCTGCCAGAGCAGACCAGCTTCCCTTGAGGACACCCTCCCTTTGGGGTCACGTGTCTGGAGGACACGCAGGACGGACTCCGGTACCGGCCCAGGCTTGGCCTGGAAGCCGATGCCTTCTGGACAGGAACGCGTCACTGGAGGGTCTGTGGGTCCTGGAGCTTGGGTGGGGGCAGACCTGAGGCGGCCCTCACGGTGACCTCAGCAGACGGTGCAGGGCACGGCGAGGCTCACTGGAGCCTGTGTGTGGGGTTGCAGGGTGGGCTCGGTCCCCACTCACTCTGAAAGGGGGAGCTTCTTTTACCTGGACGGAGTGTCTGTGTGACCCTGTGGCGTCGTGGCACACTTGACCTGCGGTGAGTCGTCACCTCGGCGGTGGCGACTCAGCGTTGGTGGTGGAGGTCGGGCTCCAGAAGCGGCTGCCCCAGGGAGGGAGGGCAAACTGGAGGTCCTGCCCTCCCATGGGGAGCGCTGGCCAACCGTGTCCCTCTGCGCACCTGTCAGGGGAGTGGGAGTGGCCTCTCCCACCTGTGGTGAGAGCCCAGCAGAATGGGGCTGGGGGGTCCAGCCCAGCCCCGTCATTTCTGCTGCTCAGGCTCAGGCGACAGCTCTGCGGTGGTCTGTGCACGGGCCTGTGAAGTGTGGGCGGGGGGTGCGATGCTGGCGTGCAGGGATGGGGCCACCTAGGTGCAGCCCCGTCTCCTGGAATGGCCGAGGGAG
Organism: Propithecus coquereli; assembly: GCF_000956105.1. Taxonomy (NCBI): domain Eukaryota; kingdom Metazoa; phylum Chordata; class Mammalia; order Primates; family Indriidae; genus Propithecus; species Propithecus coquereli. The sequence goes on from NW_012155374.1 coordinate 319,079, forward strand.
TGAGGCCGTGGCCCCGAGAGACGCAGGGAGGCTGCCTGCCCACTGTCCGCCACGTCTGCGCCCTCTGTCCCCACAGCAGCCAGCGGGAAGAAGCAGGCGGCCAAGTCCAAGGAGGAGCTTGCGCAGGAGAAGAAGAAGGAGCTGGAGAAGCGTCTGCAGGACGTCAGCGGGCAGCTCAGCAGCAGCAAGAAGCCTGCACGGAAAGGTACCCTCCACGGCCACCGCCCCGGCACCCTGCGGCACGGCCTGCCACCTCCCGTGTCCAGAGGGTCTGGGCACCAGCAGGCCAAGCGCGCGTGTGTGGCCCACACGTGATGGGCTGTGTTCTCAGATGAGGTTTTCAACCTCCCGAAAGCTCCCTCTCCTTATCTGTCCCCTGGTGGCCACGCCCTGACCTGGCAGGGAGGTCATGCAGACATGAGGTGTGTGGATGCACACGTTCCAGACCCCATGGACAGATGGACCCCCGGGGAGCCGGCTCATGAGGGGCTGGGCCCAGGGCTGGAGGCACCAGGGTCCTGCCCTGGCTGCGTGGCCAGCCCCAGCCCCTAGCATCGAGCTTCCTGACCACCCCTAGGGCACGTAAGAGCACAGGTGGGAGGCCCCAGGCCTTGTCTGTGTACTGCTGGGGCATCCTTTCTCTGGAGCCCGTGGGAAGGAGCAAATGCCTTTCTCCCCGGCCTCAGGAACAGGGCCTCCGAGACACACACATGGGGACAATAGGTCTGGGTGGTGGTCAGAGGCTTGTGGGCTTTGTGGTCAGAGTGGGGGCCCCTTCTGGACTCGAGCTGGGGCCGTGACCTTGCTGGGCCTTGTCTGCCCAGGGTCAAGACAGGGCCTGGGACCCTGCCTGCTTCCTTGGAAGGCGAGAGGGGTCTCCCCGGTCATCCCTGGGGTGCCCTGGACAGAGTAAGTGCTCCAGAAATGCCAGCTGCTGGCACCTGTGTGGTTACTGCTCGTGGCCACGTGACAGGGTGGACATCTGTTCACGGGTGACCATTCCCTACGTCCTGTCACTCTGCTAGTCTTTAGACTGAAACCGGATCTGCACTTTCCACCTCTCACGAAAACGCACACCGCTCATTTCTGACGGTCGTCAGCTCAAACGAAAGACTGACGCAGGGCCCGCACCCTCCCCCCTCAGGAAAACCGTTTATTTTTTTCTAACTTCAGCGTATTTAAGTAGCCTTGTTGACCTCATTAATTCATTTCAACAAACATGCATGAAACAACTGGGTGGTTTAATTACGCAAATATTCACTGAATAGAAACAGGATCGTGGCCGGCAGCGTGGCGGCGGGAAGCCGGTGATGGCGGCACTGAGCGCCCCTCCCTGCCCGTGTCTCCCGCAGAGAAAGCCGGCTCCGCGCCCTCGGGGGGCCCGTCCAGGCTCAGCAGCAGCAGCTCCTCCGAGTCGGGAAGCAGCAGCTCCAGCGGGTCCAGTTCCGACAGCAGCGACTCGGAGTAGACTCTGGACTTGAACAGAACAAACGATGTCGCACACGCCGAAACTGCAGCGCCCCCTCCCGTGGTTAATATACTACTTTTGTTCCATGGTGTGCAGGTTTTCTTTTTAATCCAGTGTTACGGTATCTCCCAGTTCTGCTTTCGTAGGTCAGAGATCTGTCCCGTGTGTGCGTTAGACTTTACAAGAAGGTGTGGACTCTGCATACGGTCCCTTTGTCATAACTGAATCCGAGCGCCTGGAGACGACAACTTCGAACGTTAGCCCGATGGCCGCAGAAAGCCGGGAGAGATACGATCTGAAGGGCCTTGCCGAACCCCTTTGTGTGTGCCCAGCCTGGTCAGTGGCTCCAGAAGGAATGTTGTCCCAGGAAGTTTCTCTGCCGTGGGTACTGTATTCGAAAGCTGTTACCTTTGCAAACAGGTGTTGTCTTTCTCATCCGGGCCTCAAGCCCTGGCCCTCGTGTCTGGCGCGGCCGCCTCTTCCTGCAGGGGCGGAGGACAGCCACGCCTGCCCCTCGGAACCAGGCTGGGCCTGAGTGAAGGGTCGTCCCAGCCCAGCCCAGCCCAGCCCAGAGCGCGGAGCGAGCTCCTGGGGCTGGAACGGCTGGGGCCGGCGCCTGGGGAGGGATGTTGCGTCCTCTGGGCATGGCGACGTCAGGCGCTCCTGGGAGGGGACGCAGCCGCTGCGTGTGCAGCATGCAGGTTTCCATACACTGAAGCTTTTACCTCAACTTAAAAAAGAAGAAGAAAAGATTAAAAAAAATAAAAAAGGAGACTTTTTTGTAAGGTTCAGCAGTTTTCTACGAGAGCCCAGCCCAGTGTGTGTCCCGGACTCGTTAGCGCTGCCCCTGCTGCTGCACACTCTGGAACCACTTCCCCGATTTTATGTATATATAAATACTTTATTTATTAACATCATTGGTCATTTTTTTAAAAAAAAAGAAAAAAATCACAGAAGAAATGCATTTAAAAAATAGCAGAGATACAGGCCTTTTGAACAGTGCGAAGGAGACCCGGTTCTGTAGACGGCGGACCTCTCCCCCAGGTGCTAGTTTCTGTTACCTGTGCGGTGCTCATGTCTGCGTGCCCGCTCTCTTCCCTGGTTTGTTGGGTTTGCTGGTTTTTTTCTTTTCGTTTTGTATGAGATTTGGAGACTTACAGGTATAGACTTTCAGCTACAGCATATTCTAATTTTTTATTTCGTTTGTTTTGTTCTTTTGTATCCACTTCTGGTCTCTTTAGGACTGTTTTAAAAGAAATCAATTTAGGGAACCCCAGTTATATAATATAAACTTTGTAATCTGAGAGAAAAGAATGTATAGTAAATTTAAGTCTTGATTTTTAACTTTCTATTGTAAAAAATAATAATAATATACAGAGTTTAACAGAAGGTTACGTTTTGGTTTTTGTTTCCGGAGGCTGCCGTGTGGCCTTCGTGTGCGCCCCAGACTGCCCAGCCAAGCCCTGAGCCTCGCGGCTCAGCCAGGAAGGCAGGGCCGGCCCGGGCTGCGGTGGGGCCCTGCTCCCAGCCCCCAGGAGCCCGGCCCGGCTGCTCTCTGCAGGAGGCGTCGTGTCCGGTCCCAGGAGGTTCCTCCTGGAGGTTGCACCACGCTCCCTGCTCGGGCATCGTCACGGCCCAGAGATGACGGAAGCCAGGCGTCCTCCCAACCTCCCTGGAGGGGACCCTGGAGGCGGGTGCTGGGTGTGGCGCTGTGCGGCGGTCTGCCCTTCGGTGGGCAGCGCTTTCTGCCAGCGCGTCTGGACGGAAGTAGGGACTAGTCAGTAACCTGATGCGTGGCAGTTTTTAAAAATCATAAAATCGATTCAGACTGCACCAGCCCGTGCAGACGGACCCTCAGTGGATCCAGAGCTCTGAGGAGGGAGTGGGCTGCAGATTCATTTTTCTAATTGCCGCTGATTCTGGCACTTGGTGAGTTCTCAGCCAGTTTGTTAAACTTTAATTAAGTTTTGTTTATAATAAAAATATGGATTTTAAAGTTCCCATTTTTTAAAGTTACCCTTGTTTTTCAAAGGTATTTTCTAAATAGATCTTTAATGGAGTATTTAAACTATGAATTTAAGGAACTAACACACGACAACTGCTGGGTCTTCACGCAGGATCTGATTGGTCACGCGCCGCAGCGCACGTCCGGGTGATGCACAGACCCTGAGGTGGGGGTGCCGGGGTGTGGGGTGCTCCGGGAGCACGCCCCTCCAGCTGCAGGGTAGCAAGGTGTCGCCTGTGTGAGCCGCTAGGCGGGGAGGTGGCTGGCGCTGGCATCGTGCAGCGGGAGCAGCAGGGCGTGTTCCCGCCCGCGGGGTCTCCGCCACGCGGAGTCGTGCCCGCCTCTCCTGCCGTTCAGAAAGCGCCCCCGGCCTGGCAGCCTCCGAGGGCGCGCAGAGCGGCTGTCGTCCATTGGTGCTGTCACTTTTTTAAGGCTTTCTGTCCAGACTTCAAAACTGATTGCTCTTCCACGGTGTGGAGGACCGATGACTTCCTCGCACCCTGGATGTCGGGCTGCGGTGGCTGCCGTCTCCCGTCTTCCGTGTTGGGAAGATGCAGCTGCTCAGTTAGGTCGTCCCAGCGCTGAGAACCGTAGGGCAGCTTTTCACGCGCTTTCTCCAGGGGAAGGGGCAGGGACAGGCCGTGTGCAGGCGTGGCGCCCAGAGTGCTCTGAGCGGCAGGGGCCGAGGGGCAGCTTCCGTGTTGACGGAATCCCAGAGACCCGCCCCACGCTGGGCAGCGTCACCTTGCTTACAGACTGTAGGACACGTTTTCTTTTGCGTTTGTGTTTTTGTTCTTTTGCAGCATTCACGGCTTTTATAGTCTTTTGGGGAAAAACAACACCCACGTAAAGAATTTGTCACATCCAGTTGAGCGCTGTCCCTTAATACTGGCGTAACACTTCCAGGAAGTTTTTCTTTTTTATATTTAAAATGTTACTTTTCTGTATGATGTGCATGCAAGTTTACCGTAACTTTTCTTAAACTTTTTAGTGCCGTTTCTAGTATATTCCTGTAAATGTCAGTTACTGAAATGAGTCCAATGTAAGTAGTTTTAGCTTGTTTATTGCAATGCTGGCCTCAACACAACAGAATAAAAATGGTAGAAAGTACTCTTTGATGTTTCTGGTAATCATGGACCCTTCTCCTGGGGCATTTGTTTTGTTTTCATAATAAAAAGCAAAAAAAAAAAAAAAAAAGGAAGAAAAGTGTGTGCATTTTCCTGCGCGTTCTGTGCTGCCCCAGCTTGTGTCTGGGCAGGAGATTCCAGAAGTGCCGGTCTGGAGGACCCTCCCTGGTGCATGAGGGTGGTGACTCCTCCCTCCTTGTGTCCTGTCACTTGTGGCAGAAATACCCGGAGTGTCAGGAGGGGCTCAGAAAACCGCTAAGCAGCTCTTGTCCGCAGCCTGGGCAGAGGCGCCAGTTAACTGGTGCTCCAGGACAAGCTGCCTTCTTCGTAGACGGACAGACCTCTGCTCTTCTAGCCCACCCCGTACTCGTGCCCTCCCTCTGTGCACCTCGCGCTGCCCTGCAGTGACTGCTGTGACGCAGGGGTCAGACGCCCAAGTCCAGCCAGCCCTAAGGGACATTCGAGTGAAGCCACTGCGGTTTGTTGCCGCTCCGTGCAGAGCCTGGCGTGCAGTCGGGGCTCAGTGAAGAATGGAGAGGGTTCTAATGCTCTGCAGAACGGCCTTGGTGTTGGAGCCGGGCTTGAGGACGTGTCCATCCTGGACAGGGTCTGGGGGCACCCTGTCACTCCTGGCCAGACTGACCCTTCTCAACCAGGCCAGCCTCCCTGAGGACAGAGGCAGGGCCTCGTCCACCTCAGGCAGATGGTGTCTCCCTGCAGCCTAAGCGGCTTAGCGCCAGCTGTCCTAGGCATGACGCGGTGCCCATTTGTCCTGCACACCCCCCTGACCCCTGCGGAGACTGGCCTGCGCACGCTCATCCTCCCAGCGCTGTGCGTGACTTCAGACCCTGTCTCCACGGGCCGACCTGACCACGACTCGTCCTCAGGTTAGTCTGAAGTGCAGTGAGCCAGTGGCACACGGACATTCCAGATGAGTCTGTGAACTTTGCTTTCTTCCCAAGCAGGACTTAAGCTGAAGCACTGAGAGATGTTGACAAAGCCAGCCCGGTGGGCTGGAGCACGTCCCGACTGCTGGGGCTCTGCTGCAAGGTCTCTCTCCGCAGGCAGGGCAGGGGCTCCAGCCCCGCGCTGTGTTTCAGGAAGTCTGACTTCAGCCTCCTGGCCTGTGGCAGCGGGAGCCTAGCGGGAAGGCCTCCCGCTGGAAATGAAGTTTGGCCCAGCGGTTCCACTTCTAGGCCATCTGCTGATGAACCTGCACAGCTGCAAAGAGAACCACATACAGCTATGCTCAGGACATGCTGTTTGCACAGATGACAGCCTCATGCCATCTCTGTGCCCATCTGTGGGCTCCCAGAACTGCCAGTCAGGTGTTAACAGTGTGAGGAAAATGCCTGTCTGCACAGTTGAGCCAGGAAGAGAATGGCAGGGTAAGATGCCCGGTGCAGACTGCACAAGTCACAGAGGACACAGGCAGCAGCTGTCCCTAGGAAGGGCACTTGCTTAGCTTTGTGCATTTCTGTATCGGGGTTTTTAGCAATCTTTAGATATTACTGTCATAAAAACATTGAAAGCCAAGTAAGATGATACGAACAAAGATAAGAGAACGAGGAGGGGAAGGAGAGCCCTAAAGGAAGTTCATTTAGAAAAGAAAAATCAACTTTGACAAAAGACCCCTCCACATTTGCACAGCCAGGCAGGCTTTAATTACAGCAGAGAGGAAATCTTTTCCAAATGGCTCATGAAAACGGCGCACATGGGTGGGCAGCAGTGACAGACACACGTCAAACTGTCAGCGGTGTAAGCTGTGGCCTCAGAGGCTGAAATACAGTGTCCAATGGAGAACCGGCCGTGCCAGCCACGTCATTACATTTGAAATCACTGCAGGCAGCTCGTGTGGGACTTCAGACTTCTGGGTTTCCTCAGTGTGTCCTGGATGCACTTGCTGGTGTCTGGAAGCTACCTGTGTGCGTCACACAGAAAAACCATTTTGGTAACTCAAAATGCAAGTGCAACAAAGCTCCCCTGGGCTGCTGCTGCTCACCGTCCGCGTGGACCGCGGCGCAGTCAGCTTCCATCTTGGCCGAGCTAATGGATCTGAGACTAAAAAACCCTTCATCTTTCTCCAGACCTGACCCGTTCTCTACTAGGCAGAAGTTAACACTGAACACAACCTATAAAAACTCGAAAAGGTGGGTTGTCATGGGAATGGAGAGGTTGCCCTTGCTTACTCGGAAGCATAACGGAGAAACACTTGGCAGCGCCGAGGTCTGCGCCATGCCCGGCAACTCCTGAAAGACTCGAATGTCACCGTGACTGACTACGAGGGGCTGCAGGAAAGCGTCCCGTCACACGGCTGTGTGCTAAAGGGCGTGAGTTTTTACATCATGATTGGATCTTCATGTTCATTATTCAGAATCTTCCGGTAAGCATTAGAAATCAACACCTGAGTGAAACACAGGCCTGTTTTCCTCAGAAGTGGCCCCTGGGCTCAGGTTCCCACACTGCAGTCACATGACTGTGCAGAACTTGGACTGGCCCGTGTCCCGGGAGACCTCCAGCTTGTGCTTGTCTCGGACTAGGATGGCTTCGTTCCCATACTGGGAGTACCACATGCTCCGGCTCCTGCTCAGGTACGTCCCAGGCGGCACCGATTCCAACTTCTGCTGCTGCTGTTGCCAGATGAGCAAGGAGGTGTCCCGGTACCGGAGGCGGGCATAGCCTTCAGACAAGGCTTTCTCTGCCAGTGGGACGCGGCCACTCATGCCCCTGCCCTCCCACTCTGAGACGGCTCTCGCGTGCAGAAAGCTGCTGACAGCTGGCACTGAATTAGCTGATTAGATCCATTTTCCAGCTTTTGGGCTGGAGGGATCCTCGTTTAACCTAATGGTAGAAATGAGGGATTCGGACCGTCCGCAGGAGCATGCCTAGGAGGGCTGTGCTGCAGGGAAACCTGGGCGCCTCCGAGCACTCTGAAGACGCAGAGGACCATTCCGGAGACAGCACAGGATCAGGGTGGCGCCTGGCCACGGCTCCTCGCGCACGGTTGGGAGTCGACAGGGACCCGGCACCGCGCCTTGGGAGGGCGGCTCTGAAACCACGGCCTGGACTGCTGGGCTCGAGGAGAGGTATATCCGGTGTCCTGAAGGAAAGGACATCGTCCCCCTAGACGCAGGCGGAACGCGACTCTGCGCTGTCCATGCTGGCGGTGGCGCCTGACGCCCGTCGGGACGTGGACCGAGCGCTTGTTCTGTCCGGGCTAGTCGTCGTCGCGTCTTCCCGAAGGCGCCGCTACAAAGAAAGGGACATGCTGTGGGTGTGGGGACGGCCAGGGCCGCACAGAACCCTAACCCTGGGCCGGCGGGCTCGGCCAGCCGCCTAGCATGTGGCCACCGCACTGCCCCGGCCCAGACTGCGAGTGCGACGCGCGCGATCCGCGTCCTGCGAGAAACCAACCGGTGATGCGCGGACGGCGCTGGCTGCGCGTCAGGGTCCTTCCCGGAGCCGAGGCCCGAGCGCGCAGGCCCGGGCACCGGGCACCGTCCGGGCGGCGGGAGGGGCTCGGTACTCACCCACCGGCGGCGCCCGGGCCAAAGCAGGCGACGTCCGGTGACGCCCGCAGGGACGCAGCCACGACCCCTCCCCGAACGCCCTCCCGGGCCCGCGGGGTCATGCTTCTCACCCTGCGGGGCCCGGCTCCCCGCCCGCGCGCCCCGGCCTCCGCCGTGGCTCTCGGTGACGCGCGGCTCTCGGTGACGCGCGAGCGGCGGCGCGCAGCGCGGGGGCTCCGATGCCGGGCGGGGCAGCGATACGGCGGCCGCGTCTCCGTAGCAACACCGCAGGCAGCGCCAGCCGAGAGCCGAAGGCGGCAGGCGGG
>NW_012155374.1:329738-332080 GCF_000956105.1 Propithecus coquereli
TGGAGCCTCAACGAAGGTGGCAAAATGCCCAGCCGGGTTCAGCAAGGTTACGGACGTGGGCTGCTGTGTCCCCAGCTGCTCCTCGTGCTCCGCGTCCAGGCCCTCCGCGTGCAGGAGGGGCAGGCAATCTGCCTTTTAGTGCACAGGCCGGGGATGGAGAGGAACTGCACACAGCGAGTCACACCTGAGGACCCTCTTTTCACCTGGACCTAATTTAAATAACAAGAGCGTGAGGCCATAATAGGTGAGGCTTTGGTGGGGGGGTTGGAGGGGGTGAGTTCGTCCTGCGCGTGGGAAGGATAGGAGCAACTCGTGGCCAGAGGAAGAACTAAACATGTCCGCAAATTCCCCGGCACTGCTCTCGCCAAAACTGCAGCCGAATCCTCCTCCCCTCCAACGTGAGCTGGTCTCAGTGACTCTCTTTTAAGGCGAAGTATGTGGCAGAAACCCTCCATCTCTCCTGCAGTTAGACCCATAAGAGACGTGTGGCCGCTGCAGGGGGCTTCTCCCGGCTGTCCGCGCTGCTGCCGACCCCAGGCCTGGCTGTGTGAGCTTCCTAGAGATTGTGTGGGCCACCAGCATTCTTTCCGGACTAATGCGTGCAAGACTGGCTCCTTTTACTTGCAGGAAGGAGCTCCGTATTGGTTTCCTGGGGCTACTGTAACGAATTTCCACAAACTCGGTGACTTAAAGACAGCAGAAATTTATTCTCTCACAGCTCTGCGGGTCAGAAGTCTGGGATTAAGTGGCTGGCGTGGCTACCCTGCTCTGACAGGCTCTAGAGGAAACTGTGGTCTGTGCCTCTCTCCCAGCCACGCTGGCCGTCCTTGGCATCACCCCGATCTCTGCCTCTGTGGCCGTGTGGCCTCCTCTGCATGTCTCTAATGACACATCATTCGATTGAGGGCCACTCGGATAATGTAGGATGATCTCCTCGTCTCAAGATCCTAAACTAATTACATCTGCAAAGACCGCTTTTCCGAATGAGAGAATGCTCACGGGTTTCAGGAATTTGATGTGGATGTATCTTTTTGGGGTCCACCATTCAACCCACTGTAAACCCCAACACAGAAACTGGTGCAGAAGAAATGGAGGGATTCTTGAATCCGTTATCGGCTGGGTTGTGGCTCGAAGCAATGAAAACACTGCTTGTCTTAGGGAATGGGACGAAGGGACAAAACAATAACTAAATTGTCCCCTGCAATCACCTAGGACAATGAGCCCAGGGAAAGTTTCTGGGGGACCCAGGAATTGTACCAAAAAAGGATTCAATGGCTATAGCATACTTTTTGTGTGGCTCTTAGAGAATAAAAACCTGAGGTTCCTAAATTTCAGTTCAAGACACAGAGCAACACCCAAGGATGCTGCCTGCCTGCAGCAGAGGTGTGGCATCCGAGGAGGGCATCGGGTGGCTTCAGGTAAGTGGGGAGGTGCCGGCCTTGGTGGAGGGATGGCCACTTCTCCCGGCCCAGAGGTTTCCAAGGGTCGTTGCCCTCGATTGGGACCTGTGGCCCCTGCAGCCCCGTCAGGCCTGGCTCCAGGCCAGGAGGACTTGCTGGGCTTGAGGACTCGGCCTTCCCTGGAGCTCCTTGGCTGGGCTGGGGCCTGGTCTTCAGCTTTCCTGCCTTGCAGCTCCCGGACACGAAAGCCTCTTTGTGCGTGCTGCCAAGGAGGTCCTCTGGCTGTCACGCTTTGCCTTAAAAGGGTGATTAATCACATCACCCTCAGCTGTTCACAGACTTTCTGCAGTGCATTCATAGCTGCCCGCAACAGCCATGCATTTCAGGGCTATAACGATCACCCTTCCCTCCGACTGTTCCATCGTCTGAGAGGTTTAATGACTGCTTCCTCGTGTTAGGGACGCCAGCACCCCTCCTCCCATCAGCAGTGGGTTCTTGTCACCAGCAAGTCCACAGTAGCTCTGTAGTCGGCACCGGCTGGTGGGAGGGGCAGGAAGGGGCCCACAGGACCTGCGTTGCCTGGAGGAGAGGGGTGGGGGCTGAGGAAGCATCCAGCCCCTCCTAGAGCGTAGCTGGGCCTCTATGGCCGTGGCGGTAGGAGGTCTCAGGCCAGAGCAGAAGCAGTAATAGAGCGGCGCCTGGCATGGCGCAAGTTAAATGTTTGGCGGGAGGAGAGCTCAGCCCATCTCTGTGTCGGTGGGCACACCTGCCACTATGGCACAGACCCTGTCTGCAGAGAACAATGGCCAGTGTGTGGGAACCTCGCGGTGGCCACCTACAAGTCCATGCTTGAGGCAGCAGGGGGCCTAGGAGAAGCAGGGCCAGCTGGGCCAGGATCTGAGCCAAAGGTCCCCAGTGACAGAAATGGCCTGCAGTGTCCAG
>NW_012155374.1:333825-334618 GCF_000956105.1 Propithecus coquereli
GGTATGAGCCGCCATGCTTGGCCATCACAATCAATTTTGGAACATTTTCATCACCCCCGCTAAAAACTCTGTACCCATTAGTAGTCATCCCTCCTCCCCCCACCCCCAAGCAACCACTGACGTCCTCTCTCTCGGTGGAGTTGCCTGTTCTGGACGTTTCATACAAATGGAATCATACAAGGTATGGCCTTTTGGGTCTGGCTTCTCTCACTCAGTGGAGTATTTGCAGGGTTCAAACGTGTAGCATGGATCAGAACATCTTTCCTTTTTAAGGCTGAATAATATTCCACTATACGGATAGGCCACATTTTGTTTGTCTGTATTTTCTTTGGTGGATATTTTTGGCTGTAAGAATAGCGCTGTTGTAAGTATAGCCGCGCAGGTTTCTGTGCGGACACAGGGGTGAGCTTCGTGCGGCAGGGGCATGGCCAGGACAGCAGGGTCGGTCTCTCTTCCTGCAAAGTGGGGGTGGGGCGAGTGCAGGGGCGGGTGGAGCAGAGAGAGCAGAAAGCTTCCATCAAGCCTTGGGGAAGCGTCACCACCCTCTCCCCCGCTGCTGGCGTACACACACACACACACACACACACACACACACACGAGCACAGGCGTGCACATGCACATGCGTGCAGCTGGGCAGTCTCCAGAGTCTGCTTCTGTTGCAGGTCTCCCAGGAGCGGGCAAAGCCTGCCCAATTCCGATGGAGGAGAAAAGTCTCTTCAGTAACGATCCTGCCTTCTTCCCTCAGTGTAGGGCGCCAGCCTCGGCGCTAAACCGCTTCCCTCCTGGTCTCACA
>NW_012155374.1:334668-336049 GCF_000956105.1 Propithecus coquereli
GCTTGAGGCAGCAGGGGGCCTAGGAGAAGCAGGGCCAGCTGGGCCAGGATCTGAGCCAAAGGTCCCCAGTGACAGAAATGGCCTGCAGTGTCCAGGCATGCGCCTTCCGACTGTCCGCCCTTGTGGCAAGGGCGCTGGGACCCACGGGTGTTTGAGAGAAACCATCGCTCTCTGCCAAGTAAGCCTGTACGGGTTGAACAATTTTGGACGTGGGGCTGCAGGAGGGATTCCTAGAATCCAAGCAAGCGAGGTGTGAAGCCAGGAGCCGGAAACCGAGAGCAGGGCTGCGTGCTCCGGCTGGACATGCAGCAGTGGGACCTCATTTTCTCCCGCTAGATGGAGCCAAGAAATCTGCAAAGGCCCTGCACACAGCCCCCTCCCGTGGAGCCGGGCTGAGCCTGGCGACCTGGCTAGGTTGAGGCAGTTGCCGCACGGCATCAGGAGGAGGCTCGGGAAGGGTGGTGGGGCGGAGAGATCTCAGGGTGTCTGCAGGGGCTGAGCTCTGCTCAGAAGCAACATGGCACCACCAGGACCCCTGGGACCTCCCCAGGAGGCAAGAGGCTAGGGCTGGCAGCCTCTGCTGCCCCAAGACATCTGCATCTCCCTCCTGACTCTGTGGCGGTTCTGGCCAGTTCCATGTCTGGCGTGTCCCCAGGCCTCGGCAGGGTGGGTGCCCAGGAAGCGCTTCTGGGTGGACTGGATGGGCGGACGGCTGGATAGATGGGAAGAATGAACTCACGCCGGGCACCGTGCGTGGAGGACACACGGGGGTGAGACCACAGGCCGGGCTCCGGGAGGCCACCCGCATCCAGGCGGACATTGCAGGGTCTCCGGGCAAGGTGCAGAGGGCACTGGGGAGGCCGGGAGACGGCCACGGGGGAAGGGATGTCCGAGCTGGGTTTTAGGAGACACACATATTTCCCAGGGAGCCAGGCTCCCGAGACCCCACTGCTGGGCGACGCCCGGCACACCTGGGTGCGGCGAGAACTGCAGGAGCATGGGGTACGGTGGCGCTTGGGGAGCGCTAGGTCGTGGCACGGGTTAGACTGAGGGGCTGCGCGGGAGTCAGGGGCCTTGAGAACAGTGCCGGGAGGGTGGATGCGCTCAGGGGGTGGTGGGACCCAGGGCTTTTGTTTTTGTTTTGAAATATAATAAACAGCTTTATTGAAATATAATTCACATATCCCACAATCCACCCACTGACAGTACAGCTCAGTGGTTCTTAGTGTAGCCACACAGTTGTGCCACCGTCATCGCGGTCTGTGTTTTGTTTTGTTTTTTTTATTTCAGCATACTATGGGGGTACGGATGTTTAGGTTAAGTATGTTGCCCTTGCCCCCCCTCCCCCACCAAGTCCGAGCTTCAATCGTGTCCATCCCCC
>NW_012155374.1:337057-359231 GCF_000956105.1 Propithecus coquereli
TGGAGGAGAAAAGTCTCTTCAGTAACGATCCTGCCTTCTTCCCTCAGTGTAGGGCGCCAGCCTCGGCGCTAAACCGCTTCCCTCCTGGTCTCACATGCCCCTTGACCAGGATGGGGCAAGCCTCACCACGGCCACTCACAGGGGAGGAAACAGAAGGTCACAGGGCAGGGGACAGAGTCAGGCTTCAGACAGACCCGTCCCCAACCCCAGGCCCTTCACGCTCATCCGGTGCTGGGTGAGTCCGGAGCCACCCGGCACGCGTGGCTTCTGAGACCATGAAATGCAGCTTTGATTGAGAAACTGCTAATTTTATTTCATTTTAATTAATTTAAAAATTGACACTCATTTCATCTTTGGCAAACTTTTAAGTATATTTGAAACAACTTGGGATGCAGACCTACTTTTTCAACTGCGAATTTTATGAACCTGAATACATATCAAATGCTATGATGAAAATGTCGGGTTCAAATGAAAATGTTCTGTAAGTATAAAATACACGCTGAATTTCAAAGACTTGGCAAGAAAAAAGAACATGAAATGTCTTTTCAATAAGTTTTCGTGTTGATTACGTATTGAAATGATAGCACGTTGAATATACTGAATCAAATAAAAGGCAGCATTGAAGTTGGTTCCCGTTACAGCGAACTATTAGTCAGCCATAAACAGGAACGGGGCGCTCGCTGGAACATGCCACAGCGTGAGTGAGGCTGGCGTCGGGCTGGATGAGGGAAGCCAGACACAGAAGGCCACATGTCACATGATCCCTCTATACGAAGTGTCCGGAACAGGCAGATCTGCAGAGACAGCAGAGTAGTGGCTGCCGGAGGGCGGGTCGGGGGTGGGGATGGCGGCCAAGGGATCCGGGGTCTCTCTTGGGAGTGAGAGAAAGGTTGCACGGCTTGGAGCACTTGCTCTGTGGCCAGGCAGGGATGTGGTCCAGTAGGGTGGGGTGGGCACGTCCCCTTGGCTGTGCCAACTTACTGCCCTGGGAGGTGCTGTGGCTGGAGGGAGCTGGGGTGGCCCCGGGCAGGGGCAAGGGAGGCAAGGAACGTTATCAAGGGCGGGGGCTCTCCTGGGCTGTGTTCCTAACCCCATGACATGCTGCCTCCCTCTCAGTAAGAGCCCAAGCTCCCAGAGCACAGTCAGCTGAGCCAGCCAAGGGACATGTTCGGTGACCTCAGGTGCCCCAGGGGCATCACTCCTCCTGTCCCGTAGCTTACAGCCGGCCTCGCGGGGTTGGCTCCTCCCCCTGGCTGGGCTGGACCCCTCCCTTTGTCCCGCAGAAATCCCGAGTCTGCTCCAAGTCCAGTTCCCAGCCCGACGCCCACAAGTGAATTAGTTCTGGAGACCCCTTCCCTTCCCGAGCCTAGACCATGCGGCCCTGAACACCTGGGCTCAACACGTGGAACCCCAGGCCGGCTCGGAGGACACTAGACAGCCACCGGGAGAAGCCAGACCGTGGCCATTTGGCAGCAAGATGTCAGAGGTCACAGTTTAGGGTACAATCTGTGGATTATAGCATTTGACTTCATTTTGAAAGTTCAAGCAGCAAGGAGTAAAAAGTCTATATTTTACCTTTTCAAACAAAATGTAAAAAGCCCACAGCCAACACCCCGGTCAGGCGTACTCTCACTCCACGGGGGGCCAGATGGTCTCTTTCTACACCTAATTTCCCGGGAAATTGTGACAGCTGAATTTGCATGATGTGGCTACAAATGGAATTTGCAAAATGTGTGCGTTCATATGGTTCGGACATGAGAATAATTCCTTCACCCAGCCGCGTTGGGAAGGGCCGAACCATTCGCTTCCCCGCCCCGTTGCTGAGCCCAGTGGCCAGCAAACATTTTCTAGACGGAGGCCGGGTGGGTGGAGGAAGGGAGGGAGATGGGTGGCGGGATGTGGGGTGTGGACAGGCAGTGTCTTTGGGGGGGGGCTCCTTAGACGGGGAGCTTCGGTCTGTGCCCGGGCCCCCAGCTGTGGAACGAGGGCCCCTCGGCCTCCGGCCTCTTGATGAATGTACCAGACCTCGCAGCAGGTCCTGGTGCTTTGTGGGGAGACCTGGGCTGACAAAGCGCCCGTCTGGCTGTGTGTAAGGGACGGTCCCCGACGTTTGGGTGTGTGAAAAGCTCTCGAGACCTTCCACTGTGTCAGGCAACACGCTCAGAGGCCCACGCGTTGCTGTTCGGAAACCAGGCCCCGCGGCTGCCCGGTGACGAGGACGTGACCGGCTGAGGGCGAAGCGTTCCCCTGGGCTGCCGCCCTCGCAGCCATTATATCATTAGCAGAAAACAAAAGCGAATCACTTGGCAGGAGGCACCACGGAAGATGGATTCCGTATCAGACCTGGTTTAAATCCAGCCTCCGCCAGTCACATAACCTCAGCCAAGCCCTCAAGCGCTGAGAACCATCTTCCTCCGTAAAACAGACCCAATGACAGCACCTCCCTCCTGGGGCCTGGGTGCCCCTGGCCCCGAGCCCGGGAGCAGGAAGGACCTGCTGAGTTGCAGCTGGAGCATCGCTCGCGGCCTGAGTCACTGCTGGGCACAGAAGCCCGCATGCCACGCACGCGGCAGCCGCCGCCTCTCTGCCTGAGCCCCTCCCCCAGCGGTCCCTGTCTGGGGCTTCCCCGGCTGGAGGGCATGTGGAACATTGCCAGCCACGCTTCCCTCCTGGACGTGGACTCTGGCTCCTCTGCTCCCACTTCCCACCTCTGCCGCTCCGGTCGGCACTGAGGGCCCGTTTCGGACTGCGGCGGGGTATGTAAGCGTGCGCGTTCTTGTGTGTTTTAAGGCACTGCTCTGTTGCCGGTTCCGCATCTATGCTTCACATATCACAGCATTTCCTGTTCTCCCACCACCTGCCCGCCCCCGCCCTCCACGTCAGTGTGACAAGGGACAGACAAAAGGTCCCGGGAGGGAAACCCCTCTCAACAGCGGTATTCACTTGTGTGCGCACACGTGCCAGCAA
The DNA here is from genome assembly GCF_000956105.1 of Propithecus coquereli. NCBI lineage: Eukaryota > Metazoa > Chordata > Mammalia > Primates > Indriidae > Propithecus > Propithecus coquereli. The sequence continues at coordinate 340,025 of NW_012155374.1, forward strand.
GGCCTCGCACTTGGACCTGGGCAGCTCAATGGTGGGCTCCGTGCGTCAGTTTCTGTGCTTGGCCACTGGGGACAAGGCCAGCACCTGGAGTGGATGGAGTGGCTGGAGGCTTATGGGAGGTGACCCTCTCCTGCCAGCCATTTAGACTCAAGACACAGGAGTGGCTATCACATTTATTAATGCTGTTAAAACAAAAGGAGCTGAAGGTGACAACGTGCTATTTAAGTGCAAATCTTATGCAGTGTGGTGTTGATTTACATAGTGATAATGTTAAAATATGCCACAGATCAATACATAGATTGTATTGCCTTTTTAAAAACCTTTGAATCAGTTTAACACGTCTGTGGCTTCTACATAAGAACATATTGGATTTTAAAATCACAGTCACAGTGATTTGCCAAGCCGTTGGTGCTACGTGCACCCAGCATTTCCTGAACACCTGCTATGTGCTGAGCCCGGCCTGAGGCCGGGACAGGCTGGAGGTGGCTCTCGCTACAGCAGAGGGGACACATGCTGAGGGATGAGATGAACAAAGCAGCCTACGCACACGGTGGTCACAGGGTAGAGAAGAAAGGCAAGGTGGGCTCAGAAGTGAGGAAGGGTCCCAGCCAGCGAGATGGCGTGTGCGAAGGCCCCGAGGCGCACATGCTGGACATGCCGGAGGGCTCGGAGCCAGGGAGCGCTGCCACGGACCTGGGGGGAGGGCTCAGAGTGGTCACACTCTAGGCAGAGTGTGGAAGGGGACTGCTCGGACTCGCTGAGGGTTGCTCGCGGGGACAGGGCGAAGTTTAATTCCTTCGTGGTTTAAAAGCCAACACTTGCCCAAGCCCCACTGCGGGTGGACACAGCTCTCCTGTGCTTACCCCTCATGTCACCCCTCTCGTCACCAGTGTGCTCAATCTCTGTTGACCCAAGTCTCAGCTCCTTTAGGCAGCTCCCCCAGGTGTACCCCACCCACCCTCTCCCCTGTCTGTGGCCCTCCTTCATGTCAGGAGTGTGGCTGGTATTGGCACCTCCTGTCCCCAGGTCTCCTCTGCTCACTGGTGGTCTGCGATGGGAATCTCGCCCCCTGGAGGTGTGCAGAAGGCAGTCCCGGCAACGCCTCCCAGTCCGACAGGATGTGGATGGGGTAGGATCTTCTGGAACAGCGTCCCCTGGGTTAGTTCCCTGATGTATGCTTTGAGTCGACACAATCCTGTGTCGGCTTTTGAACCACGAAGGAATTAAACATTGCCATGCTCCCGCAAGCAACCCTCAAGAAGTCCGAGCAGTCCCCTTCCACACTGTGCCTGGAGCGTGCTCATTATACCTACACTAAGCGTTCCAGAGAGCTTCTGCCAGTTTTCATTCATTCATTCATTCATTCACTCACAGCCGTCCTGCCTGCAGAGCCTCCCAAGGACCCTGTGAGGTACGCAGGGCAGGTGAATGTCCCCATTGTCCAGATCAGGACCTGGCAATCAGGATGGCCTAGTGATTGGCTCAGGACCCCCCCATAGCTGGCCAGGGTCTCCTGATTTGGCTGGTCTCAAGCTAAAGCCCAGATTCCCGATGCAGCCCCTTCCCGGGCAGTGCCCTCTCTTGGGAGCAGCTAGGCTGCCAGGGGGCGGCAGCACACTCTGCACCGCCAGGGGGCGGCAGATGGACGTCTGCGTGCTCGGCGGGGTTGGGGGTGGTGGTGCCTGTTGCAGGCCTGGTCTGGTCCTCTGGGTTGGTTCCCTGCCCAGACAGGCAGGCCAAGGGCAGTGAGGACAGAGGCCCCTTTCCTGCTGAGGGAGCTACCTGGGGAGAGGGACACAGGCATTAATGGGGCCCCAGGCGAGGGGCTGGGAGGGTGGGGAGCCCTTCCCCTCGGAGCCCCCTCTGCCCAGGCACTGTGCAAGGCCCCTGGTTAGCTTTTTCTGGGCGTTCCTGACAAGTAGAGGGGGGATCCTCCCCACTCTGCAGCGGAGACCAGGCTTTGCACAAGGGCCCTGCACTGGGGTGCTGAGGGCTGGGGCTCGGGCTGCGCTCCTAGCTTTGGGATTTCTCAGGGAGGTGCCGGAGGTCCACCATCATCCTCAGGTAAGGAGGGCCCACTCACCCCTGCCCCCCAAGGTTCCTTCCCTGTGCACATCCACAAAAGCCCCACTGCCGCTTCCTCCGAGGAGGAAGCCCAGACAGCAGCTGCAGCCCACCTGTCAGCCCCGCGGGGCCAGCTCCCTCCTGACTTCTGTCTGTGGGCCACACCAGGCCTGGACCCCATGCTTCCTCAAGCTGAGAAGGGGCAGGTCTGGCTCTCTGCAGAGGCCAATTCCCAGAACCGGACCCCAGGAAGGGCCCCTGGGCTCAGAGGACCGTCTCTGGGTTTGCAGTGAGTGGGGAACCACCCTGCTCCGGCCCGTGCCCATGCAAGCCAGGGGGGAAGGGGACTGGGCCATTGGGTGGGAGGCCTTGGCAGATGGGTCACCTCCCCTTCTCTGCCTCCCCTTCCCAACCCGGACCCCAGTGACTCAGCCAGTCTCGGAGAGGGGCTTGGAGCCAGGGTCCCCCAGAGCATCCGCAGTGGGAACCCCGGGCTCCTGCAGCTGAGCCAGACCCACAATTTCCATGGCAGAATCTGCTGTTGATGTCCTCGGAGCCCCTCCCACTGTCAGGCCCTGCCAGCTGGACAGACGGCGGCCCCCCCAGGGCGTGGCCCAGAAAGATCAGGGCGAGGCAGCGTAGGGGTGGCTGGGATCCTGGGCGGGAGGGCTGCTTCCCTCTCGCCCACTATTATCACATATTCCGTCTGGGACCCCGGGATCTGCCCTCCGGGCAGCTGCCAGTGGCCGGGGCTCTGGGCCCAAACCAGGCGAATCCTGGCCTTTGTGTGGGGTCGGATGGCTTCCTGTGGCCCCCGGCCAGGGCAGAGGACAGGAAGGGGGCTCTGGGGAGCCCTGGCCCCCGTGCCTCCAGCCTCGAGTGACCCCGCCAGGGCAGCCCGAGGAACCAAGGGGATGCGGGAAGTCTCGGCCCAGCCCGGTGCCCCCTCCGGGGTCCGTCCTTCCCGGACGGCCATGCGAGGGCGCCCAGAGCGACAGGGGCGACCTCCTGACCACCGCGGAGGTCCAGCGGCCCCCAGGAGGGGCGCCCGGCCATCACTCCACGCGCGGTCGCTCGCTCCGGGAGAAGGGCCCAAGAAGTCCGGGCACCCCAGGAGCAAGCCGGCGGGACCCCGGCTGGCGCACAGGCCCCGCCCACCGCAACTTTCGTGGGCTGCGGCGGGGCAGGAAGTGGGAGCGGGGGCGGCGCTGGGGGCGCGGGGAGGCGCCAGGCGGGTGCGTTGGCCCCGCCCCCGGCCCCGCCAGGCCGTGGCCGCGCCCCCTGCGCCCCCCGCCCCCGGAGCCGCGGAGTCGGCGAGTCGAAGCGTCCGGCGCAGACCACGGAGCTGCGGGCGGGCGGACAAAGCGGCGGCGACGCGGGCGGCCCAGGCCCGGGACGCGCGAGCGAGAGACCCGCCGGGCCTTTGTCTCGGGCGGGGCCGGAGCGGCGGCGGCCGCGGGGCGCCCAGAGCGCAGAATGCGGCGCCCCGCGGGGCGGATCGGGGAGCGCCGCGGCGGCGGGCGGCTCGGAGCTCGGCTCGGGGTCCCCGGGCACTCGAGTTCGTGAAGGGGGACCCGGCGCGCTGCCCGGCGCCCTCCCCGCGGCCGCACGTGGGCGGGAGCGGCGGCCCGCGAGGAGCCGGAGGAGGAGGAGGAGGAAGAGGAGGGACGCGCGGCGGCGCAGCGGGCACCCGGGGCCGCCCGCATATAGCCCCGCCCCGGCCGACGAGCCCCGCGCGGGAGGCGGGATGCCCCGCGGCAGCCGCACTTGGGCTCGCGCGCTGCCCTGAGCGGGCCGGCCCAGCCGCGGCGCCGCGGGCGCCATGGAGCAGTGGCGGCAGTGCGGCCGCTGGCTCATCGACTGCAAGGTCCTGCCGCCCAACCACCGCGTCGTGTGGCCCTCGGCCGTGGTCTTCGACCTGGCGCAGGCGCTGCGCGACGGGGTCCTCCTGTGCCAGCTGCTGCACAACCTCTGCCCCGGCTCCATCGACCTAAAGGACATCAACTTCCGGCCGCAGATGTCCCAGGTGAGCGTCCGGGCGCGGCGGGAGGGGCGCGGGTGCTCGGGCGTTCGCGCCTCCGGGCGCGCTTACCGGAACGCCGAGGTCGCAGCCGCGGGAGGCCGGGTCGCGCTGGCTGGGGCTGCCGTGCGCGGGATGTCGCGGGCAGCGGGAGGGGCGGGAGGGAGAGGGCGCGCCGGGTGCCTCCGAGCCGGCTCCTCCGAGTGGCGACCTCCCGAGGTGCGAAGTTGGCCAAAGTCCCCCAAGCCTGGGGCGAGCCTCCGCTGCCCGCGGGTACTGCTTGGGTGCGCACGCTCCTCGGGTGAGCCTCCCGGGATGCGGGGAGACTCCCGCCATTGCCGCCCCCTCTCCCGGCCCAGGGCCCTGCGACTGTCCTTGCTGTCCCCAGGAAGCCTGCCGCTCCGGGGAGCCGCCTCGAGGGTCGCACCCTCGGGCTTTACGACTGAAGACTGGACGCCGGGAGGACCGGCGGGAGTGCTCACTGCTGCGCCTGCCCCGGGTGCGGCCGAGGGGCCGGTTGGGGCGGAGGCGGGAGCCCTCGGGCGGGCGCGGAGCGGGTGGGCCTGGGTCGCGCCCCTTCGTCGGCCTCCACCTCCCCCAGGACCTGAGCCCGGGTTCAGAGGCCTCCAGGGCTGCTCGACTGGGCGCCAGCAGGGGCCTCCGTCGCCTCCCCAGCACCCCCACCCTTCCGTCGGGCCCTTGAGTGTGGCCTTTGTCGCGGAGGAGGCACGCGTGTGGCCGCAGGGCCGGGCAGGAAAATGTCCGCTGCGCCGGCCGGAGCTGCTTTTCTTGGCTCGGTAGAGGGAACTTGGCCAAGAATGGAGCAGAGTCGAGGTCCCGTCCCGCCCTCCCGGGGTCGCGAAACCCCGACCCGGAGCAGCTTTGCAGAGATGGGGGGAGCCACGGGAGAGGAGGGGGCGCCCGGTCCAGCCCGCACTGCCCGGCGCGACCTGCCCGCAGCCGCAGCCCCTTCCCCAGCTGCCCTCGGAACTGCAGACAGAGGCGGCTCTGCGGCGGGACCTGGGCAGCCGCGCTGCGGGGAGGGCGGGATGGAGGGAGTCCAGGCTCCCAGCCGCTCCAGCCCGCCAGGCCTCTGCCCTTTGGGACGCCCGTGTTTCCTAGGAGATCGGGCCTCTCGGGATGGGGTGGCTGCTGACAAAGGAGGGCCCCGGGAGCAGGGGGCTGCCCTCCCACTCAGTAATGGCAGCCGGGAAGGGAGCTCTCCTGCCATCCATCCTTCAGCTCGTCCCAGCCGTCCCCACTGTCCCAGCGGTAACTGCCCGCGGTGGGCGCCCGCTGCAGAGTGCTGCCCGGAGCCGCGCTGGCGGCTGGGAAGTGCTCTCCCCATTTCATGGCTAGAGAAACCGAGGGAGCGGGCCGTGTGGGTGAACAGCTGGCTCCGGTAGGAGCCCCTGCGTGTGGTTTGAACTTCAGGGCCGCCCAGGCGGGCTGCTCTGCGGCTCCGCGGGGTCGGGCTGATTGGCAGGAAGGCCAGGGCTCCCGGCAGAGGCAGGGCTGGGTCTGCACAGAGGGGGCTGGGCCTGGAGCTGCCCTCCCCGGCTGTGGTTTGGCAGGGTGGGAGGAGGCGGGGCTTCTGGCTGTGGCAGGTGGCTCTGCTCAGCGTCTGCTGCAAGTTCAGCTCCAGACTTGTGGGGTCCCTGGAGCCATTGACGGAGCAGCAACACCAACACTGACAGGGTCCCCTCGAGTCCTGCTGCCCCTGGCCCAGGGGAGGGGGGTTTGGGAGGCCAGATGGTCAAGGGTTGGTGTGTCTGTGTGGCCACATGCTCTGATTGAATCCTGGCACTGTCACCTCCCAGGTAAGCCAGGGCCTTCGGGGCCTTAGTTCCCAGTCTCTGTGATAAGGACAGTCATAGTCTCCACTTCGTGGCTGTGCTGTGAGGATTTGCTGGGGGAGGCGCTGTGTGTCCCCAGCACAGTGTCCCTGGGCGCACGTTAGCAAGTCCAGGGTCGCGGTGTGGACACTGCCACGTCTCGCCCTTTGCAGTGGAGATCGATCGCCTCATCCGCTCTCCCCTCCTCTCGCGTGGGGCGGGCTGGTCATGCCCACCTTTGTGCACCTGTTGCCTCCATGGGGACAGCTGCAGGTGCTCCTTTAACTCGCACCGTATTGGTTGGCCGGACAGCCCGTCTGTGTATTCGTAGGTAAGGAAACCACTTTCTTCACCACATGTGGATGAACAAGGCTCGGGAGAGGGACTTTCAGCCTCGCTGCGGCTACTCTCTGCTGTCCAGGAAACTTACGTTTCCTACGGGGGAAGGGAAGATGTCAGTTGGCCCAGGTGATGGAGCTCAGGAGAAGTCGCAGCTGCTCCTCCTTACCCGTGCTGCCCCGGGCTAGGCAGGGTCCTGGGCGGCATGTGCCGTCCTGTTTTGTAAATGAGGCGGTCACGGTTCAGAGAGGTGGGTGACCTGCCCAGGTCTCCTTCCCAAGACTGTTTAAATAAATTATGACTTTAAAAGACTTTCTAAGCCGTCTTGCTGTCTCGCTGACTTTCTGACAGATGCTCCCGGCCACATTCTTGGATTTTCATGGTGTGTGTCTGTTACGGGATGGGTGGGGTAAGGGGTGTGTGTCTGTTGTCATGGGATGGGTGGGGCGAGGCGTGTGTGCGTGTTTTCGTGGGTATCTGGGTCCTGGTGAGTTGGCAGGGCCCCTCCAGGCACACAGCAGAGTCTCCCACGTCCTTGCCTGTCACAGAGTGTGGGACTCTCCAGCTCAGAGGCCTCTGTGATGTCCCCCCACCAGCATGCCCCCCCAGCTTCTCATGGTGACACCCCGTTTTCGAGGATTTGGAGATCCCTTCCTACTTTGAGTTTATCTTAACTGAGTTAATGGCCCTGAAGCACGAAAATAGCAATGCGCATTTAATGAGCACCTGCTGTGTACAGAGCCAGGTACTAGAAGATGGTCACAGAGAGATACCAGTTGCCCACCTGGTCATGGCCTCCGGGAGCTGGCAGGATATGCTTTATTTAAAGAAAAGTTTTTTTTAGAGACAGGGTCTCGCTCTGTCACGCAGGCTGGAGGGCAGTGGTGCAATCACAGCTCACTGCAGCCTCAAAGTCATGGGCTCAAAGGATTCTCCTGCCTCAGCCTCCTGAGTAACTGGGACTACAGATGCTTGCTCCACCACACCTGGCTAATTCTTCTATTTTTTGTGGAGATGGGGTCTCGCTATGTTGTCCGGGCTGGTCTCGGACTCCTGGGCTCAAGCAATTCTCCTGCCTTGGCCTCCCAAAGTGCTGGGATTACAGGCGTGAGCCACCCACGCCCGACCTTATTTTATTTTTTTATTCAAAATGGCTGGGAGCCACTGTGGGTTTAATTAAACTAATTAGATATGGGCACAATCTGCTGATGCTGATGCGAGACCCACCGTGTCTGGAGCAGCTTCGGTTGGGAGGTCCGGAGGTGGCCCGGGCCAGCAGACAGCGCTTGCACCTTTCACTGTTGGGGCACCACCTGCCTGACCTTTGACCTGCCCATACCACCCAGTGTGGCTGGGGTTTGTCCCCCACCTGAGCTCGTGCTCCTGCCTTTTCCCTGACACTCCAGCCTGGCCACTTTTGGCATCCTCCCTCCACGCCTGTTCCATCTGTGCCCGTCGCATGCTGTGTCCTTGCTGAAAGACTCCTCTTCCAGCCTGGCCCTTCCCGTAGGAGCTGGCTTAGGGGCCCCTCCTCTGGGAAGCTGCCTCTGAGCTCCCCCTCCCCCCCGCCGGTCCCTTGGCGTCCCGAGCCTGGCTCTCGGCTCTCAGTGTTGCGGGTGTGTCTGTGGCCTTGCACTGCCCACTGTTTGTCACTCGAGCACCCTCACCGCTTGCTCTGCAGAACCCAGAGCACAGTGAGAGCAAAGGCTGCCGGCATGGGCAGTGAGCCCCCGAGGCAGGGCTGTGGCGCGACAAGCCTGGCCTCCCTCCGCTCTGTCCCTTCAGCCAGGAGTGATCTCCGAGCCCCTGCCACGTGCCACGCGGGTTTGTGCCTGGTGAGGGGCGAGGAGCAGGCTGGGTCCATCCCTGCTCTCGTGGAGCTTCTAGTCAAGCAGGGGCACCCACTGGGTGTGGATGACATGCTTGTTGACTGAAAAAGTGACATTCAATTACCCAGAGAGAGGCCAGTGCAGGCGGGAGGTGCTGGGCTGGTGTGGCTGAGGCAGGAGACACAGGCGGCGGGGGGCAGAGGAAGGAAGGCTGTCAGGGAGACAAGGAAGCTTTTCATTTCTTCTTTGCTCTTTTTTGATAGATTTCATTTTTAAAAACATTTTGACTCATGGAAAAGTTATAAGTGCAGTACAAATAACTTTTTTTGAGCCATTTGAGGGTAAGTTGGCAACTTGGTGCTGTGCACCGCTGGAGGTTCACCGAGTGTGCTGTGAACAAGGGCACTCTCCTCTGTCACCCCGGCGCGGCCATCGCAACCCGGGAGGCCGCAGCGATCCGTCGTCCCTTCAGGCTTCCGTGGTCGTCCCAGTGGATGCCCTCAGCTGCAGGGGCACCCTCGGTGCTGTGCGGCCTGCTCTTGTTTCCGCCTCTCGGCCTGGGACCCTGCTCAGCCCTTCTTTAGTTTTGGTGGCCGTGGCACTCCGGGAGGTCCAGGCTCCTTTTGCAGAATGTCCCCTGTGTGGGTTTGTCTGACCCCATTCGGGGTTTGCCCCTGCAGGGAACAGCACGGGCTCCGTGCCACGCTCCCTTCTCACCTGCTGGAAGGTGTCCCCTCCTCACCTGCTGGCAGGTGTCCCCTCTCACCTGCCGGCAGGTGTCCTCAGCTTTGCCTTTGTCCCATTGCTGGGGAGGTTTCGTTTAACTACGGGACTGAGACAGGTTCCTGGACCTCGCTGTGAAGCTGCTCTGCTGCCCTTTACCGTTAACACGTGTTTTAAGGAAGGTGCTTTGAGACCGTATGAATGTCCTCCCCTCCCTCCCTGCTTCTTTCTCTCCCCCTCCTGCTCCGCGCCTTGTCCCCCCCACCCCATCTCTCCACGTTGGCTTACTGCTCTCTGTTTTGCTCCATGCATTATAATCTGTCACTGTCATTGTTTGTGTTATTTATACTGGTGCTCACACTGTCGCGGCTTGGTCAGCGAGAGCAGCTCCAAGCTGATATCTGCGTGTCGTCTTCGTGTCCCGATCGCCTTGAACTGTGAAGAGTGTGTGGACGTGAGCTTTACGCTGGCCCGGTTCTGGCATGGCAGGATGTTCCTGGCTCGTCTCGTGTTTTCTTAGTCCCAGCTCAGGGATCAGCCGTGTCTCCGAGGACTCTGGGTCCACGGTAGAGGAGAGGGGTGCTTAGAGGCCACGGTTGGGGTGAGGTGTGCTCAGGCTACTGGGGTAGTCCTGCTTCCAGGTGCTTCCCGTGTGCACACCTGGGGAATTGCACGTGTGTGTACGAGTGTGTACCACAGATGTCTGCATGCGTTTACGTGTGGGCTTGTTTTCTGTCTAGTCAATGCTGCCAGGTAGACACAGCTAACGTGAGCCACGTCTGTGTTTTACAACTGCCAGTGGTCATCTTAAAAAAGCAGAAAGAAACGTCTAGCACTGCATTTAATAATGCATTTTGTTTAACCTGTGCATTCTTGCCAGGGGCATCACGCCCTGAGGGGTGAAAGCAAACCTTTGGGGTGCAGCGGTCTCACTTTCACGCGTGCAGCGCAGAGGCACCCACTGTGCAGAGCATGTAAACAGCACAGCTGCGGCATTAAAGCTTCATTCGGGGAGGGCGAGGAGAACGTCTGAATGGCTCCTTAGGAGGCAGGAATGATGACATGCGTCTGCCAGCGTCAGCAGCTGGGGGGTGCCCTGCTGCTCCCCGTCCCAGGCATGGTGGCTAGGGTGTTTTATGGGAGCTGTGTGCCAGCAGCCGGTGGGGCAGAGGGGGCTGGACGGCAGGCAGCTCTGATGCTGGCCCTGGGCTGCCCGCTCCGTGCCTTCCCTACACCCTGCAGGGGTGGTGTTTGCCCTGCGGCAGGCAATGAGACTGAGACTTAGAGGGATGGGGTGATGGAAGGTTCTGGAGATGGTGGCCGTGCCCCAAAGCCATTGGGCAGATGGATGGACGGGGGCAGGTGATCGGCCTGTGTGGTGCCGGCTTTGGGGACGCCCTGGTCCTCTGGGGAAGAAGCTTGCTGCTGGGTCCCTTTGCCCTGGCCCATGTGGGCTTAAAGCTGGAGAATGCCGTGCACCCTGGTTCTGTCCTGCCCAGCACTGGCACCACCCCTCGCCTGGGGAGAGCCTGCGAGGCAGTGGGGAGGGGTGGGGCAGGGCGGCTGGCTCTGCCCTGTTAATGGATGGGGGGAGGGGTGGGGCTGAGGTTGCATGGCCATGTGGGTGCCCAGGCCTCTTGCCAGCCGTGCGGGTCTCTTGCCTTGGGAGCTCCGTTCACTTCCCCTGAATAGCAATAACGGCGCCTGGCATGGTCCCTGGGATGGTGGGGAGGTTGGGAGACAGAGAGCCGGTGCCCGGGTCCGGAGATGGTCCCGGGCTGGCCAGCTCTGCCCTCTGCCCGTGGCTTCTGGCTGTGCCTCCCCTGCTCCCGGGCGGCTGGGCGGGGCTCACTGTGGTTTACTCAGCTCCCGTTGGCTGGGCCCTTGCTCTGGGCTTGGGCAGCAGAGGCGGAACCCCTGCCTTTGTGCTGCTGACTTTTGGGAGGAGGGGACAGAAAGGACTGACCAGGACAGACAAAGATGGTTTGGATGCAGAGGGACAGGCAGGAGGCAGGGGCGCGACCCAGGGGGACGCCCAGGTGGCTTCCTGTCTGATGGGTTTGTGTGTCTGTCCCTGTCTTCCCCTTGCCACGTGCACCTGTGCTCCCCAAATGTCATTTCAGTGGGACTGGGCACGGCCCACAGGCCACTCAAGTGAGGTTCAGATTGGGGCCTTCGGGGAAGGGCACGTCCTGGAGAGGTGAGTGGTCCCCAGGGAGGGGTCCTCAAGGGCCTGGGCTAAGCTGGGGCCTCACTGATGAGGCGGGGGCTGGGCTGGGCTCCGAGTCGCTCCCGGCTGTGTTTTGGAGCAGCCATGGCTCCTGGCTCTGTGTCTCTGCCACAGGAAGTGTCCTGTAGGCCTGTCCCCCGGCCCTGTCAACATCCTCTGTCCGGGTTCCGGATGGCTGTGCGATATCCGCTCCCTCCGGGTGCCCTGACACCCCCGGCCCTGCCCACTCCGGCTGAGCCATCTCTGTGTGGACCCCGCCTGGGGACCTGCTCTGCGGGGCCTGGCCGTGTGTGCAGCGGGCGGCGGCCAGCAGTCCCGCGGTGGAGCAGCACGGCAGGGGCCCTCTGAGACCCCCCCAGGATGAGCCCCTGGGCAGCTCCGATTGGCGCAGGGGTGTCTGGGTGGAGGTCTGCCTCGCGGGGGGCAGGCCCCAGCTCAGGCCGTGTATTTGGTTCTTGCAAATCCCGAGCTCTGAGGGCCGCCTCCACTGGACAGCGTCCTGGGCTGCCCTGACTGTTTGGGCTTCTGAATTCAACAGACAAACAAGGGAAACAGACACGCAGCGTGGAGGGGACAGGTCCGTGCGCTGGGAGCTTGGCCGAGGGCCCGGCTGGTGGATGCCCCGAGTCAGGTGTCCAGAGGCTGCCAGCGCAGGCCTCACGGGTCCGGGTGCTGCTGGGAACGTAGTGTTGTGATGGGAGGGGTTCGCTTGTCAGTCTCTGTAGAGTTTGTGTGAGGATTAAGGAAAATCACTTCACCAGACCCACTGCTCGCCCCCCCCCGAGCCAACTTAACCTTGAAGTCATAAATGCTCCTGTTGGTTTGTTTGGTTTTGTACTTTTGGTTTCAAAGACAGCACACAGACGTGGAGTCCTCCCGTCCCCTCCTGGAAATCGCTAGCCTCAGCCTTTCCAGGCCCCCGAAGCTCCCCTAGAGCCCCCTTTTCCTTGTCATCTGCATGGGGTTAGGGAAGGTTTTTTTGGGGACAGAGTCTCGCTCTGTCGCCCAGGCTGGAGTGCAGTGGCATCATCGTAGCTCACTGCAGCCTCCAATTCCTGGGCTCAAGCGATCCTCCTGCCTCAGCCTCCCCAGTAGCTGGGACTGCAGGTGCGCGACACCGCGCCTGGCTAACATTTAATTTTTTGTAGAGACGGGGCCTGGCTGTGCTGCCCCGGGCAGGTGGACTCCACGTCCCCTTCGCACTGAGGAGCAGAGACTCGAGGCGCCCAGCTACCTGCCAGGACCACTCCGCTGTGAGAGCTTGGCCTGGACTTGGCCCCGGACCTTGGGACTCCAGGGGCCACATCCTCGACCGTGGCTGCTCCCCAGAGCTCTGAGGCCTGTGTTATGTTTTTTCTGCCTGTTCTCTCCTCTGGGGGGTCTGTGGTTGGTGTCCGGCAGGAGAGGCAGGCTGTCTGCTGCAGTGGCCTCCGGATGACTGTCCCCAGCCTCGGTGTCCTGCCTCAGGGACGGTTGTCAGGAACCGGAGGTGCTGGGTGCACAATAGCCGTGGGTGGGGCTGGACCCTCCCATCGTGTGACCACCTATGAGGGTGACTGGCCCCAGGGCCATTGTCACGCATGCACAGGGTGCCTAGGCAAGCTTGTGTCTGGTGGTACCCTGTGTCCCAGGCCGCCTGGGGTAGTGGAAGCTTCTGGTGCCTCATGCTCAGACCCTGCCCCCACTCATGGGGCCATCTGTGCCCTGCCCCCCAGCCCCTGAGGACCTGTCGGATGCTGGGTCGGGTCTCTGCCTGAAGTGCCTCTTGGACTTGTTTGCACCCGAGACCTCGAGGGAAGCAGGCTTGAGGCAGGGCAGTCGGGTGTGACCTGGGCCAGGGCTGGGCGTGGGGGCTACTTGCCTCCCTCTGCCTCAGACCTGTGGCATCGTCGTGCCCTCTGGGCCTCCGTGTTCCTCGCTGAAGAATAGAGAGGCAGATGTCCCCATGCACGAGAAACCCATTCTTTCCTGGGCGTGGGGCTTTGGCACGTTTCTTAACTTCTCTGAGTTTCATGGGACAGCGCTGGTTTCTCCTGCTCGGGGTGGGCGAGAGCGGGTAGGGAGATGATGCTCTGCACGTGCCAAGCGCTGGGCCAGGCAGGGCCCGATGCCCGACAGAGGGTGCCGGTGGGGTCTGCGTCTGTGCGCAGAGGGGACTTGCCCAGATCCCCCGGGCCATGTGCCTTCCTCCTGGCCTTTGTGGCTTTCCACGTGCCTTTCTCGTGGCACGCTTCTCAGGCCTTTTGTGGTGCTGGGTCTTCATTACTCTCTGACTCGGGTGCCGAGGCAGGGCTGGTGCCCCAGCCAGAGTCACCTGGGCTTCCTGAAGGCTCCCCCTTCTCTCTCCAGGAGTGAGGCTGGGTGGTGGCGAGCAGGCAACGGCTTCCCTGAATGCACGCCTCCCCCACGCCCTGCCCCAGCCCAGCACCTTCCCCACGGTGGGCCCCAGAAGCTCCTCATCTGAGTTGCGGAGGGGGAGGGCCCTGCCCGTCTCCTGCCAGTGACCCGCGCCCAACTCAGGGCAGGGGATGGAGGGAGATGGGTCCAGTGGCCAGGGGGGCTCTTGGGCCACTTGCTCCATGTCTGGGCCTCTGACGCCGCTCCTGTAAACGGGGCCGCCGTTTCTGCTCCCCGTGGCTGCAGGAGTGGCCGGGAGGTGAGTACGGAGGGTGTGTGAGTCAGTGCCCCTCTCTGGAGTGAACGACAGCCGCCCTCCACGGGGTCGGGGTGTGTAGTCACTCTTGCAGGAAGCAGCCCCGCCGATGACTCCGTGCTCCGTGCTCTGGTTGACAAGTCCCGGCTTCTGCTGTTTCTTAAGGAGGCGTTTTCTCACGGCGGCGGCTCAGGCTTCTGCGTTTGTCTGCTGGAACTGGCAGGCGAAGGCAGCGTCTGCTTTCAATAACGACGTGGGCTTTCTGCTGCTTTCTTTGGGAGAATCTCAACGTGTCGACATGAGCTAATGATACAACGCTCCCGGAGCCTCCCCAGCCCGCACCCCGTCCCCAGCACTCGGGGCGACCCGGGATGCGAGTTCTGGAGATGCTCTCAGTGAGGGTCCGGGTGGTGCCAGCGCACCTCTTGATTGTTTGATTCGCGGGAGCCGAGGGCGCACCCGGCGAGGACAAATGCCTCGTCTGGGAGTGAATAACTGAGTCAATAAATCTAGGCTGTAAACCTCACCTTTCGCAGCTGTGTACGTGCGTGTGTTTGTGTGTGTGCGCACGCATGTGTGTGCATGCGTGTTGTGTGTGCTTTCTGGCCTGGCTGATCTGAGCAGCTGGACTTCTTGGCAGTGTTGTTCCTGGGACTGGGCTGAGTGTGGTGTGTGGGTGTGAATGAATCAGAATGGACTTCGGGGTCAGGAAACTGGGCTTGCTCTGCCGTCCGTGCTGTATGACCTTGGGCGGAAGGCCCCCCACCCCCCCGTCGGTGCCTGTCTGCATCTCTGACCAGTGTGGGTGATGCCATCTGTCCCCTCTCACTGGTTTTGGGGCTCACACTTCTCTCTTTGAGTTGACTGAGGCCTGTGGGGTTCCATAGCCCAAGGGGCCTTATTTTGCCCCAGGGCTCTGTCTGCCCTCTGGGCACGCCGTGTTGGACAAGGAACTGCCCTTTCTGTTGGGGGAGGCCCTGGCCGCCTCCCCGCAGTGATTCAGGGCCCAGGGGTCCCCTGAGTGGCGGATTCTGTTGATGGAAGGCAGGGACCCCGACTGTGGCTCAGCCATACCTGGGCCAGCTCCTGGGGTCCCTGTCCCGCCCCGGGCCTCCCTCCTGGGCCTCAGCCCTTCATGTTATGGGGCCCCAGGTGCTGGCGAGGGTCCTCCTTTGCAGGGTGGGGAATGTCAGCCTGGGCAAGAGGCCAGACAGTCACGGCCACGTCTTGCCTCCCCCAGTGGCCTTCAGCCTTTCTCTGGCTTTGTCTTCCTGTGGCCCAGGACCCAGACGGGCGGGCTGGCACCTGGGCGCCTGTCTGTGTTGGGCGGGCCCGGGTTTGCCAGGGGTAGGCGACGGCAGGGCTCGAACCCGGGGCTGGCCCTGAGATGCCGGGATTTGTATCCGTCTACACATTCCCGTCCCTGATTCATGTGCTGCCAGCCGCTCTCTGTTTCTCTGAACTCGTGTGTGTAATAAAATGTGTTTTTGTCAAAAAGGGAAGATAGAATTCTCACACACCACTCCCTCTTCATGCAAATGAACCCTGGGAGAAAGCGGCCTGTCGTCTCTTTGGGTGTATTTTGTGGTAATTTAGCTGCTTAAACGAAACATCTGTTCGCCAGCGAGGCCCTGGGAGAGCAGCGGCTGTAGATTAAAACAGGGGAGCGGGGGAGTCATCTGCGTTTACTGTCATGGAGGAGCGGCCACCAAGTCAGACCCACGCCCCGGAGGGAGCCCTGGGCACCAGCGCGTGGGGCAGGGACAGGTGTGTTGGCCGGAGCCGGCGCGGCTTCCTCTCGAGTGGCTGGGCCAGAAGCCCGGCGGGCCGAGCTGAGGCTGCTCCAGGGCAGGGCCCCGCGGGGCTCAGGGCACAGCTGCCCCGGCTCTGTCTGTCGAGGGGACCCATAGACCGAGATGGCTCCGTCCAGCGTCCTCCGTCACAGAAGGAGTTTTCTCCCTCTGGCACCCTGTCCCAGGGGTCAGGCGCTGGCCCTGTGTGCCCCTGGAAAGCTGCTTGGTCACCCCCAAGTCTCAGCTGGCTCATCTGTGAAACAGGCTGCGGGAGGCCCGGCGAGTGTCGGGCGTGGGTGCTGCCGTCCCTGGCTCCCGGCGGGAGCTTGAGCGTGGCGGGTGGTTCCACCTCCACTTTGGAATTGGCTTCTTCACGGGACGGGTGTTTCCAGGGCCTGGTGGGCCATGGTTTTCATCCGAGTTGATCGTTGTGTGGGGTGATCCGGTGGGGGACGGGTCACCCTGCCCCAGGGCATCCTGTGCCTTTTGAGGGCAAGGTGACACGTCCCTTGAGTGCCTGGCCCCTGGGGCAAGGGAGAGGCGGGTGAGACCGTGTCCTGCAGAGTCTGCGGGGAGAGCATGGACACAGCCTTTGTGGGGAGCCCTCGGGGGGCTGGCAGGGGGGAGGCCCTGGGCCGTGGGAGCAGAGGGTGCCCGGGCTGGGGGCACAGCACCCTGCACGTCTCGGGGAGGTGACAGCAACTCTGAGCCACCGCCTCGAAGGCTGCAGGGAGGCAGGGGCGGGGGGTGGCGGGTGGGTGGCTTCATCCTGGGGGTGCCAGGGAGCTGAGGGAGGGGTTGGTGTGCGGGGATTTGGCTTCAGAAAGCTCCGCTGCGGCTCCGCTGGGACCCAGCTGGAGGGGCAGGCTCGGGCCCGGGGGCAAATGTGACTGTCCAGACGGGGGTTTGCACTGCGGCGGGGGTGGGGGTGGGCTTGGGCCTGGACACGGGGGATGAAGACGATGCCCCGTGTCAGGCTCGGGCAGTGCGGGGATGAAGGGGCCTGTCTGGAGTTGGCCCCTTGGGGTTCAGGCTCCGCCAATGGCCGGCAGTACAAGGAGGAGGCTCTCCCAGCACTCTGTCCAGGGTCTGTCCCGACCAGACTTGGGGACCTCTCGGCTCCACCGGGGTGTCCCTGTCTGGCCTTGTGCCCTCTGCTGCCTTTCCTGTCCCCGTGGCACCGACTGTGGTTGTGTCCAGGTTGCTGGACTCGAAGGTGCGTGGGGAATCGTCGTGGGGGGTGGAGCTGGCCCCAGCCTGGGGGTGGCCAGACTCAGCCGCCTCTCGCAGAGCCAGGCCCCAGGCTGGCACCCACATCCTCTCTCCTTCCGCGTCCTCGCGCTCTCTGCCGCGCTGACAGCTCTGCCGCAGAGACAAAGGTCACAAACAGGTGCTGACATTCGCTCCTCGCGGGCGGGGTGGGCGCGTTAGAGTCCGGCTCTCTGGGGAGTGTAAATCCCTCACGTGGGATTCGTGTCGGGTGACAAGGTGGCCTTTGCAGACATCCAGCTAAACTGCCTTGAAACCTGAAACGGTGGTGTCTGTTTTTTCAAAGTGGTTTTGGTGTGGAAAGAGTGCTTTTTCTTAAAAAGCGCATCGCCGTGGATTGATTTTTTGGGGACTCCTTTATTGCTATTGATCCGGTAAAGCTGTAATCGGGAAGGAACCTCGCCGCGGTTGTGTTGAGGGCAACTTGCTAATCTCGTCGATTTCTCAGCAAGACGCATCTGCTGCGACTCAGGGGGGCCGCACATCGCGAGCTGGTGAGCCAGCTATTGGTATTTGGGCGTCTCGGCCTCCAGGCCTGAGCCTGGGCCACTGCCTTCCCCGGCAGGTCCCAGGAGTGGGTCCCGGGCTGACAGAGGACAGCACCGTTGTCCGAAACTACTTGGGGAGGCAGAGACCAAGGGTGGCTCCCTCTCCGGGCCACCGCTTCCTGCATGTCTGAGAGACGCCAGCTCTGTAACAGGACGGCGTGTAGCAGGAGGCCGTCCGCTGTGTGGTGCAGGCTCTGCCCTCTCCAGGACAGACACAGCTCTGTCCAGGTCCCCAGGGTGACCCACGGGGTAGGGACCTGGGGGACCGTGGGACTGGCCCCGAGCACATTTCTCTCGCTCTTCGGGTCTTGGCGAGGGTGGCAGGCACCAGAGCTTTGAGAATTGCCTCTCTTGCCTTTTTGTGGGTTTTGTTTTTTCACAACCTTTAGAATGTCCTGTCTATTTGGTTGATACATAATACCTGCACATATTTATGGGGTACGTGTGATTTTTGTTTTTTTAAGACAGGGTCTCACTCTGTCAGCTGGGCTAGAGTGCAGTGGCTTCATCAGAGCTCAGTGCAACTGCCAACTCCTGGGCTCAAGCCATCCTCCTGCCAGAGCCTCCTGAGTAGTTGGGACTACAGGTGTGTGCTACGACGCCCAGATAACTTTTCTATTTTTAGTAGAGACGGGTCTTGCTCTTGCTCAGGCTAGTCTCGAACTCCCAAACTCAAGCAATCCTCCCGCCTCAGCCTTCCAGAGTGCTGGGATCACAGGCATGAGCCGCCGCGCCCCGCCGATATTCGATACATACATAGAGTGTGTAAAGGTCAAATCAGGGTAGTTAGGGTATCCATCATCTCAAACATTTATCATTTCTTGGTGTTGGGAACGTTCCAAATCTTCTCTTCTGGCTGTTTTGAGATATACAGTAAAGTGTATATAATTCATACTACTGTGCTATCAAACGCTAGAACTTACTCCTTCTAACTTTGTGTTTGCACCTATTAACCAACCTCTCTCCCAACACCTCCCACCCCAGCCTCTGTGACCTTCCTGCTGCTCTCTGCCTCCGTGAGGTCGACCGTTCGAGCTCCCAGATGTGAGAACATATGATATTTTCCTGCTGTGCCTGGCTTATTTCTCTGAACAAAACGATGTCCAGTTCCAATCGTGTTGCTGCAAATGACAGGATTTCATTCTTTTTTATGGCTGAGTAGTATTCTATTGTGTGTGTATACCCCGTTCTTAAAATTCACTTACGTGTTGACGGACGCCTGGGTCGACTCTGTATCTTGGTGCTGTGAATAGTCCTGCAGTAAACACGGCACGCAGATATCTCTGTGACACGCTGATTTCCGTTCTTTTAGACCTGTGCGCAGCAGAGGGTTGCTGGGTCAGGCATAGATGTGTGTTTAGTTTTGTGAGAAACCTCCACACTGTCTTCCACAGGGGCCGCACTCATCCAGCTGCCCCCCGCAGCGGGGCATCCTCATCTCCTGCGTCACCGACAGCATGTTGTTTTTCGGTCTTGCTGATAATGGCCGCTGTAGCTGGGGCGGGATGATGCCTCATTGTGGTGCTGAGTTGCTTTCCCCTGGCGACTGGTGATGCTGAGCGTTTTTCATCTGCCTCTGGCCATTGGTGCTCCTCTTCCTTCAGAAGCGTCCATGCAGATTGTTTGTCCTTTTACTAATGGGATCATTTGCTTTTTTCTGCTGTTGAGTTGTTTGGGTTCTTTATCCCTCGTCAGGTAGGCGGTTTGCATGCATGTTTGAACATATGTTCTCCCATCCTGAGGGCTGTCTCTGCTTTCTGCCGACGGTGTCTTCTCTGTGCAGACGCTTAGTTCCATGTGACCCCATCTGTCTACTTTTGCCTTGGTTGCCTGCACTTTTGAGATCTTACCCCAAAAATCTTTGCCCAGACCAGTGTCCTGAAGCATTTCCCTAAGGCTTTCTT
>NW_012155374.1:359281-360386 GCF_000956105.1 Propithecus coquereli
GGGTGGCTTTGGCTTTCAGGGCGTTCTGTGGTCTGTATGGTTCATATGGTCTTTTCTACTGTGAAAAACATCATTGGTATTTTGATAGGGTTGCACTGAATCTGTAGATTGCTTTTGCGAGCGTGGTCATTTTCACAATACTGATTCTTCCAATTCATGAACATGGGACGCCTTTCTATTTTTTTGTGACCTTTTCAATTTCTTACATCAGTGTTTTATAGCTCTTTTTACAGAGATCTTTTACCTCCTTGGTTAAATTTGTTCCCAGGCATTTTTATTTTTTGGTAGCTGTTGTACTAGTAAGTGAGGTTGCTTTCTTGGTTTCTTTTTCTGCTAGTCTGTTGTTGGTGTGTGAAGTGCTACTGATTTTAGTGTGTTAGTTCTGCGTCCTGCAACTTTACGGACCTTGCTCTTCAGTTCTAAGAGTTTTTTGGTGGGGCTCTTAGGGGTTTCTCTGTATAAGATCATGTCTTCTGCAAACAGGAGCAGTTTGGCTTCCTCCTTTCCAGTTTGGACGCCTTTTTATTTCTTTCTCTTGCCTAAGGCTCTGGCTGGGACCTCCATGCTACACTGAATGAGAGTGGCCAGAGTGGCAGCGTCGTGTCCGGTTCTCGGAGGACAGCTGCAAGCCTTGCCCGTTCGGTGTCGTGTTAGCTGTGGGTTTGGCATGTGTGGCCTTCACTGGGTGGAGGTTTGCTCCTCCTGTACCTACAGTTCGAGGGTTTTTATCGTGACGGGATATTGAATTTTGTCCCTTTTTTCTGCATCTATTGAGAAGATCATATGGATTTTGTCCTTCATTCTGTCGATGTGATGTGTCGTGTCTGTTGATTGGTGTAATCGAGCCATCCTTGCATCCCTGGGGCGAAATCTCACTTATCACGGTGAGTGATATTTTTAATGTACTGCTGGATTCACTTTGCCAGTATTAATATTTTGGTGAGGATTTTTATGTGTATATTCATCAGGGATATTGGCCTCTGGTTTTTTTATTTGTTGTGTTAAAATGCATTTTTTATCATACAAATATTACAAATTCCTTGTCGAAAGTATAGACATGCAAAATATATATACACTGTATAAGCATACATACATACAAAAATAC
>NW_012155374.1:362501-424775 GCF_000956105.1 Propithecus coquereli
GGACGGCCACTCCAAGGGCTGCCTGTGGGAATGGCCGGACCCTCCGGGCGACTTTAAGTGTGGAGCTCCCCCCAGGCCCTCCTAGGAGCGGGGCTGCAGAGGTTGCCACTCGCCCTTAGCGAGCCAGGGCTGTTGAGGACGGGGCTGCGCTGGCTTCGTGGCACTGGGCGCCCGCCGTCCCTGCACGCCGGTCCTCATGCCCCTCTCTGGGCTCTGGCAGTGGCGTTTCCTGGGTTGTCCTGGCCAAGCCCTTTGATCCTGGGCTGCCGACTCTGCCGAGGGCTGGGATCCCTGACTGATTCGCTGTTGATTGGTAATGTTGAAGGAACACTCCTTCGCCCGTCTCCTGTGCGGGGTCCTGGTGAAGTCCCAGCTCTGCCTGGCACCATTCCGGCCGTGTGTGAACAGTCTCTGCGCCACGACATAAACTCTGTCTGCCGTTACATAAGTCCTAAGGTTCTTACTGGTGGAAACAATCAGTCCAGAAATAAAAGTGGCCGTCAGTGAAGCTGTACGTGATAATGTTTATTATTTTTTTTTTTTTTGAGACAGAGTCTCACTCTGTTGCTCTGGCTAGAGTGAGTGTCGTGGCGTCAGCGTAGCTCACAGCAACCTCAAACTCCTGGGCTCAAGTGATCCTACTGCCTCAGCCTCCCGAGTAGCTGGGACTACAGGCATGCGCCACCATGCCCGGCTAATTTTTTCTATATATATTTTTAGTTGGCTGATTAATTTCTTTCTATTTTTGGTAGAGGCGGGGTCTCGCTCTTGCTCAGGCTGGTCTCGAACTCCTGAGCTCAAACAATCCGCCCGCCTCGGCCTCCCAGAGAGCTAGGATTACAGGCGTGAGCCACCGCGCCTGGCCGATAATGTTTATTATTGACATCAATAATAAAGTGGATGAAAAATCAAATCTTTTGGCACAATTGAGATCTACAAAATTTGCTTTGGAAAAATAGACTTTAGAAGATGAGCAGCCATGAAAACAGCTTCGGGAAGAGGGAGCAGGTGTCGGGAGGGTTAGAGTCAAGTCTCCGTTGCGGTTTTGACGCAGAAAAGACACTTAGTGAAATAAGATGCAAAGTTGAAACAAGCAGAATCAAACAATGATGTCTAGAAAACCGTTCAAGGAATTAATTGACTCAGTGGAGCTCACCCCAAACGCTGTTTTCAATTTCCTTAATGTTGATAAAATTATCACTAGAATGTTAGTGTTCACGGCCCTGATCCCAGCGCTAGGGAGCTCTGCAGGGGTGTGGCGGGGCGGGAGCTTATCTGCCCCTGTGCCTGGAGACCTAGAGCCAGGCCCGGGCAGGCTTCCCGGTGCACCCTGCCCTGCGGGACCTCCACAGGGGCTGGGTGTGTGTCCTGGAGCCCCAGGGGGTGCAGATGACTGAGCTGCTCCCCCAGCTCCTCTCTGCAGGTCTGTCCCTAGGGCGGGGCTAGGATTGCCGGTGCCTTCCTCACCCCCCTCTGCTCCGCCGCGTGTCCAGGAAGCTTTGCTCCCAGGTTCCCATGAGGGGCCTGGAGGGGAGCTGGTGGGCAGGGTGGGGTTGGGGCCCTGTGGCGTCCCGTTCACCCCTCCCTCCACGCCCTGCACTGGGCCTGCTTTGTGTGTCCTTGCCTGGCCTCTGGCTCCCATGAGGCCATCCAGGTATAGACAGTGGTGGCCGTCGGACAGTGGCTGAGCACCACTCAGGAGGGGGCATCTCCCAGACTGAGGCAGGGGTTGATGCCGCGGATGGACCCCGTTTGGCGTGGAGTCAGGGTGGGGGCGCATAGTTGGGATGTCCCCTTTCCCAGTCTAGGCCCAGGGGTGGGCACGAGATCGGGGCCGCTCTGAGGGATGGCAGGCCCCTTCCTGGCTCCCGCGGGCTCAGTCATTGGTGCCGTGTCATGCCTGGGTGGCTTGCAGCGGGCTGTTCCCTGAGCGGTGGGGCCAGGATTTGTCCTTGTTTCTTGTCTTTGCAGAGCAAGTGAGCTGCTGGCTCAGTGGGTCTTCTGACAAGTCCGCATGGGGATTAGAAATGGGAATAGAATAGGCTGAGACTCGAGCGTTCTCAGTGGCCAGCGGGCCTGCCTGGACGCTTTGGCCAGGCCACCTGGGCCTGGCTGTGCCCTCGTGGCCAGTTTCTCCCCAGCCAGCCCCTTGGTTCTGTGTCCGGAAGCGGCATTACAGACCCCCTGGAGGTGGGAGCAGCCTGTTCCCGCCTGCACGGGGCTGGGGAAGCGCTGGCACGTGCTCCCTGGGTGCCTTGCGTCCCGGGTCCCCGAGGCCCGGCCAATGTGGGGAGTGGACTTGGACTCCTGTTCCCTCAGCTCTCATCAGGGGAACCCTGCCCGGGCTCTGGACGCAGAGCCGCCATATCCCCCATTCTCCCGCCCTTGTCCCTTGGCCACAGGCCGAATCTTTAGCCCTCACTGGCTGGGTCCGGAGACCTGGCCTGGGTCCCCAGGTGGCCTGTGCTAAGAGTGGGGCCCTGCTCTTACTGGTCACTCATCTGAGATTAAAGGGTTTGGCATTTAGTTGATCGGGGAGATTTTTTTCTTAGGGACCACTTGGTGAGTGAAGCAGAGGTGGCCTTGGTCTCAGGCCGGCCGTGGCCGCTCAGCAGGTGCTGCCTGGAGAGCTCAGAGCGGTCAAAGGGTTTGGTGGTGTCCGCCCGCGTGCGGCCGGCTGAGGCAGCCCACGCTACCTCACCGGCCCTCCTGTGAGGGCCCCCAGGGCCAGGGCAGCCCAGCCAGTGATCGCGGCTCTTCCCTGAGCCAGCCTCGTGTCGCCTCCCACGCTCACCGTCCTCCTGGGCTCCTGCAAGGCCAGCCCACGCAGCTGTCCCAGGCTGGCTGCTCCTGCCCTGCGCCTAGGGCTCCACCATGCCCTGCTGGCCCTGGCCCGGTGGGCCTCTGTGCCCCGGCCTGGCACCAGCCAGCACGGTGGATGCCCCGCCCAGCTTCACCGGGCAGGGGCCCTTCTTCCCCGGGACCCTCTCTGCCCTTGAAACCCCTCGTTTTTTTGTTGTTTTTTCTAGCAGTCTGTCTTGTCGAATGGCTCCGGGACTCCTTTGTTCAACAAAGGGTGTTGCAGAGTCAGCGCCGGGCAGACAAAGCCGCACACACGCTGGGGCTGGCCGCAGATCCCACGTCAACTGCCTGGCGGGAGGAGGGAGCCTCGCCCCATGCCGGGCGGCTCCCTTCTCTGAGCCTGGCGGGCACGTTGCCGCTCCTAGTGAGGACAAATGATGTACTTTGCTCCCGTTTCCTCCAGCATGGTCGTCCTTGATTCCTGCTCGAGGAAATAACTCGTGGTCGCTATTAAGTGGAGACATGATTTGGGAGAGACTTTGCGGAGCTGTTTTCTCAGCAGCTCCCTGCATCGGCAGTGGGAGATCCCCTCAGCTGGCGCTTAGGGTGACCCTGCAGGGTGCGAGGGTCCGGCAGGTCCTCTGGCCCCTTGGCCTCGCCAGAGACCTGGGAGCAGGCAGCGGGGGGAGCTGGAACATAAACCTGTGTCCCTCCTGATTGAGAATTTCAGCTGCGAGATGGTGAAATTCCTCGCAGATGACTTGCTGGGGTCTCGGCGCACCAGGGGTGCCTGCTGGCGCTCATGGCCTCCGAGTGCTGGAATGTCGGCCCGCGGGGTGGCCAACCCAACCCTGGTTCAACCGCTGCTTCCCCCCGCCCCCACCAATTCCTGAGCGACAGAGGGAAAGAGAGGGAGGGAGAGCGCGGGGCAGTGAGCGGTGGGAGATGCCCCAGAGACGCCGGCCCTGCGGTCTGGGGCATCAGGGTTTCCCAGCTCTCCTTGGGTGAGTGTCCTGGCGCTGCCGCAGCAAACGATCGCAAACTAGGTGGCTTCGCTGACACTTACTGTCTTCCAGGTCTGGGGGCCGGGTCTGAGCTCGGGGTGTGGGGAGGGCTGGCTCCCTCCAGAGGCTCCAGGGAGGACTCTCTCTGCCCTGCAGCTCCTGGGGACCCCGGGCCTTTCCTAGCTGCACATGGCTTCTCCCCTGTGTCTTCCTCCTCTCTGTTAAAAGACGCTGCTGGCTGGACTTTGGGCCTGCCCTAATCTACCCTACTCCACCCTACTCTAGCATGACCTGGCCTTGAGGTCCCCACCGCGGTTACAAATGCAAAGACCCCTTTCCCAAATAAGGTCACATTCTGATGTTCTGGGAGTTAGGACGTGGGCATACCTTTTTTGGGGGGTGGTTTGCACAGTTCAGCCCCCTACACTGCTTTCTCTTTCTTCTGTCCAGACATTCGCTGGGTGCCGGGTGCCTCCGAGCCCTGGGCTCCTCGTGGGGGAGCAGAGGGTCCAGACACTGCCCAGCCCGGGGCTGAACGAGAAGCGGGGCACGATAGGGCGAGGGGGTGGCCCCAGGAGGGAGAGGGCGTTTTCAGAGGGTGGGCAGGCGGCGGCGGAGGAGGAAGAGGGGAAGCCCAGAGAGAAGCCCGTGGGGCACTCAGGGGTGTCAGGGTCTGGTGGCTCTGAGCCTCCCAGCTGTGCCTCAGTCTGGGGCTCTCCACATGCCCCCCCAGGGGACAGCCGGAGTGGCTTGGCCTGGGGTTCTGAGTGTCTCGCCCACCCTGGCTGGTGAGGGCCCTGGGGCAGCAAGACCGTCTCTGCGATGCCTTTGGATTTGCGGTTTTCACTCCACCGAACCCCGTCCTCTGGGGCCAGTCTCTGCTGTGAGCCCCACCCTGGGCCAGGCCACACGTGGGCTGTGACTGGTAGGCTGTGCTGAGTTTCTCGCCACCTCGGAGCCGCTCTGCTGCCCTCTCACTTCCCTTGGCTGCCGCCGCCCCCCCTTCCCGAAAATAACACCTGGGGCGGGGTGCGTGGGGCAGGGAGCGCCTCACAGGCCCAGCCTAGGACCCTCGGTGTGACTGTCTTCCCGTGGCCGGTGGCCTAGGCTTTTCTTCTGGGTGCCCTGTGCCTGGCACAACACAGATTGTGACACAAGTTTGAGGAATGACCGAACGAAGGTGGTGATGGAATTGCGCCCTGAGGTCCGCGCTGGCTCAGCCGTTCCCTCTTGGTGGATCGTGACAGTCATTTAGTGTGGCCGGGGCGGGGTGTCCTGGCTGCGGGGGGCATGCAGAGGACCCTGCGGTTGGCCGTGATGCCTGGGGTCCGGGGGACTGGACTAGCCTTGCTGCAGGATGACGTCCCTGTGCCCTGCCCTCGCCTCCCCCTCGCCTTGGCCTCCTGCCCGCCGCCGGGACCGGGCCCACCAGGGGCGCCCCCACCACGAGGGTCTAAGGAAAGACCCTCAAGGACGGTCCAGCCCTTGGAGAACAGAGCTGCTCAGGGTCACGCAGAGGGTAACAGTGAAACTGGAAACGACCCGGAAGCCCAGTGGCAGGAGGTGGG
This sequence comes from Propithecus coquereli, assembly GCF_000956105.1. Classification (NCBI taxonomy): domain Eukaryota; kingdom Metazoa; phylum Chordata; class Mammalia; order Primates; family Indriidae; genus Propithecus; species Propithecus coquereli. The sequence continues at coordinate 367,876 of NW_012155374.1, forward strand.
TGAGGCAGGTCGGCCGGGGCCAGGGGACCCCCCATTCCTGAGCACCCAGCGCTGCCTAACGCAGGGAGCTGGGGACGCCCGTGCTGTCAGCAGGGGAAGCCAGGACTCGAGCAGTCAGCAACAGAAACCAGAGACTGGACGGGAAAGCCCCGGCGGTCGGTGGTGTTTGGGTGGGAGGCCCTGTCGGCGCCATTTTGTTCCACTTCTGTCCCTGATCTGGGATTGTTATTTCTGCGTCGGGGAAAAGCAAACCAAAGTCCTATCCCATGGAGCGGCGTCCTGGGCACACTTCCTTCCCTGGTGAAATGATACGGGACCCACTGGCAGCTGGTGCGGGGGCAGGGGGGCACCCTGAGTGCCAGTCTGAGCCTTGGTTTCCCCACCCACATCATCCCAGCCCACAGAGCACTGGAGGGGCCTTCAGGAAGTGAGAAACCAGAGGCACGACAGCGCTGGCGCCAGCCCTGGCCTACCCGGAGGCCCTGGGTGCCCTGGGCAGGTGGGCGGGCAGGGCCCTGCAGTCTGCCCTTCCCGGGACCCCGAGACTGGGCCCAGGACTAGAGCTTTGCTCGGGCTGCGGTACCGGCTCTGGCCAGCTTTCCGCCTGAGGACCGTCCGCCTCCCCTGCCTCCCCTGGACCGCTCTGCCCCAGGCCTGGTGCTCTGCCTGCCAAGGGGCCTGGCTGGAACCTCCAGAAAGTGCCACTTCTCAGTGGATCTTCACATTTGCTGACCATTTGAGAAGATGACGTCGTGGAAACTCGCTGTGCTGGGACCTGCTCCTCCCAAACCCGATTCACAGTGGAGATGTCTTTTTAAGAAATTCTCAAAGTGATACCTACTTATATCGGGAAAACCACACCTGTAGTCCCACCTACTTGGGAGGCCGAGGTGGGAGGATCGCTTGAGCCCGGGACCTCCCGGCTGGGCTGCAGTGAGCTATGATGGGGCCACTGCACTCCAGCCTGGGCAGTAGAGTGAGACCCTGTCTCAAAAAACAAATGAACCAACAAAAGTAGAAGAAACAGCTGAGGGAGGTCTAAGGGCAGAACACCCCAGGCCCTGCCCCCCAGCCCGCTGGGCCCACCCAGGGCTGAGGCCACAGACCCTCCCCGGAGGCCAGTGTGACGGCGATGGGGTGGGGAGGGGCTGCGCGGGAGGGTGGGCATGTGGGGGGATCCTGCAGGTCGAGCTCCTGGTATGCTCACCAGTTTTTAAGCGGCAGAACCGCATTCCCTTCCCCTCCCTGTGAGCTTGTAAGGAAGTCCTCCTCTTCCTCGGACTCCAGGAAATGCGTTCAGTTCCCTGAGTTGGGGAAACTGAGGCTTGAGAGGGTCAGGGGCTTGCACAAGGCCACCCAGGGATCTAGGTGGAGTTACCTTTGGTGCCCTTCTGCTCCTACTGGCCTGAGTCCTGGGGGGAGTGAGCCGCTGCCCCATTCCAGAGAGTTCCTGCGGTGGGTTCTCAGAGCAGGGCCCACGGCCTCTCTGAGCTGTGAACACGCAGGAACCGTGGCCAGCTGAGTTGACTTGAGCTTCGCGGTTTCTTTCCCAAGTGTGGCAGAAGCTGAGGGCCTCCAGAAGCCAAAGAAGACGGTTAAAGTCCCCAGGCAGGGGGAGCTAGGGAGTGGAGAGCAGGGCGGGGGCCGCACCTCTGCGGCAGGTGTTGGCCGCGTCCCTTGACTCGGCCGCGTCGCTCTCTGTGGGGTCCCCAGAACAGAACCTGGGCCTGGATGAGTGACTGAGTGAAGGGTGAGGACCCCGCAGGGGCAGGAGCAGCGTTGGGCTGGAACTTCACTGGGACAGGCGCTCAGAGAGCAGGGCCGGGAACTGCACTGCCCTGCCCAGCGGGCCTGCCCCAGGGCCGCGCCTCGCCTCTGCCCTTCTGCTCCGGAGCAGCGCCCGGGTTTCTGCACTGTGGGAGTCTGCCGGGCCAGCAGGAGCACGGAGCGGCCCCCTTCCTTTTCCCGCCGCTCACTGGTCTTGCATTTGTGGCACACAAGCAGCAACGTGATACAAACAAGTATGTTTATAACGCACATCTTCCCACATCTTCCCTCTACCTGTTGGGAGTTCAAAACCGTTCCGCTCCCTTGTCCACCCATAGATATGTTTTTGCTTACCTTTGTTCATGGTAACACAGACACACACCACACACGTGCACAGGTACACACATCACACACTGGAGTGCACACATGTGCTGGAGCAGGCACATGCGTAAACATGCATGCCTGCACACACCCAAACACATACACCACACCCATGCATACATGTGGACACACACACGAACAAATGCATGCCTGCACACATCCATTCATACACACTGTACCCACACACACATGCGCATATGTACTCACACACACACACACACACACACACACACACACACACAGACAAGCGTGTGTCTGGACACCGCTGTGCTCTGCTCTCGTTGCTGGGGCGTCAGCCGTGTGCTCCGCCTGGGGCGCCAGGGTGGAGGAGAGTGTGTGTGGCGCACGGTGAGTTCTCACTGCCCTGCTTCCCGTTCCTGGACTCCCCTTCCTGCAGCTGGGGTGGGTCCTCTGGAAGGCTTCAGGGCACACTGTTCTGGCTCAGATTTCACAGAGCACCCGCTGGTTGTGCTGCTCCTGCCCTGGGCACTTCAGGTCTCGCAAACACGCGATGAGAAACCTCCTTGGGACACCGTGGAGCTCGAGGCACCATGGCAGCTGTGGAGCTTGAGGAGCCTGAGAGGGCCTTGGGCGTCCTGCACACACTGGTCCTCACTGGGTGCGCCCGCTGCTTCTGCAGTGACTCCCCCCGTCCCCCAAGGCTGCTGGATCAGCTCCGGTGACAGCTGATGCTGCCGCCTTGGCCGTGTGTGCAGGGGGGTGGCAGGACAGGCCGATGACGGCTGTTAGATGCCGTATGCGTCCCTGGGGCGGCCCCTTTGCCCAGGGCCCGCGTTGCCTCTCAGAAATCCCCACGAGTGCCTGGGGCGATAACAGAGCGTAACATTTTACTGTTTCTTCTTGAAATGATGTACAGTAACTGTAGGAGTGAGTCCCCAGGAGTGGACGGGCGTGTTGCTTTGAGTGACAGCTCTGCGTCATTTGCCACACGTTGGAGAAGGATGCCTTATGTCCCTTGGCGTTTATGGGGCTGGGATCTTATGAGCGCCATGCATAATGCATTGGGTTGTCACCGGTGGGAGGGCCACTTGCCTGTGCTAGGGGTCATGGGAGGGGTTGCCGCTGCCTGCAGGTGCCAGCTCCACCTGGGCACCGGTGAGTGGCTTCCACGGAGGGAGGACATCTGGGGTGGAGACCCCGGGCCCGTTTAGCTCTTGGTTTTGGGTGCTCAAGCTGGTGTGTTCGGTGGCCATGTGGAGGCAGCCATTGGACAGGGAGGCCCGAGGGCCTGAGTGTGCGGTCAGCCTGGAGCGGCATCGTGGGGGTGGCTTTCCCACAGGGGTGCGGCGGAGGAGGAGATTCAGGATTTGAACCCAAATCTCTCTGCCTGAAAGCTGGCTGGGTCTGCCCACCCCTGTGCCTGAGCCCGCCACCCCCATTCAGGGGTGTCTAGAGCCGGGCCCCGGGGTGTTCAGAGGGGCTTCCCCACCCCACTGGGAACCCCGGTGGGTGTTGCTCCCCAGAGAGCCCGGCATCGGGCCTCGGGGTCAAATACGCATTTGGAGAGGGCCCCAGTGTGCCGGGTCCAGATGGGGACAGCAGTGTTGGGGAATCCACCAGGGGCAGGGATGGCAGGGAGCTGGGATGGAGGGTGGAAGGAACCAAGGGCTCTTGCCTCAGTTTCTCATCAAAGCTTCATTCATCTCTTGGTTCGCTGGTTCATCCCACAGACGCTGCGAAGCCCTGTGGGTTGAGCTGGGGGAGCGTGGTGCCAAGGACCCTCTCACCAGCTGGCCCCCCAGGGTTGATTGCGGCCGAGGACCAGCTGGTGCCTCAGCTCCGCGGTCCCGCGGTGCGGAAGCCTGCGATCTGCTCGTCACAGGGCTGTGCCCCCTGCGGAGGCTCAGGGAGGGTCCTTCCAGCCTCCTCAGGCTCCGGTGGTCTCCGTGCTCCTTGGCCTCATCGCCCTGGCCTCTGCCTCTGTCTCCTCGTGTGTCTGCCCCTGCTGGGGACACTTGTCTTGGGATTTGTGGCCCATCAGATAATCCGGAATGATCTTGTGTTGAGATCCTTAATTTTATCTACAAAGACCCTTTTTCCAAATAAGATCACAAATGAAGTTCTGGGAACCAGGACAGGGACGTGTTTTTGGGGGCCACCAGTCAACCCATTACACTTGGTGTCATGGGCTGCATGTTTGTGTCGCCCCCAAATTCACGTGGTGTTAGGAGGTGGGGCCCTTGGGAAGTGATGAGGTTTAGGTGAGGTCGTCACGGCGGAGCCTGTGTGGGTGCGCCCTTGCGCGTCCCGGGAGAGCTTGCTGCTCTGTGCCTTCTGCCCCGTGAAGGTGCAAGGAGAAGTCGCTGGAACCCGCCCGTGCTGGCACCCTGGTCGCAGACGTCCAGCCCCAGAGCTGTGAGAAGTCGATCCCTGTCGATCAGCCGCCTGTGTGTGGTATTTTGCCCCGGCAGCCTGAGCCGACCAAGACGCTCAGCAGCCAGCGACAGGTCCTGCCGCCCCACTCTTGTCTGGGAGTGTGGGTGCTGTCTCTGCTCTGTGGAGCCCGTTCCTAGGGTGCAGCTGACCAGCCTAAGGGCCTTGGTACGGCCCCGGGACCAGGCGAGTGACCCACCTACGGTCTGGGAGCGGCTGCTGTGGGTGTTACTGCCAACTCTGTGCGACAGGTGAGGAAACCGAGGCTCTCACCGAGAGGTGAAGTGGCAGGTCCCGGGTGCCCAGGCTGGGCAGGGGCAGGGCCTCCCCAACACGTGGACGGCTGGGGAGGAGGTGGGGATGCCCGTTGGGTCTGGGGCCTGCCCCATGGGTGACTGCTGCTCCCCGGGAGACTGAGCACGGGGTGTCTCCAGGGTGGATCTGGCAACCCCAGCAGGCGCTCCAATGGGGATATAGCCGGAGAAGGGGCCTCTTTCAGAGGGAAAGGTCCCTCAAAGCCTGACCCGGTCCCCCTCTGACCTTCCCGAGTGCCAGCTCTGTCCCCAGGCCTCATAGATTGGCTGCGGCGTGGCTGGCGTGGGGCTTTCCGCAGGGAGAGGGGCCACCCCCACCCGCTGCTCCCAGCCCAGGTCCGTTTTGCTGCGGTTTCAGAAGCTCTTTGCTGCTGCCGTTACGTTTTCCCTTCAGTATGTTCCGCTCAGCAGGACGGGAAATAGCGAGACTGTTCCTCCAGCCCTGAGGGCAGTTTGGCCTGCGTGGCAGCGGGTGGCGGAGCCGGGGAGCCCTGTGTGGGCCTGTCTGGAGCGGGACTGTCCTGACTGCGCTGGCGAAGGGCTCGGGGAGGAGCGTGCGAAGACTCCGACGTTGACCTTGGAGGCTGCTTTCCGGAAGGGGAACGAGATGGAGAAAGCGTCAGGCACAAGGCGCTGGCGCTAGTGGTTGCAGAGAGGAGGGTTCCGGCGAGGGTGAGGGGAGGGCTGCGGCGTGCGGGGCAGCGTCCGGGCTAATCCGTCTGAGCCAGGCCTGCCTGAAGGAGCCGGGAGCTGCAGAGTGGGATCTGACCCCCCCGGCCTTCGGAAGCTGGTTACGCAGAAATATAGAACAGCAATTTCCTGCCAGCTTGGTAGAAACCTCTGGTGTGACCCTGACCTTCACGTCCTGGCAGCGTGGGCCACTCGCAGCAGCAGCAAAGGGTCTTTCGAGGCTGCAGGGACAAGCGTTGGGAGGAGACCGTAGCTTCCTTCTCACCCAGAGCCCCGGGACAGGGCCTGGCACACAGTGGGTGCCTACTAAGCGTCTGTTGCTGGGACTGCCTCCCAGCTGGCTACCCGTGCCGCCCGGACTTCCAAACGAGTCCTTTTCCGGAATTGTTTTTCTTGGTGGGTTTCCCCTCGAGTGTTGATGGGGAAGTATGTTAAGGTCGGGTTGGGGAGGAATCGTTTCACAGCTTGGCACGGCCCTGTGCTCGTGTGCCTGGGCGCTGGCTGCCAGCATGTCTCCTGTTTGCTTGAGAGCTTGGCCGAACCTTCCAGAACCTTCCAGAACCCACTTCCCGTGGTCAGGGCCTGCAGACAGACGGACGGACTGCCCCTGGCCATTGGTGGGGGGAACTCCAGCCACTGGGTTTCTTGGACTTCTGCTTCTACTTCTTTTTAAGACACAGGGTCTTGCTCTGTCACCCAGGCTGCAGTGCAGGGGTGATCATAGCTCACTATGACCCGAACTCCTAGGCTCAAGCGAGCCTCCCACCTCGGCCTCCCCAGGTGCTGGGACTACAGGTGTGCGCCACCGTACTGAGCCCAGGACTTCATTCTCGCTGGTTCTTGCTGGTTCTGGCTGGTGCTTGCTGGGCGCTCAAGGTCTTGAAACCAGGCCCGCACAGGAATGGACCCCAGGAAAAGCGGGGAGCGAAGCCCCCAGTCAGCAGGCAATGCCCGGGTCGAGGGCAGGTGCTCTGTCACAGCCGGGCTCTTCTGGGACTGTGAGCACGAAGCACTCTCGCCCCCGCCCTTTTCTGGGGAGGTCGTTGGATTGGAGACCTGGGGCAGGTGCTTGCTGCAGGTTGGGCTTTGGGGTCTTGGCTCTGGCGACAGTCCTCAAATCCACGTCACCAGGGCCCTGTTTCCAAACAGCTGGCTGAGCTCCCCGTTTTCTCTGGGAAGCCCCTTTCCCATTTCACACCAGCTGTCAAGTGTGGTGAGCAGGTGGCCCCAGGTGACCATGACCCTCCGTTGGAGAGGGGTGGGCAGAGTGGAGAGGAACGGCCACTTGTCCTTTCAGGAGCCGGGCCTCAGAGGGGTGAGAGACGAGGTCAGGAAGCGGGGATAGGGAACAGTGTTGAGGCCACCGGAATAGCACAGTCAAAGGCTTGGAGCCTAGAGGGTGCCAGAGTGTTAGCTGTGTGTCTACATGGTCCAAATCCCCTTGGCTGGACCAAAGTTGGGAGCTGGGGATGGCAATGGCCCGGAGTCCTCCTGGAAGGTGGCCAGAGGGCATGAAAATGGGTCAGGGCACCCTGGGGGAAGGAGGGCAGCGTTGGTTTAGGAAGCTCGCTAAGGGCTGGGACTTGTGTTAGTGGGTCTGACGTGGAGGGCTCTCCTTCCAGTACAGGCATGTTTCGGATCACATTTTGGCAGTCGTGCCTGAGGGGGCCTGGTTCCTACAGACTTACGTCCTGGGGAAGGAGGAGGGCCCCGGAGAGCTGGGGTCAGAGGGAGCAGAGAGGCAGCGCCCACGGAGCTCGCCCGCAGCTCTGCCTCCAGCCCGACAGCTCGCCTCCCTCCTCCAAAGTCATCCCTAGAGGAGGCTGCCCTTTGCCTGTGGCTCTGGGGCTCCCACGGGGACTGGACCAGACCCCCTGGGTTAGATGTGGGCCCTCCCTCACTACCTGCTGCTCGGGGTGGCCCCTTAGCTGCTTCTCCACCTGCAGACCAGGGGTATGTGGCAGCTCGCGAACCACATTCGTGGCGTAAACCAGGCTTGGTCACGGGCTTAGCGCGGCACCTGGTGCAGACTGAGCGCCCAGCGGATGCCGTCTGTCACTGGAGAAGGTGAAAGTGCCACCTGATGTTTCAGCGTAGATGCTAGCGAGACCCAAGATACTGGACATGTTTACCAAATGGTGCAAGGGACACCTTTTTGATGCGGTCCTTTCTGTCGCTGCGGTGGACAGATCTAGTGCTGCGGGTTACACTGCTGCTCTGGTGGACAGGCCCCCTCCTGAGCACAGCTGGCCCCCCACCATGCTGACCTGGCCCAGCCTGCCCCCTCCCTCAGAGTGTGGCCTGCCCCTGGAGGACCCCCCAGCAGGAAGAGCAGCCCTGCTCCCAGCCGGGCTCCCAGCTGGGCGCAGGGGAAACTTGCGTGAGGCTCGCTCAGGGCGGGTCGGGTGCATCGCTCAGCCGCTGGCAGGGCGGCTTGTCCCTGTGCACGCACACCTAGGACAGGCCCGGGTGGAGGACGCGCTCCCGTTAAATCGTCCAGACCTGACCGAATCCCGATACTCCTCAGACAGTCCCTGGCTGAGCTGCCCTGTCCCTGCCCGGGGCTGCGGATGAGGGAGCCCCGCCACCGCCATCGGACCCCATCGCAGCTGTCCTTGCGGGCTCAGCGTGGGGCCCTGGCCACGGCCTGGGAGCCTTGCGGTGTTGATGGTGACAGTTCAGCCCAGATCTGGGCCTCCCCGAGTCTCGGTTTCCTCGTCTGTAGAATGGGGATAAAGGGTCCCTCCTGCACGGGGTGGTTGCTGGATTCCGCCAGCGAATGGGCCGCCATCGGGCGGTGCGTGGAGGCACGGGACGGTGCCAATGTGCGCAGGAGTGAGTGGTCTTGGCCAGGCCCAGATGTCGTCCCGCCTGCTAGTTTCTGGAAGAGATGCTTCTGGAAGTGGGGTTGCCACCCAGGATGGCTCTGAAGGTGCCATGGAAGCTGTTCTGCTTGGGGCGTTGCAGCCGTGCTGCTTGGGGGCGTTGCAGGGCCGTTTTTTGGGAGGTGTCAGCACGCAGGGGACCCCCAGGAATGCCTCATAGACGTTCTTTCATCCATGCAATTGAGGATTCGTTCACTCGCTAGACATCGAGTCCTTGCGATGGGCTGGGCGTTGTCCGGGATATTTCGGACTCACAAGGAGCAAATGGCCTCAGTGCCTGTCCCCATGGAGCATCTGGCCAGATGTCACCCCGGGTCACCTGTTCCTCTACCTGATAGCCCCAAATTTGATCCATCGCAGCAAGCTGCATCTGTTCGGTAGTAATGCACCATTCTAAATGGTTTTGGGACTAAGCGTGGCATAAATAAAACAAGAAATTAATTGACTTTCCCGTTCTTTATTGATCAAAGACGTCCTCGGCTGCCAGCAGTTTCCGATCAGCACGACCGGCAGCGTGGCCCAGGAGATTAACGCCACTCCAGCCGGAAGCAGAGCAGCCTGCGACCTGTTGTCCGTAGGTGCGATTTCAGTGCCCCTTGTTGGAATATTCCAAGAAAACTTGCGTGTCCACGGGCACTTTTTGGAACCTTGTTGTAGAGCGTGAAAGTCGGATGGAGACCTCACCTCTCTCAGAAAGATCCAGAATTTTAAAAGAAAGTTCCTATTCTCTCAAGGGCCCAGGAACTGCTGCGCCCGCCTCTCTTGGGGAGTGGAGTCCAGGTCCCTCTTGCAGCAGGGGCACGTGGCAGGGGGCTCCTCACCTCCTGCCGTCTGGGCTGCTTTGGCCACGAGCTGAGAGCGTGACAGGTCCCTGGAGGTCTCTGGCCGCCTGCAGTCCCCCTTCCCAGCCGCTGGCGGCAGCTTTGAGGAGTTCTGCTGGTAACTAACTGTGGCACAGGTGACAGGCTCAGCCGTCTGGGTGACAAAGGGGCCAGGTCCGTGTGGGTTGTGGCCACTCCTCAGCTCCAGCTGCCTGTGTGCAGCTCACAGGCCCCGCACGCTGTGGGGGCCAGCGCCTGCCTCTGCTCTTGCAAGGAAGGTGTCTCAGGGGACCTCTGGACCTCCCCGGGGAGATGGCCCCAGGCACCGTCTCTTCTTTTCTCCAGTGAGGGCCCGGCATCCTGGAAGTAGGAAGGCAGGGTTCTCTCCGGCCACGTTACAGATTGAGAAGCTGAGGCACAGGGAGGCCGCGTGGCTGTTGCGTAGCAGCAGGCTTGGAGCACAGCCCGCTGGCCAGGCCGGGGCTGTCACGCACCTGCTGCGGGGTCTGGGCTGGAGTGTGGCTGGGGGAGGTGTCGGGCTGGGAGTGGGCGGTCAGGGGGTGCCAGAGGAGCTTCGAGTGTGGGTGACAGTCTACAGGGCTGCGAAGGTTGGGCAGGATCTCAAGAGCACGTGTGCCTGCTGTGAGTCAGCCACGGAGAGTCCCGACAGTGCGGGAGGAGACCTGCCCCAGCTCACACAGCGAGGGGAGGCGGGACGGAGCCGGGCTGTGCCGGGCGGTGGGGGGGAGCCACGCCCCACAGAGGGCAGCCCTGGCACCACGCCCCTCCCACCTGGCCCCTGGAGCGAGGGTCAGCCACCGAGGCCGTGTGGAGCCTGCCTTGAGACACAGGCCGCTTGCCGCCGTCCTTGTCATCCTTTCGGCAGGGGCTGTGGCCATCCTCCTCCCGGCCACAGGTTTACCCCGGAACCCCAGGCCTGTTCATGACCTGACTGCTCCGAGCCTCGGTCTGTCTGTCTGTGGAATGGGGCAATGACACTGCTCCCCTCCCGGGGCCCTGCAGCCTTAGGTGAGTTGGTCACTGCAGCGTGTCGGCATCTACCTGGCATGCGGTTAGCACTTAGCTCCCTTGTTACTGCTTCCCCGTGGTCCAGTGGTCGGTCCTTGTCCACCGGTGTTCAGATTGCAAATCCCTGGCTGAAGCCTCCTAACGTGTGACCTCAGGCAAGTGGCTTTACCGTCCCAGGCCTCAATTTCTCTTTCTGTACCCGCCTCTCAGTGCTGAGATGTGTGAGCATCCCGGGGCGGTGTCGGCTCCGGAGGCAGGTGGGCCGGTCCTGTGCCCCATCCCTGCACTGCTGGGGGAGCCCAGGGTTGGGTAGCGGGAGGGTCCTGTGGCCTGCAGGCTGCCCCCGCCCGGTGGGGCTCCTCTGCAGGGCAGGGAGGGGCTGTCCCTGGCCTCACCTACCCAACACGGGATGTTGTGTCAAAGCTGCCAGCGAGAGGTGACCTCAGCGTGGTGCGCCCAGAGCCTGGGAGGTGGCGCTGGGCGTGGAGACTGCCCACACACTAATCCGATTTCGGCCTGACGGGATCACAGGTGGCTGATGAATGGGTCGGAGAGGAGAGGCTGGGTTCCCGGCCCACGGCTGCTCCCTGCACCTGCCTCCGCCTGCTGACGCGGTGGGGCCTACAGCAGGGACGGCTGGGGGCCCAGCGGTGGCGGGGAGGGAGAGGAGCGGAGCCCACGGCCCCTCTGAGTGCCCTGAGCAAACACAGTGGGGCTCTGAGCCTGCCACCCAGGCAGTGCTGACCCAGCCCGGGGCCCTGGCCCGAGCAGTGTTCTGGGGACAGCCCCTCCCTGTGGCCGCTCGGCTGGACTCGCTGCAGAGGATGAGCGTTCGCTTCGCGATGCCGGCCAGGCCTCCCCTGGCCACAGGCAATGGCCAAACCCACACCGCCGGCTTGGGGAGGACAGGGAACGTCTGGCCTTGCACTGACCCCTGTCGGGACCTCCCTCAGCCTGTGTCCTCTCGCCCTCTGACCCCGGCCCCGCTGGGTGGGACCGCGAGGCTCTGGTACCCGCTGGTGACCACGTGCATTACTCAAACCAGCCACTCAGGAGGGTCGAGGACACGGCCTCCCGGCGCACAGCACAGCAGGAGGGACACACCGGACACACCCGCCCTCCCGGGGGCTCCGCCCTGAAGTGGACCAGGGTTTATTCTGGGCTCTGCCGCTTCCTGGTGCGTTGCCGAAGTCCTTAACTCTCAGTGCCTCAGTTCCCCTTTGTGTAAAATGGGACGAATCGTAGCGAGATGAGAATAAACGCACCAGGCGGGCAGAGCACAGGAGACACCCCAGAGGGGGGTGGCGAGGGCATTGCCTGCTTTCAGGGAGCAGCCTGCGGCGGTGTCCGGGCTCCCTACCCTGTCCCTGGGGTCTGCGTCTGCCCGTGCGGCTCAGAGGCTGCCGTGTGCCCGGTGTGGCGCAGGGCCACTCCGAGGGTCTCGGAGGTGAGGTTGCCCGGAGTGGCCGGGGGTGGGCTGGGCCAGGCAGGGCAGACGCTGGGCCCCGGGCGAGGGCACCCGCGCGTTCTCAGCCTCGCGGGCTGTGATTATGGCTGGGACCTGTGTAATTAACTCTAAAATTGGGAGGCTGAGGAGGAATTAAAATAAACGCTTAGTGGAAATTAGAGATGAGCCCTGTGCAAAAAATAGCCGAGCCCGGCTGGGAGCTGCGCCGGTTCCGCCGCTCAGCTGAGCGGCGGGGGTGGCCGGGGCTCCCCCGTGCAGAGCCCCCGCGCCCCGGCTTCGAGGCCGGCCGAGTTTGAGTGTCCTGGGCTGCGTGACAGAGTGCCACAGACCCGGGGGCTCAACGCAGCAGACATCTGCTGTCCCACGGCACCGGGGCTGGTGTCCAAACCAGGGGCTTCTTGGGGAGAAGCTGCCCACGCGCGCTGCCAGCTTCTGGGGCTGCCGGCCGTCCCTGCTGGCGCTGCTGTGGCCGCGTGGCTCCAGCCTCGGCCTCCATTGTCTCCTGCGCTCCCTGTGGCTCTGTCTCCACGGCTCTCTCTCTCTGATTAATCTCTTTTGTTAGTTACAATACACACAACGTAAAATATGCCATCCTAACCATGTCTACGTGCACGGTGGCATTAAGCACATGCACGTTGTTGTGTGGCCATCATCACCCTCCATCTCCAGAATTTTCCATCTTCCCAAACTGTCACTCTGTCCCCATGAAACACTGACCCCTGTTCCCCTCCCCCAGCCCCTGGCACCCACCTTCCTACTCCCTGTCTCTGAGGCTCTGGGGACACTGGGGACCTTGTGGAAGTGGAATCACACACGTGGCTGTTGAGAAACCACACGGTATTTATTTATCCTTCTGTGTCTTGTTCTTCAGAATTATCAAGTCGTTGAAGACAAAGACTGTGGATCGCTTTAGATCCCGTCGTCTAAACCAGCAGTTACTAGCCATTAATATGTGTAGCTTTAAAAGTTAACTTAATTAATAAACTAAATTAGAAAGCCAGTTTTCCACTTGGACCAGCCACCTTTCAAGAGCCCATTGGACACGTGTCTGGTGGGCACTCGAAATGCCCACACATGACGTCCTGTTGGATATCACACAGGGTATCCACTTTCATCCTTCCAGAAAGTTCTGTTGGAGAATGTTACGCTAGGTGACCCGAGGCTAGAGACCTGACAGTAAAATTGTGTGTGGTCCTGGATTGGACCCTGGGTCAGGTTGTTTTTCGTTTTTGCTGTAAATAACATTTTGGTTGTCCCTCGTCTGTGTATGTTGAAGAAATGTAGGTCAGGTCCACAGAGCAGGCGTCCCTGTTACTTTCCTGACTCTGACACCGGTGCTGTGATGATGGCGGGGACGTCCTTGTTCTTAGGAAAGACACATTCGAGTATTTAGGGGTTAAAGACTATCGTGTCTGCAGTTAATCTCCAGTGTTCGGAAAAATCGTGCACGTGGTCACACACACGGAGGGACGGGGAGTGACTGTGACGGAACAGGTGGGCAAGCAGGACCGACCCCAGTCAGGGTGGGAGGGACAGCCGTGGCACAGGGAGCTCGCGGGCAGGCCAGGCCGGCGTGTCCCGCCTCCCGCTGGGAGGGGTCGCCGCGTGCTCGGCGCAGTGAGCATATGCTCAAGTTTATGCCCTAGGCTCCGATTCCGCCCTGTCCTACAGGAACATCTGTCTGAATGTCTGGTGAGCGGGGACAGGCTCTCTGCATTGCCTTGAGACTGGGAGCTTGTCCTTAGTGGGTGGCTGTTGATGACAAGCGCTGGTCTGAAGTCCTGGGGCGTCCCCGGCAGCGTGTGCCGAGGTCCTTGCCTGGGGAGCGCCGTGCTGAGCTGGGGCTCCCGTCCAGCGGCGTCCACTCTGTGCCGTCAGGGCTTGTGATTAACCCGGTGAGGCAGGTCGTGATGGGAAACCAGGCCTAGCGCAAGCTGCTCCCCCTGGTCTTGCGTGTTCACCCGGCAGCAGGATTGAGACCCGAGGACTGAGTGACTCCCAAGCCTACACTCCGGGCACCCTCACCTGCTGCCCCGAAAGTTGCTTTACCAGCTATTTCCCCGCGAGGACTGGAAAGACGGCCGCCCCACCCCCCAACCCCCACCATTCCTCCCACCATGGCCCCCACCCTCTGTCGTGCCTCCTGCCCCAGCTTCACAGCAAGCCCGGTGCAGGCCGGGAGCTCAGCGGGGCTGGTGGCACGGCAGGTGGAGGGCAGCCACCCTGCGTGTTGACTGGGGAACCCTGGCTTGTGCTCCCATCACCCTGCCCCTGCGGCTGGCACCTGCCGCTCCCTGGTCTGCCACGGCTTCCTGTGGGGCGGTTCCTGGCTGTGGGCTGCGTCACCTGTGATTGGCGCGGGGCGTGCACGTCCTTGCAGACACCAGCATAGCATGTTCTGCTCCAGCCGAGACTGTCAGCCTTGAAACGTGCTGAGCCACCTGGAGGGGTGGGTTGGACGCTCACAAACGGCCGGGTGCCGTCTGGCCCGTGGGGACCAGTCAGGACGGGGAATGGCGTGAAGGCCTCGGCGGATTTTGCAGCTCCGTTACGGGGGTGCCGGAGGCCCGCGGTGGTTAAAAACTCAGGCCGTGAGCTGCTGCCTGCTCAGTCCAGGCGGCCCGGCCCCTGCCCTGGCAAGGGGGTGTCCTCAGCGTCTGAGCCCGTGTCCTCCTGCAGAACAGGAATGTGCTCGAATGCGCTGGCACTCAGAAGCAAAAGCTCGCTGCTGCCGCTGTGACGATTTTTACAGACCATGCAGGTCTAATAATTTCTCCTTCTCTCTCTAGTTCCTGTGTCTCAAGAACATACGCACCTTCCTTAAAGTCTGCCACGACAAATTCGGACTGAGAAACAGCGAGCTGTTCGACCCCTTTGACCTCTTCGACGTCCGAGACTTCGGAAAGGTGAGTGGTCGTGTCCCCGCCCCAGTCAGTCACCCAGCCCAGGGCCGGCGGGCCGGCGCCCCCCACGTGGGACTTCCCGTCCTCGTGCCTGGTGGGTGTGGCTGGGCCGTGTCACCGGCAGGACAGTGCGGAAGCCAGATTCGGGCATTCTGGGCTGGGGGCCTCGGGACGGCCCCTCCCTCCAGTCAGGGCGGGGTCTGGCCTCGTGCATCTGGCCGACGTGGGAGAGCAGAGCCGGTGACCCCCGCCCTGCCTTTCTAGCCAGGGACCCCGAATCTCCAGTTCTTCATCAGAGGACGGGCGACGTCAGCACCACCTCGTGAGGGGCTGGCGAGGTGTCGCAGCTAAAGCGTTATCACGGCGCTCCCTGCCTGGAGCCTTCCTGGTTACACCTGAAGCAGGCAGAGCCGTGTCCGACCTGGGCAGGTGTTGGGCAAGGAGGGGTGATTCCGCGGAGGGGACCCCCTTGGTCTGTGGCAGACAACCTGGGGAAGTGTCCCCCTGTTCCCAGGAAGCGTCACATACAGCTGTCCCACAGAAACCCGGCTGGCGCGGGGGAGGGAACCGGAGGCTGGCAGGTACAGAGGCCCCTTGGTGGCTTCCTGGCGAGCCCGGGTGCAGAGTGATGCAGGGAGTCTGTCACGTGCCTCCCGGAGCCCAGCAGGTCCCCGGCTACTCCTTCTAAACCGATGGGGTCAGAACAGTGATGTCTTCCTGACGGGTTGGGGGCTGGACGCGCCGACCCTAACGGAGGAGGCCCCAGGCCCCACCTGCCCTCGGCCTTCCCTGGGTGCGGCACGGGCTCTGCGGGACGCCACTTCCCGGGCTACGGGGAGAGTGGATTTCACCTGCTGATGGGAAGTAGCGGATATTTACTGCCTGGTTTATTTGAGGACCGTCATGTGGGACTTGGTGATGAGGAGGCCTCTGTGCGTGCGTGATTTGTGAGATGCAAAGGGAATGTTGCGTTTGCAGCTGCAAATGCTGAGAGTCAGTCCCGAGAGGAGCCCTCTTTGGTAAAAGGCGAAAGATTTATGCGATTGAAGAGAAACCAGAGTATTGAGGAGCCCTTTTTGGAAGCGCTACAAAGTGTCAGGTCCGCATGGATGACTGAGATTTTCCCATGAGACACCTGGGCCTGACGGTTCTCGTCCTCAGTCTTGGAATTCTCCAGATGTGAGATTTGGGGACCTCCTCAAGAGCCCGTCTCTGTGTAATCATCCAGTTCTCAGAGGTTTTCATCTGTCTCTTAAGCGACTCACCCACGCCCCTCTGCTCAGTGACCTGGGGGTGTCACGCCCTGTCCAGGGTCACGTGTCCCTCTGCCAGGACATGTCTGCAGGGCTGGAGTGACGGAAGCCCGAGTAGCCTCTGCTGGTTTCCTGTCCTGAAGTGGCTTCTCAGTTCCCACAGGTTTGTTTGGAAGTGGTTGGAACTCACTTCTGCTCTTTCTCTCTGAGAACAGCAGAGATGGATTTGCCTGCGGGGCCCTGGGCCAGGGAGAGACGATGGTTCTGGACTTTGTGGAAGGGCCTTTGGAATACACATGCACACACAGTCAGACACACGACTCGCAGATTCAGACGTACACACACTTGCACCTATACACAACTCACATTCACACAGCCACACAAACACACACACCCATTAGACACACCACACACACACACACACACACACATGCACGCTCACATGTTCACAAACACGCTCATACACACTACATATTTAAAGTAACTGTGTAGAGAAAAACACAGGAAAGCCCTGGCCAAACCCATTTCTTGGCCAACAGTCCAGATGCAGAGTATTCAGTGCATAATTTCATTTGCTTTAAATTTGCTGCAGGGGAACGCAATGGCGTGAGATGTACACAAATTTGGGTTACAGTCATCATCTGACCTGCCACCCGTGGGCCGGGAGTGTGCAAGGGAGGGCCCTTGTAAATCGT
The DNA here is from genome assembly GCF_000956105.1 of Propithecus coquereli. Classification (NCBI taxonomy): domain Eukaryota; kingdom Metazoa; phylum Chordata; class Mammalia; order Primates; family Indriidae; genus Propithecus; species Propithecus coquereli. The sequence continues at coordinate 384,476 of NW_012155374.1, forward strand.
CCGCGGTTCCCGGTGAGGGGCTTTGGCTCTGGGGTGTGCTGTGCTGGCTGCACACGGAGGGGCCCCCTCGGGGGCTGCTCCTCGCGCTGGCCTCTGGCCTGCCCACGCCTCCCTGTGACGGTCAGTGGCTGCGCTTTGCCGAGCCGTGGCCTCTCCCGTGGGAGCTGGCAGTGGACGGCCGTCTGGACCATGAGTCATGGTGTGGGTGCTGGGAATGGAGGTGATGTCACTGCTCGGATCCCCGCGCCGGGCTGGGGGTTGGCACGCGGCCGAGCTGCTGCTCAGGGACTGGAGCTGTTCCCCCAGCAGTGGCGGCGGAAACAAACCCCGACTTCACAGCGAGGACTTCACAGCGAGGCGGCAGCTGCCTCTTGGTTACTTTTCCTCCAGCGCTTCATTTGTAAAGCTGCAATCCCCACGCCCGGGAGGCAGAGCGGGCAGCTGAGCTCGCGGCCCCACAGGGACCCAGCGCTGCCGTCGCCAAGTGCAGCTTTGCCCGAGTGTTTCTCCAGGTCCCGTTTGTGGAATCGTGTCTGTGGAGTTCTTAGTGCCTGGCATGTGCCCCCGAGGATTCCGCTGCACTGTGACTGTGCCTCTCCTTGGTCCCCACCTGAGCTGCGTGCGGCAGCCTGTGCGTGGCGTGTAGGTGGCTGGGACCCTGTGCTGGGCGCTGGTGCCGTGGAGGCAGTGGGAGCGTGGCCTGCACCCACCCGCGTGGCGGCGGGGCCTGGGCCCTGCTTGCCCTGTGGGTCTGGCCGCGTTTCCATGTCACTGCTTTCTCCCTTCTGTGTTGTCCTTATGGAGGCAAACCTGTGGTTAGCACTTCCAAGTGGAGTTTGACATGGGGCCAGCGGAGGCTCGGGGCTGTGGGACGGGCACCCACGTGGGGGCCGCGGTCCTGAGCCCGACTGTTCTGCTCTGTCGGTGCCTCCTGGCGTCTCTGGGGAGAAAAGACACAGGCAAAGCCCCAGACCCTCCTGCACGCCGCTGCCTGCTCAGACTGGGGCGTTTGGGTGCAACCCCCGCGGCGGACGGGAGGAGGGCTGGCCCGAGCAGGGAGGGGACTTGCTGAGCCACTGGGCTCTAGCCAGGGGTCGTCCTCAGCCTGTCGTCGTCCCTCTGGCCACAGGGATGAAGGGCAAGTGGCCCCTTTCACCTCTTCAGGGACACTTGCCGCGCGTCTCCGTGTGTCCAGATTCATCTTTTGTCGTTCGCGAGGTCAGCCTGGGAGGGCGGCTTTGGCCGCTCCTGATGAGCCCGGCGGCCTTTAGCGATATCAGACCACGGAGACTGGTGGCCTGCCCTGCCCTCCCCGGCCCTGAGGAGTGACCAGAGTCCCAGCCAGGAGGAAGGTGGCATCTGTCTCTCTCCCGAGCGTGAAGCTCTGCAGGGTCAGTTGAGCTGTGGCCCGAGGGGGCGAGGCCAGTGGCGGCAGAAGCTTCCTCCGCTTGCAGCCGCCCAGCACCGCCGGAGCCTGTGCCCAGAACAACGCTGGCTCGTTCCGGGAGGGCTGGGAAGGGTGGGGGAGACTGGCCGTGCTCTGCCGTGGCTGTGTGGGGCCGAGGTCTCTTTCTCACTGCTCCTTGCCTGGTCGTGTCCACACGCGCAGGGCCCAGAGCTCGGGAGGACCCTCACCGAGGAGCTGGCAAGCTAGTCAGGGCTCCCCAGAGAGACAGAGGAGTAGAGTATAGACGGGCGAGCGGGGAGCCGCTGGGGCATTGGCGCGTGTGCTTGTGCAGGCCAAGGAGCCCCACGACAGGTCGTCTGCAAGATGGAGGCAGCAGTGCCGGTTGCGTGGCTCGGGCCACGGCCACGGCCTCGGGCCACGGCCACGGCCTCAGCACCAGAAAACGCTCGGTTCAGGGCCCGAGGCCCAAATCTGGGGGCTGTCGGTGCAAGTCCTGGAGTCCAAAGGCCAGAGGTCCTGGAGTTCTGATGTCCGAGGGCAGGAGAAGAGCGTGTCCCAGCTCAGAATGGGGGCGGGGGTTGGGGGAGACAGAGACAGAGACAGACAGAGACGGAGAATACCCCCCTCTGCCTTTCTGTCCGCGGGGCCTGGCCGGCTGGACGGCGCCCACACTGAGGGCAGGTCCCCCGCTCGGTCCCGGCTCACAGCCAGTCTCCCGCAAACAACTTCACGGACGTGTCCCGAGATACCGGAACAGCGCTTCTCCGGTTCTCCGGGTATTCCCTAGTCGGTCATGTTGACACCTACGATCAGCCACCACGGCTGGTCGGTCGGTCTGAGGCTGGTTTAGAAAGCGCCATTTTTTCCCATTATTCAAGAAGAGCTGTAGAGTTTCTCGTCTTGTCCAGGCTCTGGGTTTGGTTGTCCGTCATTTTCTAAGCAGCAGCCTCTCTCCCAGCTTCACAGGTTTCTTGGGAAGACGAGGCATCCTCCATCCCTTGTCCCTCTCTCTCTGCCTCCCTCCATCCGTCCCTCCACCCCTCCACCCCTCCACCCCTCCGTCTGTTGAGCGTACGATTCACTGCGTCTTTATTAAGCACTTACTGTATTGGCGGTAAAATGGGAGAAGATGCGTGTGGTCCTCGCCTTCAGAGGACGCTGGGCTGAGCAGCCGTGCAGTTAATGTTAGAAAAGAGGAGCGAGAAGGCGAAAACTCCGGAACTTTCACACCGGGCTGGTGGCTCTGGCCACATTCAGCCCGTGACGCTGGCGTCTTTCCTTTGTGGTTTTGCCGGGAAGAGGATCGTGCACTTGCAAGAGGGTGACAGCCACGGCTCCGTGGGTCAGAGGGGTGGAAGAGTGGACACGAGGCCTGCCCGGCGCTCCTCCTGTTCTCGGGGCCAGACGAGGCCCTCACGGCTGTCTGGGGGCAGCCTCCTCCCCTGGCCTTCGGACTTTTCCTTCCCCCTCCCCCTTGGGGCAGGCGCAGAGGGTTTCCTTAACCCGGGAGGAGCTCTGGGAGGAGACCCCCATGAGCCAGCCACGAGACCTGGGCTGCAGCTGCGGGAGCCCTGGAAGCCCCCAGGAGGTCCCCTGTGCCTGCGTTCTGGGGCCTTCTCTCATCCGGATCTGTGGAGCCGGGTGGGCAATGGGGGCAGGCGGCAGAGAGCAGGGCCTCCCGCCGGTCAGACCTGGGTGTGAACCGGACTCTGGGAGCACCGGGTCTCCTGAGCCTTTATTTCTGCAGGGACCGAAGCCCGTGGCTGTCCCGGTGGAGGCTTTGCTGTCAGGACGCAGCGAGGAAATGGACGTGCAAGTCCTCGTCGTTTTTATTAACATTCATGTTTTCTTTTCTGTCGTTAACTCACTCTGCAAGCTCCAGCAGGACTTGAAGGGTCCAGAAAGTTGATTCCGGAAGTTTTTCCTTTTTGGCCACCCTCCCCAGTATTTTTCCAAAGGGTTGACTAAGGATATCAGGTTTCGGGTCAAATTAAGTCGTGTCCGGCTTCCTGTGCCGAGGGCTGGGCTATGCGGAGTGCGTTTGCAGTGGAATCTGGCTGCCCTGCTCCCTCCCTGCCGGCTGCCCTGCTCCCTCCCTGCCGGATCCTGTCCGTTTCCGAGTGCCCCGTTTCTGGGCTGGCTGTCCAGTCGCAGGGGGGCCGGCGGGAAGGAATGTGGGAGGGCTTGACAGGGCCACCGGCTGCTCCTTCCGGGGACTTGTTTGCCCAGCCTGGAATCCGGCGGAAATTTGGAGGGAGGACTGTGGCAAAGCCGTGGGGTTTCTGTGGCTGCTTCTGGGATTTTGGACCCTGGAGACTGCAGATGATGACACGAATGGCAGTGACAGCCCCGTCTCCATACCCGGAGCAGGCCCGGTGGTCACTCCCTCACCATCCCTGTGCCCTGTGACGATGGCACGCGTGCCTGTTCCACAGAACAGGAGGTGGTGGCTCACAGAGGGGTGAGCAGCTTGCTCAGGGTCACGAGGCCTGAGATTCTTGGGTCTCCACACCCCCTCCGCCCTCCCCTCCTCCCCCAGGGGCCGGGTCACGGCCTTAGCATTGGGGTCCGTGCAGCTCCTTCATGGGGCCCTGAGTCTCAGTTTCCTTGTCTGTGGATGAGAGCATGTGCGCCAGCCTTCCCTGCTGGTGGACGCTCATGGCGGCGTGCTAGGGACAGCCTTTGCGTGGGGCTGGCACAGGTGAGCAGCGTACCGGGAAGCTGCTGCCGCTGTCGTTGCTGGTATCAGGTTATCCAGTGGGAAATGTCCGATTTCCTTAGGCGCTGAGTCTGACGGCTGGATCTCTGACATCGCACTTGGACACTTCTTGTTTTGTGTTTATTGTGCAGGGACATGCTCAGTCTTTCAAACGCACGTCTTGGCTTGTGATTATCTTTCACATTTTTTTAGAGCAATTTTTGTGAAACCATGGACAGGTCAGAAATTCGTGTCACTTTCGGATATGAGTTCTGTCATGGAACCAATGCTGCGCAGACAGCTTGAAATACCAACGAGTTGTTTGGGAGGGATGTGGCTGAGGAACGCACAGCACGTCGATGGTTTGAGAAGTTCTGTTCTGGTGATTTTAATCTTGAAAATGAGCCACATGGGTGACCTGAGACCAAGGTGGATAATGATGAGCTGAAAGCTGTAGTGGAAGTGAATCCGTCTCAACCTGTGTGTGGATTAGCAGCAAGGTTTGACGTTACTATTCCAACAATATTGGACCATTTGAAACAAATCAGCAAGGTAAAGAAGCTGGGTAGATGGGTACCGCATACATTGAACAAATGCCAGCAGAGAAATCGTCTCGAAGCTTGCCCTTCTTTGCTGTCATGACATAAAAGGAAACTATTTCTACACTGTATCGTTATATGTGATGAAAATGGATTCTTTTTGACAATCCCAAGCACTTGACACAATGATTGGATAAAGATGAAGTGCCGAAACATAGTCCCAAACCGAATATTCATCCAAAAAATCTACTGGTGTCTGGTGGTCCAGTGCTGGTATCGTCCCCTACAGCTTCCTGAAACCCGGTCCCTCGATTATAGCGGGTGTCTACTGCAACCAGTTGGATGAAACGATGAGCATGCTGGCCATCAAGCAGCCGAGATTGGTCAGCAGAGACAGGCCAATCCTCTTGCAAAATAATGCTTGACCACGTGTCACCCAAACAATGCTGCTCAAACTACAGAGGCTGGACAGGGTGCCACTCGCAACGCCAGGCACACACGGCCTGGTCCCTGGACAGCCTGGCCTTGCCCACCAGCACGTGCCAGGCATAGCCACCCCCCGTCACGGTCAGCTGGGCTGGCACAGGCGCGGATGCCAGTTTGCCATCCCAGATGTCCCATCTGCTCCCTGTTGAGGCCGTAGCCCCTGCATTGCCCCTGGCCCCCCGCAAACACCCAGTTGCCACTGTCCTCTGGATGTCCTGACTTTGAGGATTCAGCTGGAGACTGCTGGTACTTCTGGAGCCAGGGACGAGTGGACCGGTCGAGAGACCATTGAGGGCTGGGGACAGAATCAGGACCCCACAGCACTGGGCTCTGCCACAGGCTGCCCCAAGTCTGGCAGCTGTGGTTCCCCACCTGTGACGTGGGCCTGACGTCGGCTCACCTCTGAGGGCTGCTGGCGGAGGATTTGAGGTGCGGCAGCTTCGTGCCTGCCTGTGTAGCAGCTCTCAGGAGAGGCTGTGAGTGCAGGGGGGTGGCGGCCCATCCTGGCTGGCCGGAGTGTCAGCCTCACCCACCCACCGCTGGGGCCCCACCCCCCGCCGTCCACCTGTCCTGCGTTGGGCTCGACAGCATGTTGAGATGTGGTCTCAGCCGTGCCCTTGATTTCTCCGTTTTGCAGCTGTATTGTCAGATGTGTCCCCCAGGCCCTGCCTGGTCCAGGTGGGTGTGGCAGTGACCTCGGGGTATTGATCCCACACTCCTCCTCTGCACACCCAGGCCTGAGTCCCGTGTCTGCTCGTCCCTTAACGTTTGCTCATCAGTGTGCTGAGTGCAGACTTGGTGCTCACTCGGGACACTTCTGTCGCCGGCCTGGCGACTCTCCGACGTGGATGCTGTGGTGAGTCGTTTGCTCTCCGCGGCTTAGTGCTGGCAGGGAGAGCACCAGTCTTCAGCAGCTCCCACTTGCGCTAGTTACTTATTCTGACGTGGTTGCTTCTCGCTGTGGAGCAGGAGTGGCGGAGTGGGAGCAGCGCAGGGGCCGTCGGCAAAGGCTGAGCGTCTGCAGGAAAACATTTCCCCCTTTATCTGCTGGTTGTGTCTCTTCAGGACGTTGTTAGCCCACCCGCTTTCAGAAGAACTTGACAACCAGACACACTGCACATGTGTGCACAGACACACACAGGCATGGACATGTATTCGTACTGCACACGTGTGCACAGACACACACACAGGCGTGCTCATGCACTCGCACTGCACACATGTGCACACACAGGCGTGCTCATGCACTCGCATTGCACACGTGTGCACAGACACAGGCGTGCACGTGCACTCACACCGCACAGGTATGCATAGACACACAGGCGTGCACGTGCACTCACACACAGAGTCCAGCAAGCCCATCAGGTGCTGACCTGCGTTGCTTGGCTGGTGATGGGACGGGTTTCCTGCTGCCTTTCCGGGGTAGCCTTTCCCACCATTACCTTCCCGCTGGGCAGGGGAGGGGGCGACTCGGCGTCTGACAGGCCGTGTGCCTGGGATCTGGGCTCAGCAGCGGTGCTTCGTGTGAGATGGCCGAGCCTTGGTGCCTGGCCAGGCAGCCCCGGGGTCTTTGTCTCGAACCCGCACAGGGCTCCAGGGAGGCAGTGATTCCGGACCCGAGTTCACGCCCTGGGAGGTGCCCTTGGCCCAGGAGTTGGTCCCCGATCCCTGGGTCAGCCGTGGAGGGAGGGACTCACTGCTGCTTCAGAGCCTGTGGGGTGGGGCGGGCACTGGCACCTGCCTGGGGTCAGCACTGTTGGCCTTTTGCAGGGGTGGGGTTGGAAGGGTGGGGGGTGGGGTTGGAGGACCATAAATTAGAGGGGTAGATGCAGAGGAAAGGGTTTGGGAGCCGGTTGGGGTGGGGGCTGGCCCCAGACGGAAAGGCCAGGGTGAGCGGTGATTCGGGGTTTGGGGTGCAGTGTTTCCTTGAGCACGAGCCTCCATGCGCAGCCTTGCTCATGGATGTCTGGTTTCTCCTGCACCGTTTATTGAAAAGACTGTCCTTTCCCCATCGACTGGGACTCGGCTGAGTCCCTGCTGTGCCACGTGACCTTGGGTGGCCTCCCGTCTCCTCCCTGGGCTTTGGTGCCTCCATCTGTACAGGTTGGAGCCCAGTCGAGAACTCGGCTACTCCTGATTGGAGGCCGGGGAGGCGGCCCGGCACGTTCGGGTCTGGAGGGCAGGTCAGCTCGGAGGGCAAGGCAGGGAGGGCCAGGGAGCCTGACCGAGATCTGGGACGTTATCCTGGGGTTTGTCTGCTACCCAGCACAGCTAGGATCGGTGACAATGACCCAGACCCACCTGCTGAGGCTCTGCGCGGTGTTGGTGCCCTGGTGAACCACAGTACCTGTCTACCGCTTTCTCGTGTGGGATTCGGCTCTGGGAAGGGGGGACTCTGGGTGCCTCCGGTGGCACAGTCCGTGCCAATGGCAAAGCCAGAGACAGAGAAGATGTATCAGGCCCTGCTTTGGCCATTGTGTGTCCCTGAACATGGGCTGGCTGCTGCTCCCCTCCCGGGGCCTCAGTTTCCCCATCTGGGAATAGAGGGTTGGACTGGCTGGGTGACCTCATGGATGGTGGTTTCAGGGGTGCCCTCTTGTCCTCACAGGTATCACTTAGGCCACACACGTCTGTGTCATTTCTCTCTCCTGCGTCTCCTTCTACCCTGTGGGTCCCCGCCCTGGTGGCCGAGAGCTCGTCCTGGTGCCACTGGTGCCTGCCCTTCCTGTAACATTTTTTTGTCCACGTCCAAAGTTAATTAAGTTTTAATTGGCGGATTGTTTCTACCCAGTGCTCCAAGACGGTAATTGTATCTGTCGAAGCCTGACGATTTGATGTTTGCAGCAAAAAAGCTGAATGAGGCTGAGAAGGAGAAAAGAAAAAAATAGCAAAGTATAAATAATTCATTGTAACAAAGTGTCACGGCTTGGCACCCTCCTGGAAGACCTTTCTTAAGGAATGCTGGTTTTTCTAAAGGTGACCGGGGCGCAGCTCCTCTGGAGTTAGAGTGTGGGCGGGACCGGGGGAGCAGGCCCAGCTGTGGCTCAGAAAGCTGCTCCCGGATCCCCCCGCAGCAAGGCTGGTGGTCAGGCACACGCATTCCTGGGCCGAGCCGCCGTGGGGAGTCAGGGCTGGAGCCTGGAACGTTCACCTAAGCCATCCTTTTGATTCTCCATCGTAAAAAATATTATTGTGATAAGACAACATAATATAAAATTTACTCTTGCGACCATTTTAAACTGTGCAATCGAGTGGCGTTAAATATATTCACAGTGTTGCGCAACCACCACTATATCTCGTTGTACAATTTTTGCATCATCCCCTCAAAACCCTGTTTCTTCCTCCGCCAGCCCCATCCCGAAGCAACCGCTGATCTATCCGCTGTCTCTGGATTTGCCTGTTGTGGACATGTCGTAGAAACAGCATCAGACAGCCTGTGGCCTCCCGTGTCCGGCTCCTTCCGCGGAGTGTGGCGTTTCCGGGGTTCACCGTGTTAGAGCCCGTGTCAGTTTGTCGTTCCTTTTCATGGCCGAGTAGCATTCCACCGCTGGCTCTGCCACGATGAGCGTGTCCATCCTCCATCCGCAGACATGGGGCTGTTTCCGCCTTTTGGCTGTCGTGAGTGGTGCTGCTGCGAACATTCGGGTTCAATGTTTTGTCACTTTTTAGTCCTGAACCTCCGGCCCACAGCCGCCTCCCCTCCCGGGGCTCAGGGGACCCTCACTATGGAGCGAAGCCCACGGTTGGTCCAAGCCGGGGACGCTGCCCCTGGTGCCCCCAAGGCTCTTGTCTTGAGACGCCCGGTCTCCAGACCTCCGCGTCCCTTCCCCTGCCCGCGGGCAGGCCGGCGGCGGTGGGGGCTGGTTTCCACGTTAGATCCTGGGTAAGGTGCGGCCGGGGACGGCAGTGACTGGTGCTGCCGTCACCGTGACTCTGCTTCCGGTTCTTTGGCTGCACACCCGGAAGTGCGAGCCTGGGTCACGTGGCAGTTCCGTGCTGGGTGTGTTGAGGGGCCGTCGCGCTGTGTCCCGCAGGGCTGCACCATTCACAGTCCTCGTCCTCACCACACTCGTTTTCTGTGTTTTCTCAATAGTGACCATCCTAGTAGATACGAGCTGGTATTTCATTCATTTGTTCATTCACTCAACAGTCCTTCACGGGGCGCAGGGGACGGCGTGGGGAGAGGGTGGAGCTGCCGCCCGGCAGGGGAGTCGCTCCCGAGTGTCCGACACAGGAGGCCGAGGGCTGAGTCTCGGGGAGCACGCTGAGTGAGCACCCCCAGCTTCGTCCCCTCCAAGGACCCTCTTCTTAGGGCTCCACGTTTTCCAAGATTATACATATTAAACCAATGACATTTATTAAGTAATTAGTTTTCTCATTTTTTAATTAATCAAAGACTAATTATGAGTTACAGCTCCCATTAGAGTTTCCGACCCGCAGCTGGTAGCGGTGCCCCGCGAGAAGGGCACTCGGGCCCGGCGGGAAGCGGGTGAGCGGTAAGGGGTGAGTTAGACTTTGGGCATGTTCAGGGTACTTGGAGACTCCGGGGACGGGGACCTTCAGGGACCCCAGTTTGGGCCTCTTTCCCTAGTGAAGGCACAGCTCCTTGGCAGGAGGCGGCCACAGCATGGCAGGGGCGGGCAGCACCCTACCCCCAGGCCAAGCCAAGGCCTCTGTGCCACAGGGCCGCCAGGTGTGTGGGGCCTGGTCCTGAGAGGGTCGGCCGGGCGTCCTGAGGGTGTGGTGTCAGCCAGGCTTCTGCAGGCGGCTGCATGGACCTTGGTACCCAGGCCTCCCAGGCCAGCTGGACAGGTGACAGGGCACTGTCACTTTTGCCCAGTGACCAGGGTCTTTCTTGCACGGCCTGCCCAGCAGTGTGGTTCTAGGCCCTGCACCTGCCTCCTCTGTGAAGCCAGCTTGGGTTGCTCCAGCCTGCCGGGAGTGGCTGGCGGAAAGAGCCCCCAGCAGTTCTCCGGCCCAGTCCATCGTTGTGCCAGCGGGACACTGGGACGTGGTGAGGGCCAGGCCGTCTTTGTGGCCCTCTGTGGGCTGGAGGCGGAGCCTGGGCTTTCTCTTCTGGCCCCTGGCCTCAGGTCCAGGCCTTTCTGGGGCCAACTGGAGCAGGCTGTCGGCTCTGCCTCTCTCTGTTGAGGGCCAGGTGCGTGTCCGTGAGGCTGTGTGTGCAGAGTGGAGGCCTGGCCCCGGCACGCAGTGGGAGTGGGTACATGTTAGTTCCTTCGTGTGGCGAGGCTCACGGCCGGGCCTGCACGGTGGCAGGGCTTGGCGCAGAGAGCGTGGTGCAGACTGACGCCCGGGGCCTGGGCGGAGCAGGGCCGAAGGCAACGGAAGCCACCCAGGGGCCTGGCCAGCGCTGCCCGCAGGCGGTCTCCAGGCTCCGTGGGCGGACGGGAGGGTTGGGCGCGGGCAGGCGGGGCCTTCACTTCTCTACCCCAGGGATGCCAAGAGCCTGGTGTTTGCTTTGCTTCCCCGAGACAGACTGCGTCCATCTGGCTCCGGGTTCTGCCCCCCCTCTGCCTGCATTCCTCTCTGATCTGAGACTGAAACACTTTAGCTGGTGGCAAAAATGGCCGAGCGCCCTTTCTTCCCCCCAGGGTGGGAGGAATGTTCAAGACAGATCCGGTGTCCTGGTGCGTCCCCTCGCTGAGCGGGCAACCCCTGACCCGTGGCTTGGAGAGGCGGGGAAGCTGGCCAGCTGCCCAGCCACGGCGGGCGGCCAGGCCCTGGGTCCCAGGAACGAACCCCTCACCCGGGGCTGTGCCGCTTGGGGGCGTCCTGAGAGGTGGCTCTGGGGGGAGGGGAAGCAAAGGGCGGGAGGCCTGCAGCTCCAGGATCCGATTTCAAAGCCCATTGGTACTGGCTCTGCAGGGCTGCTGTTGACCTCAGGTGGAAGGTTCCAGAATAGCACACAGTCGTGTTTTTACCCCTCGGTGGCAGTGTTAGAGATGTGAAGACATGGCGGTGTGGGAGGTCCGGGAGGAGGCTGCGGACAGGGCCAGTCGGAAAGCAGGAGGGTCGGGGTGGGGCTGGTCGGGGGGAGTGTGACGTGGGCTGGCAGCGACGTGGAAGGGTGGCCGTTGCATGCTGGGAGCTCTGGGTCCTGCAGGCTGGGACTTTGGCCTCAGATGGGCCAGGATTTGAGATCTGCCCCTGTGGTCCTTAGATGTGTGACCTTGGGCCTGCTACATGATCTTGTAGGCCTCAGTTTTTGTACCTACAGGATGGGCACAGCACTGATGTCGGCCTCGTGGAGCTGCGCGGCGGGAGGCAGTGAGCTGTAAAGGACCCAGCACTGCCCTGGCACCGGCGACGGCTCGGAGATTCCAGGCCGAGTTGCACAGCGGGTGCCGCGGAGGAGGAAGGCACCGTTCTTCCAGGGGCTGCGCCTGGATTTCCAGACGTTTCGTGGGGATGGTGGTGGCCGGGGCAGCAGCGGGCATGACTCAGGGTCGACGACAGGAGCTCTCGAGGGCGTGGACGTGAGGCGCTGGCTTTCCGCCCCACGTTGTGTTTTTCGCTGTAGCCAGTGCCGCGCTCCTCCTCTGCGGCCGGGCGGGATGCTCCGATCCCTCCTCGACATTTCTAATGGCTTCCCCGTTAATTTAACTGGAGGAAACCGCCCCGAGATATCTTTCAAGCGGAACGGGAGAGATGTCCTAATACTGCGGCCATATCATTAAGAAAAGCAAATTAAATCATGTTTAATGGTGTTAGAGTCTCAACCACTTTGGAAGATGGAGTTGGTGAAGCAGGGAAATGAGAAACCGCTGACGTCCTTTGCACGGCGGCCGGGGAAGGGGAGTCCGGACTGTGCTCGTGGACGTGGCGCTGGCCGGCCGTGGGTGGGGGTGGGACACGGCGCTGGCCGGCCGTCGGGGGTGGGGGTGGGACGCGGTGCTAGCCGGCCGTGGGGTGGGGGGATGGGACGTGGCTGGGCTTCCGCGGGGCGGTGGACAGCAGCTGGGGGCCCAGGGTCTTGCAGGGCTGTGCTCTCGCTCTCCCTCCCCTGGTCTCTCTCGGGAGGCCGGGGTCCAGCCAGGCTTTGCTGTCCCCAGTGTTCTCTCTTCGGGCTCTTCTCAGTTCTCGTGTTGGGGGCAAGGACAGGCCAGTGTCGGATGGAACCAACTCAGTCCTTTAACAGCATGCCCAGCCAGGGCAGATTGCTGCCCCGCCGAGCCTTGGTTTCCCCATCAGTAGAAGGGAGGGTGACACCACGTCAGGTGGGCTTAGAGAGTGGGGAGGCCCCGAGGGGAGTCTGGGTCGATTCAGTGGGAATAGACGTGGCCCCTCCGTGCTCTGTTTACATTTTCGATGGGATAAGTATTTTGTTTTTGAGCTGCTGATGGTACTTTGGAGATTATGTGTCTGTGCGGCTTATTAAAAATGATAGCTCTGTCTCTTGTAAACATAAAAAAGCCCTTCTGGCAAAAAAGAAAAAAAACAGCGACATGAGTTTTCTGTTTGTCTCGTGGTGGGTTCCCAGCTCTCTGATAAGTCATAAAAAATATTCAACTTGACATTCCACCGTTAGAGAATCATTCCTTTGACTTAAGAGTCTGTCCCGTCGATGTAGATAATCCGTTAGGCTTTGTTGTTCATGTCTCAGCTCCAGGGAGTTGAGAATGGTCAGGAGCAGGCAGAGAACTTGGGCTCCTTGAGGGGGAGGACGGGCTGCGGGCCCCCAGGGAAGAGATGCAGCGTGCAGATCAGTTAGGGCTGCGGGCTGGGCTGTCACAGGCTGGGCGGGATGGTCTGGGCCTGCTGGGCAGGCGTCTGCACAGAGGGACCTGCCCAGGGTGGGGTTTGCAGGGCACCGGCCGTGGAGAGCGGCAGCCTCATCTTCTTACTGACCTTTGCTGAGTGTTTGCGAAGCTCCGGCTTCTGTACGTGAACCCTCGTCTAACCGTTGTGGTTCGTAGGCACCGGCACCGAGGCTCCGAGTGCGGGTCACGCAGCCAGAGCCAGCGCCGGGACCTCAGTGTCATGCCAGCACCTTCCTTTCCACCCCCGACCCTGCTTGTTCCAGGGTCCGCACACAGAAGGTGTGTCATAGGTGCTTCTAGCATGGCTGGAAGCGTCCGAGGCGTGCTTTGCGGGGGACGCTGCAGCTGGCCCGGGGGCAGCGGTGGTCTGAAAGCCGGGCTCGGCCGTCCTGGAGTTGCAAGTGGGCTCGCCGCTGCCCTCTGCCCCCACCCTCTGCCCCCTTCTCTGCCTGCCCCAGCTCGGCCCCATCTTGCCAGTGAGACGCCCACTCACCCACCCACGTCCTCAAAGCGCCAGACTCCGCGGTGAGAGTCGCCCACCTCTCAGGGCGACCCCAGTCAGTGTCTCGGGTTGCCGGGGAGGGCGCTGGGAGGGCACGAAGCCAGCGCCTTTGTTTGCTCTGGGCGTGGGCCCGCGTGGCCACCGCTCGGGTCTTTGTCAGCGCCCACCCCTTCCCTCCCACAAAGAGGGCTTTGTCCTGGGGAGGGAAACTTTCCGCATGCATCACTGTCAGCTAGCGTCCTGCGCCAGCCCGGGCTCGGGCGCCATTCATCTTGCCCCTTTGTTCCGTCTTATCTGGGCAACACCAAGCCCAGCTCCGAGCTGCGTCCCGGCCTCCCCCGGGAGCCGCGGCTTCCCAGGGGTTAGGAGGGAGGGCCGGTCCCAGCAAAGACCCTCCCTCCCTCCCTCCACTCTCCCCATGGGGGTAGCCGTGGCCTGTGCCCGTTTCCTGCCAGGCTTTGGAAGGGAAGGGAAGAGGCGTGTATGCAGACGTGTGCATCGCATGTGTGCAGATGTGTGCATCGCGTGTGCGTGTGTGTTTTGCATCCTCAAAACTCCAGCCCAGTTCAGTGGGCTTCTCCCCGGAGCCCAGGGGCTCGTGTTCCTCAGGAGCTGCGAAGAGCCAGCAAGGGCCCCTCCTGGGGAGAAATGCAGCTGGACGTTGGCAGCCGTGGCCTGCGGAGTCCCTTGGAAACATCGGGTTGGGGGAGGTGGCTGCAGGAACAGAAGACATCGGTAATTAAACCGCCCGGTTGCACAGAGGGAGGGATGTGGTGTGGCCCCGGCTGTGGACACTCCCTCGGCCCCCGACGGGGGGCAGCCCTGGTGTCACCGGAGCCGGCGAGGACTCATCTGCTTTCTGGCCCTGTGGGTCCGCCACATCTGGACCTTTCACGTGAATGGGGCCGTCCGTATGTGGTTTTGTCGTGGTGCTTCCGAGGCTCGCCCACGTCGTGGCGCGGGCCGGTGCCTCACTCCCTTCTGTGGCTGAACAGCGATGGACCACGTTTGTCGTTTCGTCTGCTGATGGACGTCTGGGCTGTTTGCACCTTTTGGCTGCTGTGGACGCCCGGATCCAGTGTGCCGTTTGAACGCCTGTTTCCGTCCTCCTGGGAGCATTCCCAGGAGCGGAATTGCCGGGCGGCAGGGTCATTCTGTGCCCGCTGTAGCGAGCACTGGCCTCTCTCTAAACTTCGCCTTTCCCATGGCGAGAGACGTCTGTATGAATCCCTTTCTTTTTTTCTTTTTTTTTTTTTTTGAGACAGAGTCTCACTGTGTTGCCCGGGCTAGCGTGCCGTGGCGTCATCCTAGCTCACAGCAACCTCAAACTCCTGGGCTCAAGCGATCCTCCTGCCTCAGCCTCCCGAGTAGCTGGGACTACAGGCATGCGCCACCATGCCCGGCTAATTTTTTCTATATAGTTTTAGTTGTCCAATTAATTTCTTTCTAATTTTTAGCACAGACAGGGTCTCGCTCTTGCTCAGGCTGGTCTCGAACTCCTGAGCTCAAACAATCCTCCCGCCTCGGCCTCCCAGAGAGCTAGGATTACAGGCGTGAGCCACTGCGCCCGGCCACGTCTGTACAAATCCCTTTCTGACTCGACGTGACTGTCCAGGTCACCTCCTGGGTTTCAGGTCCGAGGCATTTAAGCTGAGCCGTCGTCGTCTTTGGTTGGGTGTCGGTTTGTGTCTCAGGACTAATGTCAAGCTATAGCCAGCTGCCGTCTGAGCAGAGACCTTTGTGGCTTTGTTGGGGCAGTGGCTGCCGTCCCGGAAGGAGGCAGCGTCGGTGACTGTCCTGGGAGTGCTGTCCACGCACTTGGAGCTGAGAACAGCGTGTACCTTGCGGCCCCTGGTTGAAGTGGGCACAGGTCAGGGCAGCAGAGATTAAGGTGCCAAGTGCTCCCTCTCTGCCCCCACCCGCCGTGTTCGGCTGCAGCTGCCATACCCGGGCCCAGCACCGCTGAAACACTGGGGATGATGTGTCCAGAAATGTTGGGGTGCAGGTGAAAGGTGCCACCCTGTGCCGGTTCTGTCCTGCGAGGTGCACAGCCCTCGGGAGGAGCCGCACGTTTGTGTAGCAGGACCGCGTGTTCGGACACAGCCTGGTCCAGCCCCAGTCTTGTCTTCCTGCAGGGCACACCTTCCCGCCGTCTCTGATCTTCGAGGTTCTGTGCCGGGTCCTGTGTTAAAACGTTCCTGGTTGCCGACGTCCCTGCTGTGCGCGCTAGAGGCTGGGACTAGCAGCCCGGGACGATGGCCGTGGCTGGTCCACGTTCACCAACAGGAGCTGTGGCCGTCCTGAGCTTGGCCGACACCCCATCTTTGAAGACTGGAGTTCTCCCATTGGCCAGGTAGCCCTGACCCGTGGGACCTGGGGCCACCTGTGGGTGGGTTTGGTGAACATTCGGTGTGTGGCCAGCAGCTGGGACCCTTGGGGCTTCTGCTCAAGGCCTGTACCCGTGAGCCTCGCTCCCTGCCCAGCCGGACTTTGCTTGACACGCTTACTTTTCAACGTGGCATCTTAGATGTAAGAGTGATAGAGAGGTCGGTGTTGGCCAGGGAGAGGGACAGGTGCTGTTTCTTGGATGCTCAGCTAAAGCGCCTGCTGGCCCGGGCTGGGCCTTGGGACCCTCAGGGTGACCCTGGCCATGCTGTTGTGGGGGCGTCACCAGTGGACACGAGGAAACATTTTGGGGCCGGTGCCTGTTCGTCTCGACTGTGTTGACGGCGTCGTGGTGCGTGCGTGTGTCAGAACAATCACATCGCTCACTTCGAAGTGCGTGCGGTTTGCTGTGTGCCGATCGCACCGCAGTAGAGTGTTAAAAACTCAAATACGATTAAAGTTCAGTTCTTCAGTTGCACCAGCCACATTTCAAGTGTGCCGCGGCCACGCGTGGCTGATGACTCCCACCCCGGACAGGCAGATGGAGCCTTTCCATCATCGCAGAAGGTTCCCCCGGACAGCGCTGCTCTGGGGCAGGGCCAGGGAACAGGTGTTCCCAGGAGCGAGGCCTGCGCTTTCTGCTTCGTTTTCCCGTATGGAGAATGTGCTTCCAGTCACACAGCGAGAGCGTGAACATATTCCTCTTGCCAGACATTGCAACGGTAGAGGTCAGACCTGTGCTGCAGAGAAGTGGCGTGCGCAGCTGACTTCCCACGGCCCATGTGGCCTTGCCGGGTCCGGGCCATCGGAACCAGGGGCCCTCCCAACCGCACCGTCGTCTCTGGCTCTGTCATCACTGCAGTGACATCACCGTACATAAATGCAGATGCGTCGAGGTGGCCACGCTCTTTACAGGAGTTTGTTAGACTTCCCACGTCCTCTTCTTTTTTTTTAAAGACAGAGTCTCTCTCTGTCACCCCAGCTAGAGTGCAATGGTGTCATCATAGCTCACAGCAACCTCAAACTCCTGGCCTCAAGCGATCCTCTTGCCTTAGCCTCCTAAGTAGCTGGGACTACAGGCGCCACCACCATGGCTGGCTAATTTTTCTATTTTTAGTAGAGACAGGGTCTCACTCTTGCTCAGGCTGGTCTCAAACTCCTGAGCTCGAGCAGTCCTTCCGCCTCAGCCTCCCAAAGTGCTGGGATCACAGGCGTGAGCCACCGCACCCGCCCGAGACTCATGTCTCCTTCCATACTTGTGGTTGCTCTTGTCTGACAGCTCTAGTTCCACGTCCTTCCCCAATTTTCTAGATGTGTGGGGAGGTGAGTCACAGAACCTAAGTCAGCACAGGGTAGACAAGGGAGCCCGCGGCATGGTACTCCTTTGAGTCCTGTGTGTTCACCTGGAAAACCTGAACTTGTAGCCTGCATCAATTATGATAGACTTGACTGCTTATAGCAACCTAAAACAGCATTAGCCTAAACTCACAAGGGTTTATTCTCTCTTGGAAGCCCAGAGGTAGGCATTCCAAGGCAGGTGTGAGGGTATTGCTGTCTCAGGGACCCAGGCCATTTCCCATCATCTTGTTCTGCCTCTTGAGCACCGGCTTCCAGCCTCACAACTGTGGCCCAAAGTGGCTGCAAGAGCTCCAGCCATCATGTCCCATTCCGGGCAATAGGGAGGGTTTGGGTAGGAGGGAAGCCGATTCATTTAAGCAGACTTTTCAGAAGGTCCACTCACTGTTTTACTTTGTCTTTATTGGCCAGATCATAGTCAAAAGGCCTCACATGGACTGTGTGGTTTGTCATGGGCTGTCTGGCATGGCAGCGCTGTTGGCGAGGATGAAGGCAAGGGTGGAGGATGGGAGGCCCCAGCTCTGTCATTACGCCGCAAGCAGCTAAGTGTGGGAGGGAGAGCGAGTTTGTAAGCTCTTCCTGTTGGTGCACACAAAGAAGTTGAAGTTAACACGTTTTGGGATGCGAGAGCACGCAGTAATAAATAGAAATACAACCTTCGGGTGTGGTGTCAAAATAGAGCTGGAGTGTCTTCGGGGCCCGTGCACCTGTACGTCCTTCGTCTGCAAGGCAGCGTCTGGTCTGCAAGCTCTGGCCGCGTGCTGAATGGGCGGCGCCGGCTGGGCTCATGGCCAGCACGTGCCCGACCCTTGCTGACCTCGGGCGAGCACGGATTTGTGCCAGGCGTGTTCCGAGCACTGTCTGTGTAGCTCGTGCAGGTGGCCCCTGCTGGGTATTTGCAGACCCCGGCTGTGTGTGCTGTAGCCGTCGGCCGACCCCGGCCGTTCTCTAGATGGGGGGGCTGCGGCAGCGAGGTCGTCACAGTCAGCAGTGGAGGAGCTGAGTTTTGAACCCGCCGCGGGGCTCCAGGGCGCAGACTCAGCTCTGAGTGACTTCCAGGCCCGCACTGCCGCCTCACTCCCAGGAAGGCTTCCCAGTGTCCAGACTTGTCTCCGCCGGGAGACGGTTCCTCACAGCAACTCCATAACCATTTCCTGCAGGACTTTCTCCGACGGGCAGGGCTGCTCCGTTCACCCTTCACTGCGGGTCGCCGCGGGTGCCTGGGTGTGGGCCCTGCCCTGCGGTTGTGTGACTCGGAGTCTGAGGTTCTTACCAGATCACACCGGTTCTCTTCCATCCCGCCAGTGGGAGGCGCGAGCATCTGTACTGGATTCCGGAAGCAGAGCTCCTCCATGTGCCCTGCTGGGCCGGCGGGGCCCTTGCCTCGGCCACATTGCTGGTGACTGGGACCCGCACGGTGTTTCCAGAGCTGCAGGGGCTGCGAGGCCCACCGAGGTAACCCCTGGTGGGGGCCTGCTCCTGCCGCACGGTGGGTAGACGTGTCTGCCTCAGAGAGGAGGAAGTGGGAAGGGCCCCTACCTGTTCCCGTAAGGGGCTTCGGGCTCGACTGAAGGCTGCTGCCCTCATCTCCCGAGGTTTCCTGGGCCAGTAGATTCAAGATTCCAGACTTCCGAGGAGGCTTTGGTCTTGGTTGCGGCTCTCCTGGCCTCGAAGGTGTCACAGTTGTGACATCCGCTGTGGTCACCCACACGGAGCTGGGAGCCTGGGCTCCGGGGCAGGGGGCGCCTGCAGGGATTTCCTCGTTGTCTCTGGCCCAGAACCCGGGCGGGAGCGCAGTGCCAGTCTGCTCCCCGAGGGCCTCCGCCACCCACCGCTTTCGTCTTTGGGAAGTGCTGGAGAGCGCTTCTTCGTGATGCGGTGAATGCCGCCACGAACCGGATCGGATGTGGCTCATGGAAGAAAGTGTGACCTGCGCTTGGATTCAGAGTGAGTCCTCCACCTCGCTGCGCAGAGGGTGCGAGGCGCTGTCGAGAAATAGACGTTATAAAATGGTGAAGTGTAAATGGAAACCGTCGCGACCAGGAGCGTGGAGACCCGGGTGCCACGACCGTGCCCGGCCCCGTGCTCCCCACGGCTGAGATGAGCGGGGGCGGAAATCTCGACCACTTTCCCTCCCTCGTGCCGCCGCGCCGCCTTTGCCGCCTGTGCTCCTGGCCGTCCCTCTTCGGTGGGGACCCTTCCAGAGAGCTTCGTCCTCTTGTGGCCTCCGGGTCACAGAAGCTGCCACGGACACGGTGGGGAGGGAAGAGGGATCGGCCTTCCGGCAGGGTCCCCTCCCTGGGCCTTGGCTTCAGATGCGTAGCCGTGGTGCGTCCGCACATCTGTCCCGCGTGTCCTGTGGGCAGACAGGGAGCTGGGCGCGTGGACGCCTGGAGCAGAGACTGTGTCCTGCCCTTGGGGAGCTCGCAGCAGGAGCAGACAGTGGTGACCCAGGGACCGTGACCCAGGGACGTGCAGAGTGGCCCGTCCTCGAGTCCCGGGTGGTGCTGGGAGGACTGGGATGAGCTGGGGGTGGACACTGGGAAGGGGATCCTCGTGTGGTCTTGGGGCCGTCAGGGAGGAGAAGGGTCTGAGAGGAGGGGAGGCTTCCAGGGAAGAGAGTATGGGGTTCGTGCCCAGCTGGCAGAGTGACGGGCAGGGCAGTGATTGAAAGGCCACCGCAGGAGGACGAGGTGCCCACTGGCCTCACCCGGGGAGATTCAGCTTGGGGTGGGGCAGTCTTGGGAGCTGAGCCTTCTGTTTTTGGGGGTGTGGGGGGTTTCCCTTTACCTTTTCCTGCTGCGGGCCCAGGCTCACCCCGCCCCGTCCATCTCTGCGATGCTGAGCCGCCACGAGGAAGGACAGTCGTGCCGCTAAGGGGGGGGCTGCCCCTCCACTCCACCTGCTCTGCTCTCCGGGGACGTGAAGGAGGGGGACTGGGGAGGGCGGCAGTCCCCGGGCCCCTGCCGCACCGGCTGCCCGTGCTGTCGGGTTGCCTGGGACTGTCATTCTCTTTGTTGCTTTCAGCCCGGCTGTTGGGAAACTCATTAGGCTTGGCATTTATTTACAAAGGCTGGCGCGGCCCGGGCCGAGCGGAGGACGGGAATTGATTTACGAGGATGGCGCCGGGATCTAGGAAATGTCAGCTTCCCCCTCCAGAGTCTATAAATCAGTTTTGATTCCGGCGAGGCCTTCTCCAATCCCCCAGCTCCACGAGGCCTCCCCGCCGCCGGTGAGCTCGGGGCAGTCGCTGGCGAGCAGTGCGTCTCCTGGCTTTGCCCGCCGGCGGTGAGAGCCCCCCCACCCCACACCTGCGGGCCGGCAAGGTCGGCGGGCGCCAGGCTGTGAGGCGCCTTCCGTCCTTCGCTCAGGGGGACGGCCCTCGCACACGGCCACGCCGAGCCGGGGTTCTGAGTGTCACGTGGGTAGCGTACCGGCCAGGGAGGGGCTGCACGCGGGAGGTCTCCCACAGCCCCTGGGCAGGAACGGCCATCCTCGGCGCGGCACGGAGGCTCTGAAGCTGGTGGTTGGGCTCATTGTCCGGGGCCGTCCTGGGCCTGCCGGGGTTTGCTTTTCCGCAGCGGGGTGAGCATGTATCTGAAGTGCCGTGGCCCGTGTGTGTTTCCGGCCACGCTTGGTTGAAGGGGGTGTGGGACACGTGCGATGCCCCAAAGCCCAGCCAGACCCTCTCGGCGCGCCGGCCAGCCCGGCCTGAGCTTGGGGTGAGGTGCGTGGCGCAGGGCAACTCCACCTTGGCTCACGGAGGGGCTCGGGGCCCCGCTGGTAGGCCTGGGGTCCTCGCTCCCACAGGCCTCTGTGTCCATCTATTGGGGAGGGGTGGGATGGGGCTGGGGTCCAGGTGCTGTGACCGGGGTGGGTCCCAGGTGTGGTGCTGGGGAACCCGGGACTCCGCACCTCAGGGGTGAGGGGCACCCAGAGCCTGGGCTCCAGAGCGACCCCACGGCCCCCAGTTCTCCCGGCCCTGGTGGGCCTCGCGTCTGCGCTTTTGGCCTGTGAGCTGTGCCGGGTTCTGTGACATGAGGTTGTCGGTGACCTGGGAGATGCGGACTCGAATCTGTGTGTGTGCAGAGGGCTTGGGTGTGGGTCAGTCTCTGGGCCTCGGGGGCACCTCAGAGTCCTCCAGCCGTGGTCCCCCAGCGTTTTGTGGACCTGGTTTCACGGGTGGCTGCCGTGTCACTGCCCGGCTCCATTTCCTGACGCCTCCCTGCAGGGTATGGCTCGAGCTGCGGGGGGGGGCGCCGGGCCCCGGAGTAGGATGGGCCTGGAGTCTACGTGCATTCAGGGCACAGCTGCAAACGGGAGGCCTCGCGCCTTCACGCGACGCAGTTCGTCCCGGGCAGGGGCAGGTGCCTGCAGGGCAGACGGCCCTCTGTTCTCAGCGCTCTGTCGGGGCAGCTTGTCCACCAGCGATGCTGCGAGCACACCGGGGTTGGCGGGCGGTCTGTAGGGTATTTGAACATCCCCACAGAGCCTCCAGCTGTGGAGGGGCCGGCACCTGTGGCTTTCGGGAGCTCACGCCACCCCGGGACTGCTGGTGCCTCCAAACTTACCCTTGTGGGAGACCTGTGCCTGCTGTGGGGCAGGCGCTCCCCTGCAGGAAGCTCGCGCGAGCATTCCGCTGCAGAGGTGGCTGGTGGTCCTAGGCTGTCCCCAGGGCAGCATCTGCCCGGTGTCCCTGTCACTGCTTCAGAGGGGGTGGGTTGGGGGGTTGGCGGGAAGCACGATGGCGAGTGTCCGGGCCCAGGTGGGCTGTACCTGGGCAGAGGGGACAGGCGTGTTGGGCTCAGGAGGGCATCGTGTCCTCGAGAGCCCTGTCCCCAGCATAGCTGCTGTTCTCGTCATGGTGCCACGGAGCGTGGGCAGGGGCTTGGTGGGAGACGGTGCACGGGGCAGCTGGCCTAGGAGAAGCCTCGGTGTTGCCTGTGGCGCTGCGCGGGCCACCTGGCGCCCTCTGCTCCGCACTCCTTCAGCCACCATGTCTGCCTCTGTGCCAGGCCCCCGAGTGTGACCGTCAGCACAATGGCAGGGGACAAGGGCTGAGTGAGCCACCATTTCCTGTAGGGTTTCGGGGTCCCTCAAATGTACGGATTTTTAGAATCCCGGGGCCTGGAGAGGGGCTCCTTCCACAGCCCAGTGCTCGGGGGCTTCTTAGGAGGTGGGCTTCACGGGTCCGTCTCGGCGGCTGGCTTGGCAGCATGAGTGCTCAGGGACACACCCAGGGGCCCTGCGGGTGGATGGGGCCCTGGCCGTCGTCCTGGCTCCCCGAGCCCCGTGCGGGAGGGGGCCGCTCGAGGGTGAGGGCCTGGGTCCTGCTGGCCGTGGACTCCAGCTGTGAAGGACCCTGCCTGTGTCCTCTGCTGGAAACGGTAGTGGCTGTGTCCCTCCCACGTGGGGTGTGGTGGCGGCTTGCTGCAGGGAAGCAGGGACGGAGTTTGTTGGACCTGGTGCCACGGCCACCGCCAGGCCTCGGGGGTGGGTTGTGGTGGTGGGCAGGAGAGCGGGGCGGTCTAGGGGCTGGGACCCACCACGGGAGCTTCGGGCCAGCTGCCGTCCTGACGCGCCTGGGGCGGGCGTGTGCTGTGGGCCCTGCGTGTCGCAGGGCTGGCTTCCTGTGAGCGTCGTGCGGCCCCCGGCGTGGGCACTGATCGAATTCTCACGGTCGTCTGGGAGCGATTGCAGGTGCTTCCTGGTTTGAATTTCATAGGACCCCCGAGGACATGAACTCAGAAAATGAGGCATTGATCTTGCTTTTATTGGTACGTTAGATGCGTCGAGGTTTTGAGAGGGAAGGCTCGGGCTGTTCTCTGCCTTTTCAAGGCCTTAGAGCGTCTGGAAAAAGCATTTGCTCTGCAGTCTCCAGAGAGTCGCTCAGAAGAACAAAGCCGCGAGTGGCAGCGAGGGCCCGCTGAGCATGGGCCCCGGGGAGAGCCGGCACTGGGGCTGGGCCGGCGGCCACGGCACGGGCTGCAGCCCCGTCCGCTCGTTGGTAATTTGGGGTGCAGAACGTGCCCAGACGGGCAGACGTGCCCAGCACAGGCTGATTCCACCTTTTTCCCAGCAAGAGGATTTTCAGTTTCTTGGTCAACATGATTTTACGAGGTCTTAGGGGTAGATGAAATAGTCAGACGTTTACTTAAATATTTAATTTGCTAATTTATTTACGTTTTTTCAAAAAGCACATCATAAAAATTGTGTGTCACTGTGGAATCACTCACTTCCACTCGCAATGTGTGAAACGCATTTCTTCACACTTCCCGTGGCCTTCACGCCAGGGTCTCCACGTCCCAGCGGCGTGGACGCTGCCGTGGGTTCAGCGACGTCCACACTTGTGGGGTCGGTAGGAACGGGAGGGGATCCGTGCTAAACCGACTCACTTTGCTTTTCAAACCCAAGTGCATGGAGTGCGCCCTGAGCCGCCAGACCCAGCGCCGCTGCGGCCGCGGCAGACTCGGCCCTGAGAAGGCTGGAAGGGGTTTGCGGCCGAGCCCCCCGTCTTTTCTAAGAGGTTTGGGGAACAGAACCTCTCCCGATACGCAGGCGTGTGTGGCAATTATGTCTCATGGGATTGTCAACTTCGAGCCCCACGCGGGGTCCTGGGGCCAAGGCGGACCTGGCGTGTCCTCAGGGAGCGGGAGTGGGGTGGATCCCCGACGGGTTGGTGCAGGGGCCCCAAGCTGGGAGCGCCCCCCAGCTGGGGCTAGGGGAAGGGGCCTGAAGGATGGTGGGGGACGGGGCTGGGGCCCCAGTGTGGTGTTGGCCCTGGGCCAGGCGCCCCGAGTGTGCCTTGTGTCGAGCCCGCCGTGTCGGCACCTGTGCTGCTCCGGCCTCCTCCTGGGACGCGTGTTCCAGAAACAGAGGTCCAGGCCACCTGCTGTGCACACACCTGTCTCCCAGCCCCCACCCCTCCCCCGGGCGCCGGACAGCCCTGTGTGACTCGGCCCCGGCTGCCGCCCGTCTTAAACCGCCGTGGTCGTCGCCCCCCAGGCCTGGAGGCAGCCGTCTGAGACGTGGTGGCCGGGGGCCGGCTCCTCGGGGACCCTCAGGAGGATCGGTTCCAGGCTCTGCCCGGGTTGTCACGTCTTGTCCCTCTGCGCCTGCCTGTGTCCCGGCTTCCCCCTTTCGTAGGGACACCGGTGACCTTGATTAGCGCCTGCCCTGGTGACTTCGTCTCACGGGATCTCTGTGAAGACTCTGCGGTCTGGGGGTGGCACGCGCACCTGGGAGACACAGCTCAGCCCGGACGCTCATTTCCGTTGCGCGGAGATGCACGTCCCCTCTCACCTGTGTGTGGGCCGCGCTCACACCTGCACCCTCCCCACGGACACCGGATCCCAGCGCGCTTGGCCTCCAGTGCCGCAGCAGGTTAGCGGACGGACGAGCAGTTTCTCTGCTTGAGCACTGGGGAAACGAAACATCTCGGGGAGACGGCGCCCCCCAAACGCATGCTGGCCGAGTCTCACGAGCCTCCAGTGGGAACACGACAGCCCCACGGCCACAGCTGTGTCCGCACGGGAGCACCTTGGTCAAATTCAAACAGGGCTGTGCCTTCACGTGCCGGCGTGCCCACGGCCGAGGCTCTTGCGTGCCCCAGGCGTGGTGCGTGTTGTGTGTGGATCGTGCCTTGAGACCCTCACTGAGCCTGGGCAGAGCCTGTTTGTGTCCCATTGTGCAGATGAGGAAACCGAGGCTTGGGGAGGTTGAGTTGGCTGCACACCCAGGCTGGCGCTGATGGGTCCTGGGTCCTGCCTGGAGAGGTGGGGGTGGGGTGCTGCGGCCTGAGCCTCAGGAAGCTGACGCAGTCACCTGGGGTCGTGACCACTGAGGTGTGGTGGAGACGTGCGGTTAGGACACAGACCCAGCCCGCACGCCAAGCGCCCTCGGAGGACAGGGTCACCTGGCCCATCGTGGATGCTACGAGGTGGACAGTGGCCTGTTGGAGGAATGGTGGGGAAACACCAAGGAGGGGCAGGGGGACTCCTCCCACCCCCGCAGCTCTAGGGCCTTGCCGGGGTCGGGGGGCCGAACAGGGCCTGTCTCCCTCATGGTCTCTCCAGTGAGGAGGTGGTTGGACTTCACACGGCACTCGGGGAAGCTTCTGGGCCCCTCAGGCCAGGCCCGGCCTGGCGCAGGTCACTTCCGACTTTCCTCACTGGTCAGAGCCGCCGCGGGCCAGCCGGGGTTGGGGAGGGGCGCAGAGCCTGGCTTCTCTCTGGACATCGCCTCTAATCTGCCTCGGTCTCCCTTTCCCAAAGGTCAGGATGGACACGACCTGACGTGACCTCAGGTGAGAAGTGTGTCACCCGGGCCTGGCAGGTCACAGGTGCCCGGTACAGGGCCACCGCTGTGACCGCTGGGCCTCAGGGTGGGGCTTTTCCGTGAAACGTACCTAAAACTGGGCCACAACTTTAAATGTCGGGTGAGAGGGTTAAAAAGGATGTTCTGAGCAGGGTCTGATGCTGTGGCAAGACCACCGGACACGGCTTCCGGCTCTCTGGCCGCTCTGCTGGCTCCTGCTGGCACTGGCTTAATCCCTGGCCACCCTACCTCAGTTTCCCCCTCTGTGCTTGGGAGCCCTGGGCAGGCCCAGCCCCGAGGTCTGGCCCAGCCTGCCCAGCTCCCAGGCGAAGTGCTTCGGAAGAGCTTGGCGCCCTCAAAGCCGGGGGGCGGGTTTTCTGGCAGAAGCCCTTGGCCTGGTTGGGCAGGATGTGCTCCAGCCCTGCGGGCCCCTCCCGGCTCCGGGTGGCCCGGCCGCCTCTGCTGGGCCTTCGCAGATTTCCTCCAGGTGGGAGGGCCGCATGTTTCCACAGTGGAGTCTTTGTATTTTTTGAGACAGGTTCCCCCTCTGTCGCCCAGGCTGGAGTGCAGCGGCGAGATGATAGCTCACTGCAACCTCAACTCCCAGGCTCAAGCATCCTCCTGCCTCAGCCTCCCAGGTAGCTGGGACTACAGGTGTGTGCCACCATGCCTGGCTAATCTTTCTTAGTAGAGGCGGGGTCTCGCTCTTGCTCAGGCTGGTCTTAAACTCCTGAGCTCAAGAGATCCACCCACCTCGGCCTCCCAGAGTGCTAGGATTACTGGTGTGAGCCACCGCGCCCGGCCCCGCAGAGAAGTTTTAACGGCAAATGGTGCCAAGTCCCTGGAGTTGGAGGCAGGGGACATTCTGGAGGCCTGGGGACAGGGGTCTTTTTGTTCTTTGCCCCATTAATACTGAGACCTGTTTTGTCATCCGTATCGATTGAATCAAATGTTTGAAGTATCTGTGTCGTCATGGTCTCGCGTTATCTTGATGATGGCAACTCAGAAAGCCCGTTCTTGGCCTTTGTTGAACAAGGCGGACAAGGGCCGTCTTGGCAGATCCGTGGTGGACTTACTGTTACTTGCCAGAGCCACCCCCCTTGCCCACCCGAAGGAGGCCTGTGTCGCTGCAAGGGTGGGAGGGAGCAGGACTGTCTGGCCGGGCTGCTGTCGAGGATACTGGGCTCAGCTCTGGGCTGGGGACACAGGAGAGGGTGTGGGGTGTGACCCCCAGCCTCCAGCTGGGCGAGAGGTGACGGAGTGTGGGGAGCTGGAGCCGGCAGTCGTCAGCGGGCGGGGGAGGTGTCGGGGAGGCAGCCAGCGGTTACAGGGGTGCAGAGCAGGGTCTGAACCCGTCTCTGGAGCAAGCCCCGGGCTCCCTCCTGGGCGTGCCCCGCACCAGCCTCGTGACCCAGCCAGGCCAGAGGCTGCGCCCGCCGGACACCTCCACCACTGGGCCACGGGAGGGGAGTGAGTCCTCCTTGCTTTGTTTGCTGGCCTCCGCGGCCCTGTCCCCGTCCTCCGGCAACGACCTGCGCGCCGATAGACTGGACCACGTCATGCCATGGCCTTCTCACGAGTCTGAAATTGGTCACGGTTGCGTTTTCAAGTTTCTAAACAACAACAAGAAGAAGAAAAACTCAAAAAAGGCACGGCCGTTTGTGTTAACAGTGGCGTTTCCTCTCAGATCCAAATCCGGTGGGAGCCAACGGCTGGCGGGAAGTTCTGAAATCCCACCCAGTGTCGCTGGGTGAGCAGAATGGCGCCGGGTACCACGGAGTGAGCAGCAGCCTCCGGGAGTCGCCATCACGGCAGCGACAAGTTTTGCGCGGTTGAGACCCGTGACGAAGCCACTTGTGACCCGCCCACGGAATGTGCCGGTCATCGCTCGCCGAGCGTTTCTCCAACTTCCGTAGAGACACGAGCGCGGAGTCAGGTGGCTCCGGCTGTTAAAGGCTGCTTGTGCCGGTGTAGAAAGCTGACGTTCTCGCACTCGTTTTACGATAACAGCTTTGTTGAGATATAACTCACAGGCCGCAGGGTTCACCCTTTTCGAGTGTGCAGATTGTGGTTTCAGCGCGTGCACAAGGCCGTGCACCCCTTGCTGTTCTCAACACGTTGTCATCGCCTGCAAAGAAAGCCCACGCTGACGAGCCCCCACTGCGCGGCCCTCGAGCCCCCGGCAGCCGCAGGCACTTTCTGTCTCTGGATTTGCCTGTTCTGGTTACTTCCCGTCAATGGAGTCAGAGAGCACGTGTCTGGCTGGTTTCACCTGGTGTGTTGGGGCATGTGTCAGGGCTGCGTGCCTTTTTTTTTTTTTGAGACAGGGTCTCCATCACCTGGGCTAGAGTGCAATAGCGTGATCACAGCTCACTGCACCTCGAACTCCTGGCTCAAGGGATACAGGCACCACCACGCCCAGCTGATTTTTTCTGTTTTTAGTAGAGGCAGGGTCTCGCTCTTGCTCAGGCTGGTCTTGAACTCCTGGCCTCAAGCGATCCTCCCGCCTCGGCCTCCCAGAGCGCTGGGATTACAGGCGTGAGCCACCGCGCCCGGCCTCATTCCTTTTTAAGGCCGAATAACGTTCCATTGTATGGATCTGCCACAATTTGTTTATCCATCCATCTGCTGATGGTCATTTGAGTTCCTCATTTTGATTTTTATGTATTTTTTGCCAAAGTAATTATATCTGCACATGGCAAAAGAAAATCAAGTCACACAGACAGTCTTGAAGTGAGCGGATGGTCTCCTGCCCCCACCCCCGCCAGGCTGCCTCCCAGGGGCTGCACTTTGGCCTGTGCTTTTTGATTCTCCCAAGGTCACCCTGGGAGCCCTCAGTGGTCTGCACGTGGCCTTGGCTCTTGAGTTGTTGACTCCGAGCGTGTTTATCGCGTGCCAGGGAAGGTGGCATCTGCCTCCGCCCCCACCGTCGTGCCGCTGTTCTCCACTCCTCTGCGGCCACCCTCGTGTTGGCGCTGAGCGGAACCCTCTGTATTGCAGCCTTGTCGCCACACCAACTCTGGACGGCCGTCTGACAGCCGTGAGGCTAGTGGCGTGGGCTTTCTGTTCTCACCGCGCTTTCTGTTCTCACCGCGCTGACCTTTGCCTGGGCCGGCGCAGGTGGAGGGTGCTGCAGAGTGCTCGGCTCGGGGTGCCGGGTCGCCACAGGCCCCGTGGGGGCGGGGAGCCAAGTCAGGGGCTGGACTTCCTTCCCTGGAGGTCCAGGGTGGGCACCGGGGTCTGGGGCCTCCTGGGGTGGGCTGTGTTCGGGGCAGTGGCCCGTAGCCTTCTGTGTTCGTGGTCCCTTGTGGTTAAGAATCTGCCTGGAGGGAGTGGGGAAATTGCTGGCCGCCGCTGTCTCCTCCTGGCTCTTCTGTCCCTGCTGGGCTGCTTCTTGGGAGCTAGTGAACTGCTCTGGGCTCATCTTCCTTGCCTGTTGCCATGGGTATGGAGGATTGTCCCTTAGGCCTTCCTGGACAGAGGGAGACTCGCCGGCCATGACGCCCTGGGAAGACCTTCCATGGAGTGGCAGATTTTCCCAGCAGCCGCCTAGTACAGGGTTGCCGGGGAGTCCAGGGGCTCTGGGGGCCTCTCCGCTGGGCTCAGGGCACTGTGGCTCCCATGCCGGGGTGTTTCTCTGGCACCTTGTGGGGTACACCCAGCTCCCTCTCCGCGTCAGCCTTTGTTGACAGAGCTCAGGGGCCCTCTGGGTCCGGGCCTGGTCGTGGCCGCACCATCCCAGCTCATCTGGGCCCCACTCCTCTGCCCTCTGCTGGGGGAGGGTGGAGCCCCGCATATCCACAGCCCTGCGTGTGACCACGCCGACCTCAAGCCATGACCACAGCCGCTCCTGGGTGGGGGACGGTGGTCACGGTGGGGAATCGGGCGAGGGGACCTGCAGGCCTCTGCCCGCCCAGCTTCACGGAGTTCTGATGGGCCGTGGAGTCCAGGTGTCTGGGGGGCGTCACCCCAGTCTTTGAAGTAGACGCCCCTGGGTCTCCGGGGTGCGGCCTCGGGCCAGCTGCCCCTTCCTCCTCCCTGGGCCGCGGTTTCTGAGCGGGGCACCTGGCAAAGCCCAGGTCCCAGAGCAGCCTGGTGCAGCCTTTGGGGACCGAGCAGGCCGCTGGCGCCTCACTGCGCATGATAGGGTTGGGCGGCCTGCGCCAGCCACCAGCCACTGGCAGAACCGCATTCTTCGTGGCGAGGGAGGGAGGTGTTCCTGGGAGCTGCGGCATCTCCCTGCGGGTCACCTTGAGGTCCCTTTGTCTGTTGTCATCGGGTTGTAATTCCGGGGGTAGGTTTCAGAGCCCCCCTTAGACGAGGTCACCAAAGAGCTTGGGCATGATCCACATGGGCAGGAGCTGCTTGTTCCTGTCTTCTCCTCTTGGATTTACTTTCATTCAAAAGAACTTAGAGGAATTCTTTAATTGCTGAAGCTGAGCCCGCTCTGCTTTCTGTGTCTGCGGTGCCTGCTGGGCTGGGGCATCTCTGGTCTGCGTCCCTGTCCCTGCCGGGCCTGCCGCAGCCTCCCCATCGAGCCGCAGGGCGAGGGTCTCTACAGCCGCTGACACTCAGGCTGAGAGCAGGAGGGAGGGCCGCATGGGACCAGGGTGTGGGGGCCACCCCGGGAAGACAGGGGACTGTCTTCATGCCTCTGTTCCTCTTCCTTTCTGTTTCGGGACTCGGCAACCTCAGCGCTGGAGGGGCTGTTAGGGACTGCGCCCCTCCCTCCATGGAGGGGAAACTGAGGCTCAGGGGCAGTGGCTTCATGCTCCAGCACAGGCCTCATGCCCCCGTGCAGGTTGGTCCTGGCAGTGGATTTGGGGCCTGGGGCTCCTGGCTTCTGCGCTTGGGCTCAGTGTCAGACTCTCTCCCTCCCTGCCCCGTGCCTGCTCCTGCCTGGGTTCCGGGAGTCCTCTGTCCCCAGTGAGCCGCTGCCTGGGCAGCCGCCTCAGGCAAGATGCTGGTTCATTCACCAGAGACTCGGAGAGGAGAGGCTCTTTCCTTTTTCAGTTTAGAATTACCCTCTCTGTCTCATCTGAACTTCCCATCTTTGGACCAGAAAATGCCCAAATCGGCATTAGGAAACCTTAAAGTATCTTTGTTCCTTGGGTACAGAAGGTAGTGGGTCCTTTAGTTCCTTGGGTACAGAAAGTAGTGGGTCCATCCTTGGGAGGATGGGTGTCTGGTAGTGAAATGGGCTCGGCTGTGAAACAGGAGACCCCCAGGGGAAAGCCACCCAGCAAGACGGACTCCTCTATCTAGCGCCCACGTCCGGGGCAGCCATGTCTCCTCACCCTGCCGTCCCCAGCGTGTGGCTTCCATCTCGTGCTTCAGGGCAGCTGCTCGGCTCCTGCCCTCTCGTCTGCGTTCCATGTGGTGGGAAAGAAGCAGGGGAAGTAGCTCTTTCCTTTAAAGAGCACAGCCCTTCCTGGCTCCCCTGTCTTTCTTACCCAGAGTCCAGAACATTGTGAGGCCACGCCTCGCTGCAGGGGTGGTGGGGAATGCCGGTTTTAGCCACCAAACACTCGCCTCTAGTGGTCTTCCCCACAGCTGGGGAGGGGGTGCCCCTTGGCCCTCCATGGTCCTCCGGTTTCCTCCCTCTCTGGGGCAGCTGCTTCTCTGCTTCTCTTGAAGGGGAGAGCTCTGCCCAGGGACTCAGAGACTGCGGTCTGTCCCCCGCTGGGGTCCCCAGGGAGGTGGGTGCCATCGTCCCCTCTGTTACAGGCGGAGACCCCCTAGAGCCCGGGCCCTTGTGCGCCTGCCGGGCTGGCCGGGTCCTTGCTGCCCATACCCTGGCCGCCTCTGCAGCCCCTGGGGGCCACTGTCCCACACCCCGGCACTGCGGCCTTCTGGATCCTGCGCAGATACCGCTAATTAGTCTCAACTCCATTTTCCCAGCCAGGATGGGTCCTTCCACTGCAGAGATAATAATCGTGGGGTCACTGCAGGAGAGGCCCTTCGGGTCATGCATTATTCATGGGAATACTAATATTCCAGCCTGGAATTCTTTCTCGGTGGAGGCTGCGGAGTCTCCAACCTTGTATCAATATTAGTGATCGAAGCAGTAATAAAACACCGCCGCATCAGGAAAGCCCGATTAGGTTTAACGGGACAGGGAAGAAAGAAAAAACAGTTTTTTCTAGATGAAACATCTTATAAACAAATAGCCATGCCTTGTCCGATGCTCCAGGGAGTTTCCCGGTATTTCAGGCCGCGCTCGGTGGATCTGCGCAGGCCCAGCAGGGAGCGGAGGCCCCCACGGGAAGCATGGGCCCCGCCGCGCAGTGGACCCGGCGCTCTGGCTCCTGGAGTGTCCCTCCGTCCTCCAGCTGTGGGTTGGGGACCGTCTCAGGGTGGCACTGGGGAGAGGAGGGGACGAGCAACCACAGGCCACCATGAGGCCCGGCCACCTGCATCCCCCGGACCCCAGGCCCCTCTCAGCAGGCGCCAGGCCACAGTCTGGACAGCCCAGGGGCAACGCTGGGTGGTCACGCCTGCCTGCACGTGTACGGCCTGTCCTAGGCCTCTCGCCCTGGGCCCCCTCCCCAGCCTGCCCCCTACAGGGGCTGCTCTCATCGCTCTCATTTCCTGGACGAGGAACCGAGGCTGAGACGTGGGAGGCAAGCGACTTGCCCGGGGTCACGGCCTCCAGCCCTCAGTCTGTGGTTTCCTGTGCGCTCTGGGGCAGGGCTGTGCCCCCCCGGGCCTCGGTTTCCCTCCTAGAGGGCAGAAGAGGAGGCGACGGCTGAGACCCCTTTCGGCTCGGAGTCCAGAGCCTTCCATGTCCTGCCCCAGGCCGCCCCGACCTCAGCAGAGAGCATGGGTGGTGGGCGCACTGTCCCCTGGGACCGGAGGCCCCTGTGTCCGTCCGCGTCGCGGCGCCTGGCAGGGAGGCGCTCCGCCGGCGCTGTATCCCGGTGCTGTCCCTGCCGTGTCCTCGCGTGTGATCCGCTGTCCTGCCAGGGCTCAGCACCCCCTAACTGGGGTAAGTGCCACTGTCGTTTCTGCAGAGGGGGTTCAGTTGTGTGTGTGCAGTTAATCCTACCGACGGCGGCCTCTCTGGGCCTGGAAACCAAACGTGAAGGATCTTGACGCCAGCCGGTGGACGCGCCCTTCGGAGCAAATCGCGTAGCTCGGGCGGTGATGCTGATTGGGCAGAATCCAGGCTTTGTTCGGCCCTGGCGTTCTTCGGGGGGTGCCGGTCTCATCCTGTCTGGGTGAGGGGGGTCTCGGAGATGGCAGAGCCCTTCCTGGACTGTGTCCGTCTGGGAGACTGACCTGTCTCCGCACGCAGTGGTTTCCACGGACACTTCCCGCGTGGCCCGGGGCCTGCAGTGGAGGGAGGGACGTGTCTGGGTCCTCCCCGTCCTGTGGGGAAGAGGGAGAGCCAGGGTCCCTGGCCTCCGGTGCACACGCGCCGACACCCTGGAAGGTGCCGGGCTCTGTGTGTCCCCATACGCGGCTGCTTTCTGTTTGTTGTGGTGAAATACACACAATGTAAAATTTACCATCTTAACCATTTTTAAGTGTATGTTTGGTGGCATTAGTGCATTCACACTGTTGTGCAGCTAATCACCCCCATCCGTGTCCAGAACTTTCCATCTTCCCAAACAGACTCTCTGTCCCCGTGAAGCACTGACTCCCTGGCCCTCCCCAGCTGTGGATCTGGCGGCTCTGGGGCCCGTGTAAGTGACATCATTCTGCAGGGCTCGTCCTTTGTGGCGGCTCCTTTCCCTTATTTTGTCTGCGAGGTGCGTGCAGGCCGTGGCTTGCATCGGGACCCCTCCCTGTCCAAGGCTGAGACGTCCCGCCGTTGTAGGCTTGGGGACCCCCGCGAGTTAGGAGGGGTGGATCCAGGGAGTGTGGCGGGGCTGGGGGGCAGGGGCATCACGGGGCCAGGCCTGTTGCGGGGTGGGGGTGGGGCCTCTGGGGAAGGCTGAGTCCTTGTCCCCTGCAGCCGTGATGCCCGCCAGAGTCCCCCCCACCTCCCCGGTCTCTCAGCTGTTGCCTGCGCAGGAGCCTGCCTCTGCTGCAGGTCCAGGGTCCCCTGGGTCACTGTGGGGTGTCCGCATCCCGGGGTGCTGAGGTGTCTGTCTGCCCTGGAAGGCCGAGCCC
The DNA here is from genome assembly GCF_000956105.1 of Propithecus coquereli. Lineage (NCBI taxonomy): Eukaryota > Metazoa > Chordata > Mammalia > Primates > Indriidae > Propithecus > Propithecus coquereli. Next base: position 418,062 of record NW_012155374.1, read on the forward strand.
CGGTGCGTGGATCTTCATTCTGGCCGTGTCCCCTGGCTACTGTGCACAGCACCTCACCCAGGTGCCACAAAACCAGAGGGACTTATTCTGGCTTTTCCCGGGGGCCAGAATTCCAAAGTCAAGGTGTTGGTGGGGACACGCCCCCTCCAGAGGCCCCGTGTCTTTCCTGCTCCTGTTTGGGAGCGCCAGTCGCCCTGGGTCAAGGGCCTGCCTCAGTGCAGCGTCACGGCGTTGTAACCGCTGCATCTACAGCGACCTGTGTCCGAATAAAGCCGCATTCTGAGGTCCAGGAAGGACGTGAGTTTTGGGGGCCGCTCTCCAGCCCAGTACAGACGTCAGCTGGCAGTGGCAGCAGCAAACTCGGGCAGGGCCACCCTCTGGGGCGGTGACAGCGGAGCAGACGGGGTCTGTGCCCTTGGGAGCCGCACGCCTCGTTTCCTTCACTGCGCAGCTCACGGTCTGGACTGATGTGCGCTCCCTTGTTTCCGTTTGTTAACAGTCTGCGTCCCGCCCCGAAATCCCCGAGAGCTCGACAGGGTCGGGCTGGGCCTGTCTGTCCATAGTGTACCCCTCGCCTAGCCTGGGGTGTGCCACGTGGGTGTCGGGGTGACTTCCTCTCCCCTCCCTTGTTTCATGCGCCGTATCTCTGGTGATGTGTTCCAAATGGCAGGAGCTCTTTGGAAAGTCAGTTGAGCACAGGTTGAAAGCTTGACACCCTCCTTTGTAACCCCAAATACTCTCCGCTGGGCACCTGCCAAGCAGGAGGTGTGACGTTTGACGTGTGCCAGGTGCCCTGCCGGGGAACAGGACCTTCCCGCACTGTGTGGGTTCTCGGCAAACACTTGCCGCAAGCCTCACCCGAGTTCTCCCTTGTGTGCCACGACGCCAGCCTGGGTCACTGGACGCTTTGTCCCCCACGGTCTGCCCAGAATTAGTCTGAAGGATGGAATTGCTTTTGATAGGACATTAAATAATTAATTCCTGTCTGGGATGAAGTTATACAGTTTGGCATCAGACAGATGTACTCGAGAGCCCCTTGAAGTCCCCGGCAACTTTCAGGCCACTGTCAGGGGCTGCTGGGACCTCGGCGATTGCTGGGGGGCAGCCCACCCTGGCCCTGGGGCGTTTCTCTGTGCCCGAGCGTCCCTCCCTTCCCCGTGTGTCTGGCTGTGGGCTGGGGAGGGCGGGACATGCTGTTTGGGGGGCCAAGGCCCTGCCGGCCCCTCGTCTCTGCCCGCTGCCTCTGCTGAGCCTCCAGGGAAAACGAGAAGTCCGGAGCCCTTAGAAGGCCGAGTTGTCTTGGGGTCCCGCAGAGCCTGGTCTCGGCTCCCGTGTGTGCTCGTGTTGCGGTAGCAACGCACCACGGCGCGATGCCCGGTTGCCTGGAGTCGCAGGTAAGCCGGGTGGGTCCTTTTTGGTCATTCCTGTCGGTGAGCCCCTGTCTCGTTGGGAGGAGCTTTACAGGACAGCCCCAGACACATTTAAGAGGGCCTTGTCTTGAGCCTGTGCCTCGCCTGCGGCTTGCAGACAGAATGGGGCCGGTGGGAAGGCCGCGTCTGGCTGTGTGCTGGAGCTGGTGTCTTGGAGGCGGTTTGTATGGGGACGTGGTCTCCCTGCCCTGGGGAGACACTGGAGGCCGTGCCGTGGGGTGGGGGTGCCCTACAGCCCGGGGTCAGGTCCTGGCCCTGTGCCTGGACAGGCCTCTCACCCGCCCGGCCGCTCTGTGGGGTGGGCTGGGCCGCGGCCCTCTGCTCTGGCTGCTGGACCTGCCCCCGCGAGGAGCGGGGCTGCTGCAGCTTCCCCGGGACCACCTGACGCCTGGGCCCCTGGACCCCACCTGCCCCAGTCCAGCCCACAGCCGGCGTCCTGGGGGCCGACAGGTGGAGGCTGAGCTGCTGCCCACCCGGAGGAGCAGCCCCCCCCCCCTTTTTTTTTTTTTGAGACAGAGTCTCACTGTGTTGCCCGGGCTAGAGTGCCGTGGCGTCAGCCCAGCTCACGGCAACCTCAGACTCCTGGGCTCAAGCGATCCTCCTGCCTCAGCCTCCCGAGTAGCTGGGACTACAGGCATGTGCCACCATGCCCGGCTAATTTTTTCTATATATTTTTAGTTGTCCGATTAATTTCTTTGTATTTTTAGTAGAGACGGGGTCTCGCTCTTGCTCAGGCTGGTCTCGAACTCCTGAGCTCAAACAATCTGCCCGCCTTGGCCTCCCAGAGAGCTAGGATTACAGGCGTGAGCCACCGCGCCCGGCCAGAGCAGCCCCTCTTTCAGTAGCTGGTGTATTTTAGGGCAGTTTTGGGTTTACAGCAGGACGGAGAAGGCCGTGCAGAGAGTTCCTGTATCCCGCACCCACTTCCCGTTATCCACACGGCATGGCCGCGCTGGGCCCGGGCCCCCTCAGCGCCCCTCCCCCGCGTCACATCACTGGTCCCGTCTCCTTGGACTCCTGCTGGTGACACTGGCAGCCCCACCTTTTACTCTATATACGGGATTTCCGTCCTTGAGCCGGGCTGACGGGTCCCGCACGTGCTGTCCCCATCCTTGTGGTTCAGCGCTCCCTCCCGGCTCAGTGGCCGCCCGCCGTCCCCACGCTGCCTGCCGGCTCCTCCCTCCGCGTCGGGCACGCAGAGCTCCCCGGGTGCAGCTTGTGCCTGGTGCCGGGGCCGGGTCCCCCAGGCAGGGTCCCTCTGCTTCCTCCTCCATTTCAGAGCGGCTCAGTCTGACTCGAGCTGTCTCCCCTGTGGCCTTAGAGAGTCTATTCTGGGAATATGCCTTTTCGAACCCTGCCCTCAGGTAGGGAAAAACCCATAAAGTGAAACTGTTTCGGGAAGTCCCTGAGGGGCGCGGATTAAGCAGTGATCAAGGTGACGCCGTTGACTTGGAGCAGGGTCTGGGGCCAGCGCTGCGTCGCGGCTGGTCTCCGTCTGCTCCGACGAACACGAGGCGCAGGGGACGAGAGAGCACTTTGGGCTTTTTCCCTGCCGAGGGCTCACGTCGCACAAATCGCGCTTGCAGACCGCGAGGCGGTGGGAAGCTTGGACCGACGCTGGGCTGGGATGGGGAGCGGTTCTTTGCGGTGTGTCTGAGCTGGCAGCGCATCCTGGTGCTTGCGGCTTGTTGCTCAGATTGGCGTCGACAGCGGACTCGGATGTGTGCTCGGCTGCCCTGTGGCTCCATATGTCAGGTGCCAAAGGCCGTGGCAGTGCCCTGGGGCCACCTGCCGAGCCTCTGACACACCCCAGCCTGTCGCCCAGCTCAAGCCCGTCACCACTCAGCCTGGCGTCCCAGGTGGGGCACCTCCCCCAGGGGCCCATCCTGTTACGCCCTTCGCTAGGCCCTGCTGGTGCTTCTGTGCCGCCGGATGCTCCACGCTTTACCCCGTGGCAGTGATCACATGCCGTTGGGTCCGAGGGGCTCCGGGGTCCCCCCGGCCTCTTATCCCCAGCCCAGTGCTCAGTCCATGGCAGCTACTCCACAAAAGCTTGTCCCACACCTAAGTGGGAAAGCAGGAGACCCTTTGCGGGGTGTCATCCCCTTGTTGCAGGTGAGGGCCTGGGGCGCAGCGAGCTTCAGGCCGTTGCCGAGACCGTGTGACAGTCTGCAGCTGAGACAGGGTCCAGAGCAAGGTTTAGCAGCAACCAACCCTGGCACCCTGTCCTCTCTGGGGACACAGGGCGCCCCGAGATGGGGGTGGGGGACACCCAGCTCAGGCCATGGGAGAGACCTGGGGCAGAGCCTCCACCCCCGACTGCTCCGCACTCCAGGGAGTGGGAGGCTGAATGTCTTGGTCTCTGAAACGTGCCATCCGTCTCTGGGGCAGGTGTCTCCCCGCGGGGCGGCGTCCTGGGAATTTTGCCAAGCCTGGCGGTGGCAGGTCAGCAGGGATAGCCTCCAAGGTTAACCTCTGTCCCGTGTCAGACGTTAGCAGGGTACATGTTGGCGGCAGAAGTGGGGGCCACGATGCTGAAACCACACACCGCCCATCACAGCCCTCAACCGTGTGGGTGTGGGTGGCCCCATTTTACAGGCGAGCAGAGACCCCGCCACGCCCACCGTGGGCCCTTCCGCTGGGGTTGGTGGGCACCTGTATCTGTCAGATTCCGAATAACCTCTTTTAATGCTCGCTCCTGTTGGATCCTTCTAGAAACACTCACCCGGCCACAAGTGGGCTCAGATTTGCGGTTTGTACTTAATTTACGTGGTGCGCTCGACGCCCTCCTCACGCAGGCCTGTGCCCACCGTGGTGCCGATGCCCACCTGGCCCGGCCGAGATCCCCGCCCGCAGGGTGTCATTGGAGGTGCCGGGAGCATCGTGAGATGCGAGCGCGTGGGCAGGGCTGGGCACAGCCCCAGGTCGGGCCCACGTCCTCCGCTGCCAGCCTCCACCTCAGAAGAAAGCACGCGGGGCTCGGGCGCCACATGGGAGGGGGCAAGGAGGGGTGCGGCTGGTGCGGCGGGGGAGACGCACGCCTCGGAGCCCTGGGCCGTGCTTGCACTCGATAACCCCGTTACTGACTCATCGCTTCCGAGATGTGTGTATATTAGAAAATTATTGCCGAGAGGTAGGAGATACAGTTTTTGTTCCTCTTTCTGTTAAAACGGCCATTAATCAGGGAGGCCAGGGGAGCAGCTCCGAAACCCGCCAGCCCCTCCAGGTCATGGCTGCCCTCCCCTCTCCCAGGAGCAGGCCGGGAGTGGATCGATGGTGGGACCTGGGGTGTGGAGCTTGTGAGCCAGAGGTGCTGACATAGGGGATCCAGGGCAAGGCTCAGGTGGGAGGCCGAACCAGTTCCTTCTGGATGCTTCTCTTTAAAGGGCACAGGGCACTCACTGCTCCTATGCAGCATCAGACTATCCAGATGATGTGTGCAGGTGACCACTCTGACCCTCAGTTTCCTCATCTGTCGAGAGGCACAGTAGCACTGACCTCCTTGGGTGATCGAAGATTCAGGGAGGCCGTCAGGGCTCAGGCTCCCCGTGTCACCCAGAGCTCCTGGTGGTGTAGTGCTCTGAGCACCACTTGTAGGCAGTGGCTCAAGTGGGATTGTCAGGTTGCCAAGGCGTCAACAGAAAAGAAGACAAACTCGGTAAAATAATTTAAGGAGGTTTATTCTGAGCCAAATTTGAGGACTGTGGCCCGGAGCCACACCCAAGAAGCCTTGAGCAAGTGGAGTCACCGGGTTACAGTTTGGTTTTATACATTTCAGGGAGACAGGGATTACAGGTAAAGTCATAAATCAATGCATGGAAGGCGTACACTGGTTTGGCCCCAAAAGGTGGGACATCTCAAAGCAGGGGCTCACAGGTCACAGGTGGGGTTAGCGATTAGGGCAGGACATCTCGAAGTCGGGGGCTTACAAGTCGTAGGCGGATTTAGAGATTCTTTAGTTGACAATTGGCTGAAAGAGTTGGGCTTTGTCCAAAGCCCAGGAGTCAGCGCAAAGGAACGCGCGAGTTAAGATAAGGGTCTCGGTCTTTCACGTGGTACTGTGCCTGACTGGGTCGGGAAGTAAACCGCATCAGGAAAACCTGTTCGCCGAGATTTTATCATCTGTAGGCCTCACTCACCAGGCAGGGAAAAAGGTCAGAGGTCAGTCCTCCAGGGCACGGCTGTGAGTGTCAGGGCTGTGGGTCCCCAGCTTTGGGGACCGTGGCCTGGCATCGCCACCGAGTGGAAATGTCAATGAACTGCTCAGGAAGCGACGCGGCGGAGCCCCTCGCAGGACAGAGGCCCTCATGACACGAGGGCGTCCCCGGCCAGGGGAGGGTGGCAGAGTGGGGGTGCAGCAGGCCTGGCGGGGGGTCTCCGGGAAGTGGAAATGGCCGGCGTGGCCCAGGTGAGCACCGGCACCGCCAAGCCCACCTTTCCCAGGGTGGCGGAGCGCAAGGCTTAGGCCGGCGGTGACATGCTCAAGGCTGCACCAGGTTTCAGCTCAGCCTCACCTAGGTGCCAGCCCCGCCGTCCCTGCCCTCCCCGCCTTGGCTGACCACTGAGTCCAGTCCCCGTGGTCTTCCTCCCTCAGCGCCCCTCCTTCAGGGCGTGAATGTGTGTGTGAGTTGTGTAGGGTGTGAGCGTGTGGTCAGACAGACCCGGTTCCAGTCCTGGTGCTGCCTCTCGTAGCTGTGTCCCTGGCTGGGGGGGGTCACCTGTCGGCCCTCAGTTTCCTCACCTGGAAAGCGGGGGTGGTGGTGCCCACCCCACAGGCTTGGGGGGCTGCCGTGAGTGCCGAGCTGGGAGGTGAACAACGTGCCGGGCAGAGGCTGGATGGGGGACGGGCCTGGGGTCCCCGGTGGGAAGCCGCCAGTGTAGACGCCCCCGTTGCAGCCCTTGGCTCACCGTCCGCTGCTGGGAAGAGGGAGGGGCCCAGGGGGAAGCGTAGAGTCTGGGGCTCTTGGAGAGGGCAGGACATGGCGGAACGTGGGGGGGTCGAGGCTAGAACCGCCCTCCCACCCCGCGCTGCTCTTCCCGGAATTCCGCGTTGGCATCGAGGCCGGGGCAGGCCGCCAGGTGCTTCCTTTGGGATCCTTGTGCCTTCGGGGCAGTGACTCAAGCACCTGACAGCCGACCTGGCGTCGGGGCGGGACTGTTACGGCTCCTGCAGTGGGACCTGCCTCTGTCCCCCGGGACCTGGGGGTCTGTGCCCCACCTCCAGCCGCAGCTGCGAGAGGCCTGGGTGGGGCGGGGAGTGTCGGGAGTGGGCGAGCAGCATCTG
>NW_012155374.1:424825-469628 GCF_000956105.1 Propithecus coquereli
TGTGAGTGTCAGGGCTGTGGGTCCCCAGCTTTGGGGACCGTGGCCTGGCATCGCCACCGAGTGGAAATGTCAATGAACTGCTCAGGAAGCGACGCAGTGGAGCCCCTCGCAGGACAGAGGCCCTCATGACACGAGGGCGTCCCTGGGCCAGGGGAGGGTGGCAGAGTGGGGGTGCAGCAGGCCTGGCGGGGGGTCTCCGGGAAGCGGAAATGGCCGGCGTGGCCCAGGTGAGCACGGGCACCGCCAAGCCCACCTTTCCCAGGGTGGCGGAGCATAAGGCTTAGGCCGGCGGCGACATGCTCAAGGCTGCACCAGGTTTCAGCTCAGTCTCGCCCGGGTGCCAGCCCCGGCGTCCCTGCCCTCCCCGCCTTGGCTGACCACTGAGTCCAGTCCCCGTGGTCTTCCTCCCTCAGCGCCCCTCCTTCAGGGCGGCCCAGCTCTTCCGCGTCTGGCAACAGAAGGAGGGCTTGTCTCCCACCCCTGCATCCAATCAACAAACCCTGTTTGCTCTCAGATGGCCGTGGGTGCGTCCACTGCCCACCCCGTGCTCTTGCCTGGGTCCACCTGCTGTCATCTCGCACCTGGCCTGGTCAGAGGCTCCTCGGGGCTCCGCCCTTCCGAGGTCCTGCCTGCTTCCATCCGTTCTGCAGCCACAAGTGTCTCTGGAGCACCCGTTCACCCCGACGCTCCCGCTGCCCCCGGAGGGCAGCTCCTCGGCCCAGTGGCCCACAGGCCTCTACTCTCCTCCCTCCTGTGGCCACCCAGGACGGCTCCCAGCGTCTACCCCGGGCCTCTGTCCAGACCTGTGTGCGTGCCCTCCCCGAGCCTGGAACCTTCTCTTGGCCTTGGCCTAGACTGTGCCTCCTTGACCTGGTGAGCGGACCCCATCCCTGTTGCCGTCATGCCCGCGCCGCCCCTTCAGCAGGTGGGGCTCGGCCCTGCACGGGACCATCCAGGTGAGAGGGACGCGCCGGTTTCCCATGTGGCATCTGTGGGCGTTCTCCAGAGAAACAGAAGAGATTTATGACGAGGGATTGGCTCACGGGATCACGGAGGCTGAGGAGTCTCACGATTTGCCGTCTGCAAGCCGGGCCCGGATGCGGGTCGTGTGGTTCCAGTCCACACCCCAAGGCGAGGCCTGAGCCAGCGCTGTGAGTCCAGACAAGTCCGAAGGCCCGAGAACCACAGCACCGGGGTCCGAGGCGGAGCGAGCACATCGCCCGCCCCTGCCTTTCTGTTCCGTTGGGCCCCTGGGGGGCTGGGGGTCCCCTGCACTGGGGGGCGGTGTCTGCTTTATGCAGCTCCCGGCTCACAAGCTGCGCCCCCGCCCCCCCCAACACCATCTTCAGCTATGTGGGCAGCCCGTGGCCCCGTCGAGGTGACACACGAAGCTGTTGTCACCAGTATCCACCCATTTTACGCATTTTATAACCTCTCAGACTCGGTGGGGTGTGTGAGGGCAGGGCCCACTGTGTTTCCCGTGGGGTTGCTCCCCGCGCAGAGCTGTGGCGAGCTGAGCTCTCGCAAGGAGGACGCGCAGGGTCAGCCCCACTGTGCCACTGGGCCTTCTGCGTGGGCCCGCCCGGTTCTGTCTCCTGACCGCGGGGCCCGGCCTCCTGTATGGCCCCCACCGGGCGCCGCTCAGACTGTCTGGGACGCGGGATGCTGGGCTGCACGTCTGCTGTCCTTGGTGCCCCGGGTGCATGTGCAGACCCCGCCCCTCCGCCCGGTGAGCCCTCGAGGCAGGCAGGTGAGAGATGACAGCCCAGGGGCCGTGAAACGCAACGCAGGTGAGTCCCTGAAGCTCCCAGGCCAGTGTCTGCCCAGGAGAAGCCGTGTCACACCCGCCGTCGCCCCGCTGGGAGCAGCGGTGCGATCGTAGCTCGCTGTAGCCTCGAGCTCCTGGGCTCCAGTGATAGCTGGGACTACAGGTGTGCGCCACCCCCCACCCCCCACCCCCCCAGGCTATTTTTAAAAACTTTTTTGTAGAGGTGGGTCTTGCTATGTTGCCCAGGCTGGTCTCAAACTCCTGGGCTCAAGCGATTCTCCCACCTTAGCCTCCTAGAGTGCTGGGGTTACAGGTGTGAGCCATGAGCCACCGCGTCCGGCCCGTAATGTTTTCATGGTGGCCGTTCATGGTCCCTCTGCTGTTCTTCCTGGGCTTGTTCCCTGCCCCACCCCCGTTAGCCGTGGGGCCTTGGACAAGACACACCCGCTTTTGGACCTGCCTTCCCCGTTTGTAAAGTGAGGCCTCTGTACGCATCTTTTCCGGAGGCTTCCTCCAGTTCAGACATGGTGGGCCATGCCGGCCTGACGTGTCTTCCGTGCCCTGTTGCCTATGGGGACGGCTTTTCTCTCCCGGGACAGACTGGACTTGGCAGGGTTACCAAGAGCTGCTCCCAGTGGGCGCAGGACGCAGGCCCTCGCTCTCCTTGGAGGGTCGTGGCTGGGGGCGGCGCGGGGTCCCAGCTGTTGCCCGAGACTCTCAGCACCGTCCAGGTCGGGGAAGTCCCTGCCTGCGGCACCTCTCAGTGCAGGGTCCGGAACTGGCAGCTGAGGCCCCATCGCGGTGGGCGGTGTGCACCGTCTCACTGAGCCGCGCTCTGGCGTGGGAGCAGGGCTCTGCACGCCCTCGTCGTGGGGAGGCGTCGAGGTGCGTGGAGAGGACGCGGTCTGGCCAGGGGCACACGGCCACCGGGCCCCGCTCTTGGCCTGCTGCCCTTGCCAGGCGTCCGGAGGGCTCCGGGGCCGGCGTAAGCCTAGTCAGGGGAAGTAGAGGCAGGCGGAGGGGCTCACTGTGTTGCCTCCCTTTCTCGTGGGGAGCCTCAGAGCCCCCCGAGCCAGTGTCTGGGGTCTGGAACGGGCCAGTCTGGGCTCCTTTCTTAAGTGTCCAGTTGGCCCCTCTGTTCCTAACGGGGTCCCTAGACTTTCAGGGTCAGAGACAGGAGTGGCGACTCTGACAGCCCTTCTTCCCTACAAGAGGGAGGTGGGGCTGGCGGGGCTGCTGGGGGACCCGAGTCCCCTGCGTTCTCACCCAGGTCCCTGATGAACCAGAGTGCCAGGCTGGTGGAGCTGAGCACACCTGCCCCCCGGCCTCCTCCCTGCAGCAGCCCCTCCCACGTCACGTGTCCACACGCTACCCATCCGCAGGTGCACGCAAATGCCGCCTCCTCCCAGAAGCCCTCCGGCTCCCCCGGCCTCACACCCGCCTCCCTGCTCCAGGGTCTCACGGCCTCTCTGGTACTTCCGTCTTCTAGTTGTTGCTGTGTGTATATGTCAGTGTGTGTGTGTGTAGCACGTGTGCATGTGCATGTGTGTGACTGAGTCTATGTGAGCGTGAGTTTGAGCTCGTGTCTGGGAATGTCTGAGTGTGAGCGTGTGTGAGGGTGTGAGCGTGTGTGGACATGCGTGAATGTGTGTGTGAGTTGTGTAGGGTGTGAGCGTGTGGTCAGACAGACCCGGTTCCAGTCCTGGTGCTGCCTCTCGTAGCTGTGTCCCTGGCTGGGGGGTCACCTGTCGGTCCTCAGTTTCCTCACCTGGAAAGCGGGAGTGGTGGTCCCCGCCCCACAGGATTGGGGGGCTGCCGTGAGTGCCGAGCTGGGAGGTGAACAACGTGCCGGGCAGAGGCTGGGTGGGGAACGGGCCCGGGGTCCCCCGTGGGAAGCCGCCAGTGTAGACGCCAGCGTTGCAGCCCTTGGCTCACCGTCCGCTGCTGGGAGGAGGGAGGGGCCCAGGGGGAAGCGTAGAGTCCGGGGTTCGTGGAGAGGGCAGGACATGGTGGAACGTGGGGGGGTCAAGGCTAGAACCGCCCTCCCGCCCCGCGCTGCTCTTCCCGAAATTCTGCGTTGGCATCGAGGCCGGGGCAGGCCGCCAGGGGCTTCCTTTGGGATCCTTGTGCCTTCGGGGCAGTGACTCATGCACCGGGCAGCCGACCTGGGTCTCGGTCCGTGGCCTTGCCGCTGGTCAGGGCGGGACTGTTACGGCTCCCGCAGTGGGACCTGCCTCTGTCCCCCCGGGACCTGGGGGTCTGTGCCCCACCTCCAGCCGCAGCTGCGAGAGGCCTGGGTGGGGCGGGGAGTGTCGGGAGTGGGCGAGCAGCATCTGCAGCGGGTGAGTGGCCCGGCCGGCCCACCCAGCCAGCCCCACAAAGCCACTGTCACGCTTGGCCTGGCAGACGCTTTGTGCCTGGAGGCTGCGGTTTGCCCTTCAGCCTCAGTCCAGGGTGGACGGGGGCCTTCCTGGGCCAGGGCGGGGCAGAGCCGGGCTCTGCAGGCAGATGGGCCACCTTGGCTCTCCCTGGGCCTCAGTTATCCCTCTGTAAAGTGGGGAGAGCCACATGTCTTGTGGGGGTTTAAGGCAGTGGTCCCCAATCCCTGGGCTGCAGACCGGTACTGGTCCGCGCCTGTTAGGGACCAGGCCGCAGCGCTCTGCGGCCCCCCACCCCTCTCTATGGAAAACTGTCTTCCGGGAAACTGGTCCCTGGTGCCCAGATTGGGGACGGCTATTTAAGGGAATGAAACGAAAGGAACCTGGTAGGGCTTTGGCAGGCAGGAGGCCTAGACAGATGTCAGCTGTCATCGCCGGTGAGCCCTGTCGGGAGAGAGCCTGGGGCGTCAGACGGGAGCCCCGCTCCAGACGGGCTCTGCCTGGAAGTTGCCGGGTGGCCTTGGCAAATCGCTACGTCTTCCTAGCTGGGTTTTCGGTTTCCCGTCTCTAAATTGAAGAATTTGGAGCAGATGGTGGCGAAGCTCCTTCGCTGACTGATCTCAGAGTTCCTGTCGGGGACAGCCGCCGCTCAGTGCCTCTCGCGTCCCTCCCAGCCCGTGACTCACTGAGCACCCACTCTGGTGCTAGGGGCTGGGGACGGTGGGCGGTCTGTGCACAGAGGACCGTGTGGCTGCCAGGTCCCGGCGTTTCCCGACGTGCTCACGTGCCAGGTCTTCTTATGGCGGAGGCTGCTGGGGCGTTACGTAGAGAGCGCCGCAGGGGCTGGCTGTGGCAGGGGGGAGCCCTGTGACCGGCACCCGCTCGCTGTGCAGTGTCCCCTCCAGGGGCGTGTCCTGTCCAGGCCCCCGTGGCCTCATAGGAGGGCTGTGTTAGGACCAAGTTTCACAGGTGAGGAAGCGGAGGCTCGCAGGGCTGGGAGCTTGCCCGGCTGTAAGAGGCGCAACCTGTGTGACCCAGAGGGACCGGCCGGTTGTCACTTTCCCGTCACCACCCCCTGCCACCCCCCCGTGGCATGCACCAAAACAAGCAGCACCTCGGCCTCCTCCCTGCCATCTCCACGGCAGAAGTGGCAGCTTTTCTTTAAAGCAGGGCAGGGCAGCTGCCTGCGCCGACTGGTTCTACGTAACCCTGTCCCCGCTCCCGAGATGGGTCTCAGTAAACGGGGGTCCCTTCCCACTGGGGATTTGACTGCTTTTCTTGGAGATTCTTGTACTGTTGAAGGTCCCGAGATTTCTGGTAAATGCCGTAGGCTGAGCGAGCACGCCCCCGCCCCCAGTGACATAGATTCCGGTGTAAATGAAGTAACACACATTTAAAAATTACTACCAGACTTGGAAGCCAGAAAGGGAAAGCCTCAGTTGTCAGGAACCAAGAGGGACATCAAAGCCAGAAGCCCGTGCCAAGGCCCGCGTCCCCGTGAGTCCTGCAGCCTGGGCCGTGGCAGCGCGTGGAGGTTAGAGAGCTGGGACTGAGGCCCACGCGGGAAGCTGCACCAGGCCGGGGGGTGGGGGGGCTCCATGCAGTGGGGATTAGGGAGGCTGCACCCCCGGCCCAGGCACAGAAGCAGCCGACCACCCTGGGCTGGGCAGGGAACCCACAGCTCTCGCGGGGTTCCACCCTGCACTGATGGTCTCCCCGGGGTGGGATCCGAAAGCCGCGGGGAAACCAGCAGAGCCTCCCAGCCGTGCCTCTCGGAGCCCGTGGGGTCCCCCTGCCTGTGGAGAGCAGCTCCTGCTGAAGATGAACTTACAGGATAAGACTGTGTATATATGTGTTTCTACGTAATACACGTGTGTTTGTGTACCTGCGCATGTTTACCTAGCTAGCTGTCTGGGGCTCCAAAAGAAACAGGTCAGCATGAGTCGGGGAGTCAGCAGTTGCAGTAGATGCGAGAATTTCTACCCTAGAAAAAAAGGAATAGAATGCAAAAGCACAGGAAATATGACCAAATAAACAGGACAAAAAGAACAGGCAGATTTTGAAAAAAGAACTAAATAGAAGTTCTCAAAATGAAAGTTGTAGTTATTGAAATGAAAAACTCAGTGTGTGGATTAAACAGTGGTCTAGGCGGAGCTGAAGAGAGAATTAGTGAATTAGAAGATGGAACTGAGGAAGTCACTAAGAACACAGCACAGAGAGACGAAGACCTGGGAATCAGCGGGAGGAGACCCCGTGTGAATAGCTAGACGTTTGGGGTCTTCACAAAAGGCCGTGCAAGATTGGGTGAGTCCTCCTGAGAGGAATCTGCAGCACAGATTTTTGTTTTCTCCCTGGCCCTGTCTTGAGTTTTGACTGTGAGTGTTTAAGTTGACAATACTTGTGAGAATAGGGTCTCTGTTCTTAGTTGGGACATTTGTTGTGATGAAGCCAAAGTGCTCAAGTCTTGTTGCAGAAGTTTACCTGAACTCAGGTTTTCCCCAGTGTCTGGGCTTCGAGTCAGAGGGTCACTGAGGCTTTGTCATTTTCTACCGAACCTGAGACTTGGGGCCCTGTGTTTACCGCTGCCGTGGTCTGAGGTTTTCTTAGGCGGGAATTACAGCTGGACAGGTGGACGGCCGGGACCGGCTCCCGCCCTGACCCCGTCTGTGGCGTTACCTGTCTGACCCAGTTCCCCAGGGATGGGGGTGCCCAATGCGGGCTGCACGTCTCAGCCACGTGGGGCCTAACGGTAAATGCAAATTCCTGGGTCCCTGAGCCTCTGGGTGGGGTCTGGGGCTGCCTTCTAGAGCTCCTCCCATGGATGGCGGAAGCTGATGGCTGCTGGTGTCTGGGGACCTGAGGTCAGAGTAGGAGGGCCGGGTGGGGGCGGGGCCAAGATTGTCTTCCAGGACCCAGACCCACCCGCCACCATCCTCTGGGCTGTCCAGTCCCCTCTGAGCTCCCACCAACTGGGCAGTGGGTGTGTGCGAGGCCCGGGGCAGACATCAGGGAGTGGCACAGAGCCATGGTGTCAGGAGTCAGCCACACAGGAGACTCCCACAGGCCCGGTCCTCTTGGGGGGGCACATCTTCCTCCTTGTCATGCCCCCAGCACACGCGTGTTCCTTCTGCCCAGGGTGAGCTCTGCCGACTGGTGATAACTGGGTCAGGACGGAGCTGGCATCTGTGGGGGAGGGTGGGGAGGTGAGGGGGAGGGGGTGTGTCTTCATTCATTTGTTAACTGGCCCAGGGAGGAGGTAATAAAAGTTGGGAAAATGTCATCCTTTGACATTTATGTTCTCAGAAGAGCCAGCTGGGGCTGTGGGCCTGGAGGCTTTTGATCATCGCTGAGATCGCTGCCCCTGGGGACACCCAGCTCTCTGTCCTGGGAGTGGGACAGGCCACAGCCAGAGGTGCCTCGGGGAACACTGTGGGGCGTCCCTCCCCCGCAGGCAGGCGACTCCCACTCGTAACCTTTCAGGACCGAGGGTTCCATGTGTGGCCACCTCCACCCCAGATCTGACCCTGTGGCTGTCTCAGGGGTCCCCTGTCTGCTCCCAGCAGCCCCTGCTGGGAGCCCCCTCCCCAGGCCCCCTGCACTGGGCCACTGGAGCGGGGTCCCTCTTAGTGGGCCCCCAAGATTCCCCCTCTCCACAGAGACGCCAGCCGGGAAGCAGGAAGTGTAGCTGGCCGCATCTAACCCCGGCTGCACTGCGAGCCCACGAGAGCCCTTTGCAAACCGCTGGTGACAGCCTCTGTCCTGGAGCTCCGGGCGAGGGCTGCCGTGGCCACAGCAGCTGTCCGAGCAAGTCTGTAACTGGGAGGCCATGTTCTGGCCGTGGCCAGCTTACTCAGCACCTGTGTGCTGAGTTCCACCCGTCCGGCACAGGCCTTTGCACTGACTTCGGGTCTGCGAACGGTGTCATCTCCTGTGTCATTGCTGGCCGGTTCCTGGTGCCTCCTTGGGACTCCAGAGAGACCCAGGAGCCCACATCCGGCCCCTGGAGAGGAGAAGTGGCCAGTTGTTTGGCCAGCAGCTGTGTCTGGGGGGCGGGGAGGGGCTCCTGGGCCCTAGAGTTGCCAAACCTTTCAGGTTCTAAGATTTCTAGCAATCTATCGCATATAGTAAGGACCTACAGCAATATTGCTTTAATTTTTATTCCCCTTAAATGTTTAGAGCTCTTAAAGGCCACAAATAACAGCCAAAACCAAGTTACTCACTATTTTGAAAGGCTCCTTGGCGCGTGGGAGCCATGGCCAGGCCCTCTGCGTAATCAGCCAACCGAGTCCCGTCTGGGGAGACACAGAGGAGCCCTGTCACCCCCACCCCCACCCCCGCTGTAACGCCCGTCAGTGCCAGCCCCAGAACGCAGCCACGGCAGGGAGGCAGGGCACGGCCGTCTGCCGGCTCACCGGGCGGAGAGGGCCCTTCTGTGCGGTTTATTTCTTCCCTCCCTTTAAAAAACTTCTGCAGGAAGCAGAACAGCCTGAGAGCAAGTCTGGGGGCTTTCGGCGAGTGACTGAGCCTCGGTTTTCACGTCCACCGAGTGTGCGGGCGGGACGGCCTGCGGGGCTTGGCTGGGGGGACACATACAATGCCCTCTGGGCCCAGTGCCTGGGCCGGTCAGTGCCGTGCGAGTGTCTGGATTCAGCAGGTGGCCGTCATGGGCCATTGTCTTGCTGCCCCCACCAGACACACACACATACATACACACAGACCTGTACACATGCGACGTGCACACGAACTTGCAGCACATCCATGTACACACACACGCACGCTTATGCACACACGGCTCCTGTGCACGGACAAACACACAAGCACGCTTGTGCACAGACGCATGGACTTGCACACGCACACAACACACGCACACACTTGCACCACTGCGGTCTCCAAACGCAGGCTGCGTCTGCACCCTCCGTGCGTGGATTTGGCGCAGTGGGAGCCCTGTTGATGCTGTCGTCTGAGTTGTGAGCAGCTTCCTGCCGCCTGGTGTGTTCAGCTCTGCTTCTGGGTTGGCCACCTCCCTCCCCCTCTGTTTCCTGTATTCCCCGGGGGAGCCTCGTGCCCCGCCCCGGCCGCCTTGCTGCCTGACCTGAAGGTCCACGGAGTAGCTACACTCCGTTGGGGCTTCGAGCAGGGAGGTGTGTGGACGCCGGGAGTCTGGGGAGGGTGGCCAGATCTCAGGACTGGGGTGGGGGGCAGAGGAAGGAGGCATGGCCACACTCCTTGTGGAAGGTTTCAGAAGCGTCGTTTTGGCGAGTCTGCCTGCCTGGGGAGACACGACAACAGTCCTGTCATGCGGGTCTCCACCAGGAGCTCTTTGCTGTCCTTCCCGACCCCTCCAGGGAGCAGGGCATCTGTTTAAAAGTCCTACAGAGGGGCTTGGAGGGGGCAAGCACTGCACTTGGACGTCTGCATCTGTGTGGTGCCCAGCTGCTGTGCAACTTTGGGCAAGTCACTTGACTTCTCTGGGCTTCCATTTCCTTGTCTGTGAGATGAGCTGGCATCGCGTGTGAACATGAGCTGTTAGTAATCGTATGGTAACTTCCAGAAGAGCAGTTTGGGACGAGCCCTTTGTAAGCGTGACCTCAGTTAAGACTTGCAGCAGACCCTCCCCTGGTGGGTCGCAGCCCAGGGGTCGGGAACAGCTGGGCTGGGAGGCAGCAGCCCGGCCAAGGGAGCTGGGACCCGCCCCTCTCTGAGGCCGCGCTGGGAGTGCCGCAAACCTCAGCAAATATGAGTGCATCAAAATGACAAATTTCACACAACAAATACAAAACAGCTGTCCGGCCTTAGAAATCATTAAACGCCGCGTTTCTCACCAAGACGAGATGTACGCGGTTGACGGCTCTCAGTGTTTGCAGAGCCCTCCGTTGCAGCTGCAGGTCAGGTCCCTGTTCTCACGAAACTACAGCAGTGTCTTTCCTGTCTCCCCAGGTCATCTCTGCCGTGTCGCGACTGTCGCTGCACAGCGCCGCCCAGAACAAAGGGATCAGGTGAGCTCCGGGCCGCGCTTCCAAGGGCGGGTCGGCTGATCTCCATCGACACCAGCGTGCGTTGTCACAGATGCCGGAGTTTCACGCCGTGTCCTCCGCCTGGGTGTTCATCGTGAATTTCCAGTGTGTGATCCAGTCGCCTGTCAGTGGTGGCTGGGAGGGTGGGGGTGCCCAGCTCACGCCAGGAAATCTTGCAAGCGTGGTACTGACAGCTGCAAAATCGCTTTCGACTAAACTAATAAGATCAGTGAATTAATCCTTTCACAGACCGCTGCCTGCCTAAATGCACCGTCCACACGCACACGCGGGCTCTGCCTGAATGCGGAGCTGGCGTTGCCTGTAGGAAGGGGGTGGGGCCCAGGCGCTTGCCCTGCTTAGGGGCTGCAGGGCACCTGGAGGAACCAGCCCGAGGAGGTTCTCCACTCGGTCTGCTTTGCTTATGTCGCCAAGTTCAGTCTCGGAGAACCCCTGCGGTCCGGCCTCCCGTCTCCGACACACGGAAGGGCAGGTGGGCAGCAGGAAAGGGGACGGCAGCCCCACACGAGGACAGTCGCTGCAGATTCTGACCATAGATGAGGTGTCAGGGAGATGGGGTTCCAGATTGGGCAGGATGAGCCTCCTTCCCTGACGTGTCCGGAAGGCTCCCGGGGGACAGGGCCACCGGGTGTGGACGAGAGGCCTGGGGTGACAGAGGGAGTCCGTGGAGTGGACGGGGCCACACCTGGGCACGGTGGCATCGTGAGGGTGCTCCAGCTGCGGGCTGGGGCTTCACCTGATGTCCTCCCTGAGGCGCCGTGCATGCCCGTAGGCGGGGCTCCCAGGGCGACAGTGCCAGCTTTCGGATAGCACAAGCTGCCCCTTGGTGGGGGCTGTTTGCTAAGGGTCAGAGAGTCACCGGCAGATGTCAGTGTCGGAGAACCCGCCGGGAACTCTGTTGCTGGTGGGCTCTCGGGACGCGGAAGTACCTTTGAATTGAGGTTTTTGGGTTTTTATAAATGTGAGACATAGGATAGACTGTTTTAAAATTAAGTATAAAGCACCTGCCAAAGAACGTGTATAACACATTTAGGGCGTAAAGGATAAGTCATACAGAGCCCTGTGCCCAGCTGCGAGCACTGTCTAGAACGCAGCCCACCCGCGGAGGCCCTGGGGCCCTGCCCCGTTGCATAGGCTGTTTCCAGCTGTTGTGGGCTCTGCACCAGGCACCGTCTAGATAAGTTTCACCAAAAAGGGCGTGTCATTTCCAGATACAAAGACAGTGCGATCGTCCGTCCTTCTTCCCAGCGGGCGTGACAACACTGTGCGCTTTGTGGTCGAACTTCCCCGCCCGTTTGTAACACATTCTCAGCCAGGAATGAAATTCATGTAACAAAAATCAGTCGTTTTATTTGCTCTTGCACAAAATACTAGACTTTGATCTCTTCTCCAAATCCATTGAACATTCTCCCCAAATCAAGGCCTGGTGTGCAGAGCCGGAGTCGGATGAGTAACCCGGCCTGGCGAGGCGCTGGCACAGCCATGCCAGGGGTTCGGCGGGGGGCGTCTGTGGCTGTGTCCCTTCCCTGGCCTGGAGCCTGAACACGGCCCGCGGTCCCAGCTGCGCTGTGTGACGCCCCATCCGCAGGATCCGAGGGCTTGTTTCTCTGGGGCTGACGTCGGCCATGGGACCCTGTTGGTGGCTTAGAGGGTGGTCAGGAGCATGGAGGGGGCTGGTCCTGCATCTGTCCCGGGTGAGTGTCCTGCTGCCAATAATGCGGAGGCCCCTCGAGCCTGGGGTGGGCACCCTCCCTCCTGACCACCCAGCGTTCCCCCATGTCCCGTGGCCTCTCTACCCCGTGGCCAGAGTGGGCACTGCAGGGGCTCTGGGAGCTCGGTGCTCGGCCCAGAGAAGGGCTCATCAAATGGTTCTAATGACGGTAAAAGGTGTGTTCCGAGCGCTGTGATTCACCGGGACTCACGGATGCAGAAAAGGAGTTCTGCTCACAGTCGCAGCTTGTTACAGAGAAAGGACACAGGTCAGAGTCGGCAACTGACAGAAGCCCCTGGGGTGGGCCCCGGTCGTACCCCCCGCCCCGTAGAGTCTTCTGGAGAGCGCTTAGTGGAGATGAGCTAGTGACGTGTGACACAGGCACGGAGAACCGCCAGCGGGGAGCCCGCCCAGGGCTGGCGTGCCAGGTCTCCACTGATGGTCAGTGCATCGGCGAGGGGCGCCTGCTCCCAGCCGCGGTGGCTCAGTGTCCGGCCCCTCCGAGGTCACAGATTCCACGTGGCCAAGCTCCCAGGTATACAAAGACCCTCTCATCAGAGTATGTCACCAGGCAGGACACTCCAAGGGCTAGGCTGGAGGTCGCCTCCCGCGGGGAGACAGCCAGTCCTTTCTTTGGAACGCGCAGTGGCTGCGCACCCAGTCTGCTGCGTGCCCCTTCCCTGCCCGCAGGACAGGACAGGGGAAGTGAGAGACCAGGGAAGGCGGGGCCTCCCGGGCATGGAGCAGGGCGTTGCCTCGGCCTCTCCTTGGTCCTCACCCAGAGCCCCGTCTCCCTTCCTCCCCTCTGCCCCTCCTCTCAGCCCGGCCCAGAGCTGCTCCCGTCTCTTCCCTCTGCAGCCGCTGAGCTGAGAGCTACATCAGTTCACACGCTCACCTGTGAGCTCTGGGCAGGTGACCTTCCCAGGGATCTGTTTGGCCCACGGGTCTGAACGACCCCCCTCTATCCTCCACACGGGCTGAGATTTTCAGGGGAAATTGAGCATTCTGGGGCGAACGCCAGCACTTTACAAGACGCTAAGCTCTTCGTTGAGCACATTTCATGGTGTTATTAATTAGCAAATGGTCTTAGTGTAGCTGAAACCTTCCTTTTCTGAAAGCCACGAACGAGGCCTGCAGTCCTGAGGAATCCCGGCTTCCTTTCCTGGCCGAGCAGGAGCCCAGCGTGCTCTTTGCGAAATCATTTTTACAACCTTACACTTCGTATAATGAGCTGATTTTCCATAAAAGCCCTAATTGTGCTAATTGTGCTGCTCGGAGGCCGATGAATAGGAGACTTAATCCAAGAGCCCACCCTAATGCCGGCGGGGGGTTGTGGGGCAGGGAGGGCTCCGTGGCAAGGCACCAGCAAGGTGTGTGGGGAGTTGGGACCCTGCTGGGGCCAGAGCTTGCCCTCTGGGCCGGGGGTGTCCTGGTTCAGGGTCCTCGGGGCTGGGAGGGAGGAGGTGGTGGAGGGTAGCACTCTCCCTGTGACTGAAGGTCAGGGACACAAAGGACATCTCCATTAGCTGAGTGACCTGAGGCAGGGATGCTCTTGGAGCCTCGGTCTCTTCTTCTGTGGACTGGGAGCGTGGCCTGCCTCGTGAGGGTGCTGTGAGTGTGCAGCTCAGCACTTTGGACATCTCAACCCCACCCTGGACCTTGTGAGTGCGACAGGAAGAGGGTTTGGATAGATGCAGATAAGTCTGTAATTATAAGACGGGGCAGGAGGGGCCGAGTCAGAGAGAGGAGACGTCGAGATAGAGGCGGAGGTGGGCGTGCGGGCGGCTGCGGCGGGGGATGCGGCGGCTTCAGCGCTGGCAAAGGCAGGGGCTGGATTCTCCCCGGAGCCTCCAAAAAGGGACCAGCCCCGCTACCACGTTGACGTCAGCCCTGGGACCCTTAACTACACAGCTGCGGGGTGCTCTGTTGTTTGAAGCCGCCATGTCTGTGGCGACTCGTTCCGGCCACGAGGCAGGGGTGGCGTCTGCAGGGCCTCGGTGGCTGAGAGGCGGCCGGGAACTCGGCTCTGGCTTCGTGCTGGGCCGGTGCTCCCGAGACAGGGGCCGGCTTCCATCTTCGATTCTCTTGTCCCTGCCCAGCCCTGTCCCCTCTCTGACGTTCTTAGTTAGGTAAATTCACGTACATAAATTTAACCCTCTTAAAGCGCGCAGTTCAGTGGCATTTGGGATATTCGCAGTTATATGCAACTATCACCTCTCGGTCTCAGAACGTTTCGTACCCCGCAAGGAGCCCCGTAGGAAACCCCCTCCCCAGCCCCGGCAGCCCCAGTCCTATTTCTGTCTGTGTGACTCGCGTGCTCCGGGCGTCTCCTATCCGTGGAGTCACACGTGTGCCCTGTGCCTGGCGGCTTTCCTCGCGGGATGCCGTCAAGGCTCACGGCGCCGGCGTGTGTCGGAGCGTCCTTCCTTCCTGAGCCTGAGTAACTTCCCGCCGTGTCACTGGGCGGACTTGGGGTTGTTTTCACCCTTGGGCGACCGTGCAGCGCTGCTGAGCCGGGCAGGGGTCGGGCTCAGGCCGAGGCTGAGATGAGAGAAACTGGACACGTCCCAGCACCCGAGAGACGAGCGTCTCAGACACACCCACATCAAACCCAAGTACAGCAAAACATTACAGCTAAAATTCCACTGGTGGCTTCAGAGAACGCATTCCTCCGTCTCCCCTGTGTGGGAGCTGGTGACGGGTCCCCCCAGAGCTCCCAGGCGCTGGACCTCCCAAGTGTGGCTCCAGCCCGCAGAGGCCGGGCACCCTCATGGGACACGGAGCACAAGAAGACGTGGCCTGAGCACACGCTGGCCTCACGGCCTCGTGTTTTCTCCCGTCAGCCCCAGCGAGGCTCGGCCGTGGCTCCTCCCGTGGCTGGGAGATCGCTGGAGCCCAGGTGCCTGCTGGGCAGCTCAGGCCGTGAGAAAGTGCGTTGTCCCAGTGGTGACTTCCTCCCCAAGATTTGTCTTCCTCAGTCGCCTGAAAGGTGCTGAATACCTCTCGAGTGAGATATCTCAGCCGGAGGGGCTGTGGATGGGCTTGGGGGGGACGTGCGGCCTCAGTGTCCTTGGCAGTTTCTAGGGAGGTCCCCCCGCCCCCCGATTCCCAAGGGGCCCTGGCGAGGTGCCGGGTCAGTGCGCCCATGTCTTGTCCTCCCTGGAAGCCCTGGCCTTCAAATGCAGGAGCGGCATTCCTGTGGCGCCTGGAGTCTTCTCCCCTGGGCATGACGTCCCCAGCTCTGTCCCCTGTCCCCATCTGGTGCTGCCTGGTTAATTCCAGGTAATTGGACTGGCCACGGGAGAGGAGATTTGCATGGCAAGTGGCAATTTTATGTGCTTAGCAGCTCATCCTGCCAGCAAGACGGTTTTCATCGTCCCACCTGGTGATATCAGACGTCCTGGCCACCTGTCCTCGGTCAGTCTGCTGGAGGGACAGCCGGCCGTGCGAATCCTCGGGCAGCCTAATTGGAGAGTCGTTTCTTCCTTTCCTTTCATTGCGATAATGACGCGGCCTCATTTCCGTAAGCAGTGGGGGGAGTGGCTGGAAGACACTAAGCTCCTTCCTGGGGAGGGGTTGGAAGAGGCCACCTTTGGATTGATGGAGGCGAGGCTGGGGTCTGGTCCCCTCCAGCCTGGGCGTGTGACCAGTCTCTGACGGGTGGGCTCGTGCATGGCTGTCACCGAGTCACCAGCCGGCCTGCTCCATCAGCTGGTGTCCACTCCACACCCCACGACCCACCGCTCTGGGCAGCTGCACAAGCCAGGCGGAGGCTCAGTGAGTGATGGCGTCGGGCAAGGCCAACCCCCGCCTGGCTCGGTTCCCGCCTCGAACTCAGGGCCGCTACTGTTTCATCTCCTGCTCTGCTGGGATCGGTGGCTGCCGGAAGCTGGGTTTTCTGCTGTTTGGAGAATTGCGTTCTCGGGCCCTTACCTGAGCACCCAGGGTAGATGTGGAGGTACCCCACACATTGCTCCAGCTTGGAAATCGGGGGGCAGGGTGGGTTTGGCTGGAACGTAGAGTCCAGGAGGCCACCGTGGGGCACAGCCTGTTCTGGCTGCAGCCAGCCCTGAGGCTCCGCGGCGAGCCTCACCCTGCCCCGCCCGTCCTGGCCGCCTTCAGGCCCAGGGCTGGCGCCATCCAGCAGAGCCAAGGCCCAGTTCTCTGCTCCAAAGTGGCCAGGCCCTCCCACCTGGTGTGGGAGAGCCAGGGCCACCCTCACACTTGCTGGGAGTCCCTGCCCAGTGGCCTGGTGCCCGAGCATAGGACAGGCAGCTGGCACCCTCTCCCCCTCCCGGCCCGTCAGCCGGTCGTGTGGACCTATTGTGCCCTGGGTTCCAGGGGAGACGAGTCACAGGGAGGTGGCAGAGAGCCCAGGTGGGGCTGGAGCTGCTCTGACACGGTGGTCAATGTGCTTCACCAAGTAGGCTGCGTCCACACTGTCCCCTGGCGGCCAGGGAGGCCTGGGCAGCTGCCTGGGTGGGACTGTGCTTGGCGTCCTTGTGATGGAGGGGCCGGGCTGCGGGCACCCTGGGAACAGGGAGGGCTGGAAGGGGCAGCGAGTGGCGAGTCTCTTCTGCTGGGGTTTCCAGCAGGGCAGTGGCTGGTCCAGAGCCCTGCCCTGGCCCTGCGTGGCCTGTAGGGGCTCCAGCGCTGAGGCCGGGACCGCTGAGGGGCTTCTGCGGGCATCCAGGCGGCAGGGATGGAGGCTTGGAAGGGGAACAGCTGGGGGGGGTTTGATAGCCAGCAGGGGGTGGGGGAGGCACCTAGGCCCTCTGGAAGGTTAGTCCCCGGGTGACCCTGACGGAGCGAGGCCCTGGCTCCAACCACCTCTGCCCCTTCCCGGCTGGTCTCCTTGGGCAGCTTTTGTCACGTCTGGGCCCTGGTGTCCTCTCCGGGACGGAGATAGGAACCCTCATCTGTGGGGTGGTCGTCAGGGCTGGTCGTGGGAGACGTGAGCGTGGCCTCCATCCCGCGTGACCTTCCCTCCCCCGATTTGTGAACGTGGGGGAAAGATCGGGTCCCACGTGTGCCCCTTCAGCGGGGTGGTGTCTGCGGACCAGCTCGGCCAGGCTGTCCTGGGACTGCTGGGACTGGCCCCGCCTCTGGGCTGTTGCTGGGGCGACGGAGGGCTGACTGGGAGCCCAGCCACGCTCTGCTGGGACTGGCTTCGCGCGGTCTCTACCTGGATCGAGTGCCGTCCACACCGTCATCGGCTATCGATGCCTGCCGCAGGGGGGAGGGCTGGGATTGAGGGTCCTGGGCAGGCCCTGGTTTTGCCATCCCTGTCCCAGAGGGTTCACGGAGGGCAAAGGCCTTGGCCACTGGGCTGACCCCTTGTTTCCCAGCAAATGAGTCCACGGACGTGGGGGAGGGGAAGAGCACCTCCAGCTGTTGTTTGCCCCTCGCCCCCCTCGGCAGCTCAGACGGGGGAGGGGGCTTGCCTGTGGTTGTCCCGTGACCTGCCGGTGGCACAGAACCCCCAGCCGGGTCCTTCTGTCCCGGCTCCCGAACTTGCTCAAGAAAGGTCAGCCTTTCACCACGTGGACTTGGCTGTCCGTGATCTCCCGGCTCTGGGACCGGAGGCTGTGCCAGCAGCATGGGTTTGACACCAGCCCGGCACGTCCACGCTTTTCCCTCCTGACTCTTCTGAGGGCGCCCACACGGACCCACAACCTCTGTGGCCTCGCCGGACCCCCCCAGACTGCCAACCTGGCTGTGTGGTTGGGGCCATTGTCCCCGACTCGAGAGCCGGGGAGCTCAGGGAGCCGCTGAGCCTCCGCTGTGCCGGGACGGGCCCTGTGGGCTTGAGGACTGCGTCAGGGAGGACACAGCTGAGGTCGCGGAGCAGGAGAAAGGGAGGAAGTCCTTGTTCCCAGGGCCTGATGCAGCCGTCCGGGTCTGGAGCGAGAGTTCGGAGCTGCCGGTGGGGCCGTTGGAGGCACCGGCAGGCGTGGGGACTGCTCGGCCTCTGCCTGTGGTCTGGACGCTCGGCAGACCCTGGCCTGGGCCTCGGTTTCCTGCTCGTGAGTCAGACCTGCTGTCCCTGGATCCCTGGGCTGTGATTACTCTCAGTCAATCCCGTCACCTCTCTGCCGGTGTGGCTGAGCTCGGTCGAGGTTCCCCAGGCCAAGGCCAGGAGGACACCCGGGGGCCTGGCCGTGAGTAACCAGCGTGGACACTTGGCAGGATGCTTCGCAGAGGTGGGACTGCGAGGCCTCACCCCGGCCTGCAGGTTGACGCTTCGGCTGGTAGGCTGGGAGGAAAAGCCATGCCACTGACGGGACCGTGCAGGTGGTGGCCCTGGGAAGTCCCTGCCAGCCTGGGCACCGCCCCTGGGTGGAGCCCTGTACCAGAGCCTCCCTGCTCCCCGATGGACGGACGTGTCCTAAGCATCCGTCTGGGCAGGGCCCTGGCAGGAGGTTTCCTGCGAAGTCTGGGCCGGTGCCCCAGCGGGGCGGCCTGGTGTGGAACAGCAGAGGGGCTGCGGGGGTCTGGCCCGCTCCCGGGGTCCTTTCCCCTCCGAGCTGCTGCCTGCCAGAGGCTCCCGTACGAGGAGTGTGTCGAAAATAGGAAACAACATACTAAGCTTTGCAGCTGCGGAGAAGTCACATTTCTCTGTAATCAGCGATTCCGGCCCCTCCCTCCCCCAGGCACGGTGGGACGGGAGCTGACCACATCTTTCCTGCCTGTGAGGTCGGAGTGTCTTCCCTTGCTGGGGTTCCGGAAACAAGGGCGGAAACAGCCTTGCCGGGATTTGAGGGTCACTTGGGGTTTCTCCTCTGGGGACTCTGGTGCATGCGCCATCTTGCCAGTGGCCTTGGAGCTGGCTGCACCCCCACCTCTGCTGGGCCTGCTTTAGTGGCGTCAAGGGTCACTGCTCCCATCTTCCAAGCCCCCACTGACTTTGGTTTAAGATCCTGGTGTCACACTTGGCCAACCTATTGGTCACCACGCTCCAGCCCCCATCAGCCTCCTGCCCCACCTGGCACTTGGGTCCCCATGGACCCTCCGCCCCGACTGCACCAAGCCCTCATGTCCCCTCTGCCCGGGTTGCCCCTCAGCCTCTAAATCATGACCGTGCCCACTGTCCGCCCTCACTTTCCCTTCCTTCACACGTTGTGGTAGGCCAGGTGGTTTGTCCCCATCTTGCAGATGGGCTAGCTGAGGCCGGGGGTGGGGGGCTTTGGTCACTTGGCGAGCTCACGAGCAAGGAAGCTGTGTGGCCAGGGTTCCTCCCAGCCTGCCTGACACAAGGCTAGGACTCTGAACTCGGAGATCAGACTCTGCTCTCCAGGCCAGCTCCCCTGCCACCTCCTGCGGGAAGCCCTCCCTGCTTTCCCCAGGCCAGGGCTGTCTTTGGGCCCGAGTCGTCCCCGTGCTCCCTGCGTCCCTCGGCCCAGGCTCCATGACGGCGAGGTCATGCTCCTCTCTGATGCAGGCGTACCCGAGCCGGGTGTGGCTGTGGGTGGGGAGGCACACTCTGTGCTCCCGCAACGACGGCCGTCTGGACTGGATGGGGTGGTGCGCAGAGCAGAGAAACGCGACCTGCTGGCCTGGTTTGACAGTTGCACTGTTTGGTGGGTGGGAAGTTTTTCAGTTAGTGAGACCCCGTGCCTCAAGGCCTCCGCGCCAATTAGCAGGCGTTGCCCCAGGTGACTCTCAGTAACGGAACAGGCCTGTGGGGGCCTCCAGGCTGCGGTTCTTCATGTGCCTTTAGAGTTGGCCTGGGCTGGGGGTCCACGGCCCTGCCTCCCACGCCAGCCTCCTCCTCCTCCCCGGCCCCCTCAACCCTGGGTGAGATGCAGCGGAGCCTGGTCGTGTCCTGGTGCCAGGCCCTCCGCAGCCCAATTCTGAGGCTGGTCACAGAATAGGAAACTGAGGCACAGCCAGGGCCCCGCAGGCAGTGTCAGCGCTGGGAGCTGAAGCCCTGTGGTCTGCCACGCACAGGCGAGGGTGGCCGAGTTGTTACGGACTCAGCACGGAGGGTCCGGCGTTCTGAGAAATCCCCCCGTCCCTGGCAAACCTGGGCAGATGGTCACTCATGCAGGACACGTGCCGGGGCTGGGCACACCCGGGCCTCCGAGGCTGAGGGAGCTCCCTTGGGGTCCTGAGCTGGCCTCACCCTCTGGGATGCAGACGCAGTCCTTGGGGGTCGTGCTGGGGCCTGTTCCCCTGTGGGCGGATCCCACTTCTTCTCCCTGCGGCCCAGTAAAGAGTGCAGGAGTGCGGTGTCTCCGGGTCTCAGGTCCTGGATCACTTTCACCCGGCAGGACATGGCGGCACAGTGTGTGCTGCCCGCACTCTGCACGCCGCCAGGGTGCACGCCGCCAGGGTGCACGCCGCCAGGGTGCATGCCGCCAGGGTGCACGCCGCCGGGGCGGACAGTAAACGCCCTGTCCCAGATGCTCTGCGCGGTGAGCCGTGCGCTGACCTGCGCCGTGCGTTTGTTTCAGGGCCGCAAGGCCGCCCGTGGAGTGGGTTGGAGGCCGTGACCCACCTGAGGAGGGCGGGGCCGGAAGGTGCGCCTGGGGGCAGAGGGCACTTTCCAATTGTGACGAAACCCAGGGTGGTCCCTGTGCACGCAGGTTGGGTCGGCTCGGGGGCTGAGCCAGCTGGAAGCGGGGAGAGTTACCTGTGCTGCCGCAGACAGGTGCTCGCCAGGTGGTGGGACTCAGCCGAGAGCCTTGGGTGGGGCATCTCACTTGATCTTAACAACTGCTCCATCTACCCCCATTCTACAGTTTGGGAAACCGAGGGCCAGGGGCCGGCAGATCCATTATCTGCAGACGCCCTGCTCTTAGCTTTTCCTACAGGGACTCCCCAAAAATAAGTGAGATCAAGGCGGCGGGGCCTCTTTGTCTTGGCTTCTCCCCACGTGTACTTTCCGAGGTGTGGGTCGGGGGAGCGTCTTGGCCCTGGGCAGGTTTTGCTTTCTCAGAGGTGCGAGGGGCTCCCTGCTCGGCGGGGGAGGAACCCCCAGGAAGGCAGGCCCGGGAGCGGCCACGTAGCCGTGCGCGGTGGGGGGCTGGGTCAGACTGAACAGTGCAGGGCAGGCGCCGCCAGGTGGGGGTGCACAGGCCCGGTGCCGCACCCTGAGCTGGTTTTGAAGTGTGTGGAAAGAATTGGGGGGGCATAGCTCAGGTGGCCCAGGGTTCCCTCCCAGTAGCTGCTGTCGCGTGAAATCTTAGCTGGGGGCCGACAAGAGGACCATGGTTCCCGTCAAACCCCACATTCGAGGACCCACAGCTGTCACGGAAGCACAGCCAGCGGTGAAGCCACCTGGTTCTCCCCCTAGAACCCGGACACCCGACCCTGCCTTGGAAGGAGGCGGCTGTGTTTAGGGTCCTCTCTTTGGCTACTTTGGTCTTTGTCTTAAAAACCAAATCTGGCTGCTGGCTCTGCGGTGCCTTCCCAACCAGCAAGCCCAAGCCGCCCGCCGTCACACTGAGGTCCGGGGTCCGGCCAGGTTGGGCCTGGGCTCGGGGACCCCTGGGGCGTCTGGTGGGTGCCTTGTCCAGGTCACGGGGGCCTGTCCCCGTGCCCGGGCAGGCACGGTGGCACACGTGGGCCCTGTGCAGAGGCCGTGCCTGACTCTCCTGACTCAGCTGGATCCGAGCTGCTCTGTCTCCCGGACCAGTGCAGACGCGGCCCAGGGCCAGCTCCGAGCAGGTGCTCAGTGAACACCCGAGGAAGGGAGGAGACTGGGGACATTCGGATGTTGGGATTGTGCCTCCTTGGTTCTTGCTTCGGGGTTTGGGTGCAGGCACCCGCGTCGGGTGTCCTGGTGTCAGGTCTTCCTCCTGTGGCCCTGCACTGGGCTGTGACTGGGCCGCCCAGAGCTGGGCTCACCGGGGGAGGTGCTGGGGGGAAGGAAGCTGGGGAGCACACAGATTGCTTTGAGGGCGCTGCCGCCAGGCGCGGGCTCAGCCGGGAATTGTTCTGCACTTGGCACTCAGCGCTTCTCCTCTTCCTGTGCGCACGTCCGCGCTGGGCCCTTGAGGTGCAGGGGAAGCGGCTTCCCAGAAGCCACACAAGGAGCCGCACACGCAGGAAGGTTCTGCGGGATGAGGGGCACACAGCCCGCGCCCGGCTCTGGGATGACCGTGGGACTGTCTGCACTGCGCAGTTTGGCCTCCCTTGCTTCTGTCCCCTCCTGACAAGCAGGTGGACCCCACAGCGCGGTGTCCGGATGTCCTGTGAGCCTGGGAAGGGGAAATTGAGGATTGTGCGGGATGGAACATCAGCCGGTGCCTGAAGACGGGATATTGCCAGGTGACCACAGAGTCCCGGCCGGCCTCGCTTGCTACCGGGCTCTAGTCACAGCTGGGACGTGGCCGCAGAAGCTGCTCAGACTCCGTGCAAAGGTGTCTCCCCACCGTGAGGTCAGAGTCAGTCTACAAAGTCGCTGCTGGGGGTGACTCGAATCCCCTGTGTGATTCTCGTGAGCTCTCCCTGGGAATGCGTCCTCGTGTCTAATTTGGGGCTGCCGTGTGCCGTCGTTTCGGGAGGAAGCGGTTGGAGACTATCTGACGTCCATCCACCTGTCCACCCATCCGTACACCCGTGATCCAGCCGCCGCCCCCACCCACGCGTTCTCCATCCATCCACGCAGCCACCTGTCAACCCCCAAATCCAGCCGCCCTCCCACCCGCCCGCCCTCTCAGACACCCGTCCATCCACGCACCCACGATCCAGCCCCTGGCACCCAACTTCTGTCCACCCGTCCGCCCACCGTGCCCTCCTAGTGCCAGGCGCTGTGCCAGGCTGGGACAGTGGCGAGTCGTCCCACACGTGGCGGGGCTTGACTTGCGCCTTGAAGGATGGCAGGGCCCGGGGAGTGGGGGAGGGCAGGGCTGAGGCAGAGGGCAGAGCAGGTGCAGGGTCTGTGGACGGGGCGGAAAGAGAGGAGATGGGGGCCTGGCGAGCCCACCCGCCGCGTTCCTGCCCCATCTCGGAGCAGCCCCGGCAGCGGGGCTCTGAGGCCCCCAGGTCCCCACAGGTGCCCCCTCCGCTCCTCGCAGCGTAAATTGATCGGATTTGCAGCTCGGTTCCCGGGGGATTTGTGGCCCCAAACAGGGATGTTGGAATAGGAGTAGTGAAGATTTCATGGACAGCAGCGTAATTCTCCTGCTTTAACGTTCCTGCCCCGTCCCCGTCGGGGCTGCAGGTGGAGGGGCTGTCGAGGGCTGAGCAAGACGTGGGAAGGGAAACCCAGGAACATCCTACGTGCAGGTCAGGTCTTTAGGAAAAAAAACAAACATTTAGAAATTACCGTCGTGTCTTGTGTTAGTGGGCACCAAGTTCCTGTCAGGAAACGAGATGCTGAGATAGTCGGCGCGTGGGGCTCCCGGGCTCTGGCGAGGCATCGGGCCGCAGCGTGGCCGGGTGAGGTCGACTCTGGAAATAAGTAGCGGCGACGATTCTCTGTCTCAGCCACGGTGCAGCAGCCCGCGAGAGGCACCTGCGGGAGGGACTGTGATCTCCACCTCTCGGGCGAGGACAGCAGAGCGGGCCACGCGGAGCGGGGCGGGCCCAGCTCCAAAGCCTTCGCCCCTTGGCTGCCATTGGCCCCGCGCGCCTGGCAGGGCAGGTGGGCCCCGTCCACGTGCCAGGTCTGGGGCGCGGAGCCCGCGTCAAGGAAGGCTGCCTGGACTTCGGAGATCTGAGTGCTGCGGTCGATTAGTGATGTCTGCCTGGCCGCAGGACGAGCGCGTGGTGGCGCGTGTGGTGCCGTACAGCGCCAGGGTGCACTCCTCACAGAATTTGGTGCGTCTCTAGACGACTTAGCAGAGTGGCTTCGAGAGGTGGAGTCCCTGAGTGGCCGTGCTGCACCCCCGCATATACCCTGGGGCTAGACGTGCCGGCCCATTTCCCGACCAGGCACACTGAGGTGGGATTTGAACAGGATCACGTCCTCGCAACGCTCCTGGAGGTTTGGTTCCTTCCTCTCCCCTCTCTGCAGCCGAGAGCACAGTGTCATGTTACACACAACATGCTTTCGCAGGGTATGAGTGGGTTTTGGATTTTTGATGTATCGACGAGGACACGTTTTACATAGTAAATGAGAATTTCAGTTAGAGGTTTTTTGTTACGGAAGTAGCACCATTAATCATTGAAAATGTGAAGAGAGAAGAAATGAACGATGAGGCTGGAGGAGGAGACGGCCCAGCCCGAGCAGGGGGCTGGCGTGGGGGCGGGGCCCGTCCTGGCAGTGGCGTTTGGCACCGAGAGGCAGGACCTGGCCTGGCCTGAGCCTTCCTCCTCCTGCCCGTGTGCTCCGGCACCTCATGTGGCACCTGCGTGTCGGCCAGTCCCTTCAGACCGGGACCGAGCCCGCACCCTGTCAGCCGCGCTGGGTCTGGGTCAGCCTCAGGCTCTGCGTGTGGCAGGAGGAGGCGGCTTCCTGGAGGACTTCCTGTCTGCGAGCTGTGAGCGAGGGGTCCTGGTGGCCTCAGCCCTGCCGTGACCTGAGGATGCCGCTGTCATGGTGACAGGTGGAAGGAGGGCAGTGTGGCAGGGAGGGGGAGCTGAGCCCACCACGCAGAGGTCAGGCTGGGCCATGCTGCCCCCTTGGACACAGGCTGCTGCCAGGAAGCCATGGGGGTCGCAGACCAGTGATCTGCTAGCTCTGCCTGGGGACCTCAGACCTAAGGCCCAGGGTCCCCGCAGGCCTGTGACAGAGCCAGGCGGGACCCAGGCCTCCAGCTCCAGCTCAGGGGCCCCCCCAGGCCCCCTTCCCCACAGAGCAGAGCCCCCAGCCTTGCTGGCGGAGGCTGCCGGGCAGCGGGCTTCCTCCCCCGCTGACCCGCCAGGCTGAGCAAATGTCAGCCTGACCCCAGGCAAGGAAGAAACCCCATGTGGCATCTGGGCCGGGGCAGCCCCCAGCTGGGGTCTCCTGCCAGACCCTAAGTGGCAGGTTTCCCGCCAGAGCACGCACCCGCGGCTTCAGGGAGTGTTTGGTTCAATTATAGGGGCCTTTCCCTCCTCTGGAGGGGGGTTGCTCTGGCCTCCAGCTTTTGTACCAGCCGGCGCCCCACCCCACCTTTGTCCCCTACCTGCCCCAGGCTGGCCTGTGGCATCTCGGGCTCTGAGAGGCTGGCGAGTGGCCGTGCAGGGAGGCCTGTCCGCTCGGGGCCACGCCCATCTGCGCAGAGGACAGTGCGGGGTGATGCTTCGGTAGGGTGGGGACTGCTTCCTTCTACTCTTGTAGGTTCTTTGCCGGTTTGCAAATTGAATTGATGTAAGACACGAGCAGGAGGAAAACAATTTTAATTATGCACATGCGCACGGGAGTGCCACAAAAATGAGACTAACGGAAGGGGCCAGCTTGAAGTTTATATTTTATATGTATATGTATATATTCATGGACCATCCTGAGCTGCAGAAAGGCCAGTGGGGCAGGGCAGGGCTTGGGGCTTCTTGGGGGGTGGAGACAAACTGGGGGCGGGTGGGGAGAGCACCACTGTGCTCCTCTGGGGCGTCCCCCTGGGGCTTCTGCTCCCTGGGCTCCCTTCCCAGAGGAGGAGGCAGGTCCTTGCTGGGGGCAGCCCTGACCAGGCCGCTGTGGGCCCCTACCTCAACATCCCAGAAGCCGTCCTTTCCTCCGGACGCCCTCCTTCTCGTCCCCTGCAGTGACTGGAGCTGGCAGCCTTCTCCCTGCGCCCCACCACCAGCTGCCCAGGGAGCCCCCATCCTTGTTTCCAGAGTCCCCCAAAGTGGAAGGTGAAGGCAGAGCTGTCAGTGGACAGAAAGCTTTCCACATCCCTGGGCCCAGAGCGGGAGCAACGTCCCTGCCCGGGGCGAGCTGGCTGGGTCCCCGTCTCAGGCACCCGCACCTGTTTCCTTCGAGAGAGCAGACGACAGCCCGTCTGCTCCTGCAGGGCTCTGTGGCGGGTCCCAGCGGGGCCCCACGAGGGTGGCAGTGCCGCGGGACCGCTCACCTCCCTCTCTCTCTCCCACAGGCCTTTTCCCTCGGAGGAGACCACCGAGAATGACGATGACGTCTACCGCAGCCTGGAGGAGCTGGCCGAGTAAGGCGCGGGGGGAGGCAGAGGGAGGGGAGGGAAGGAGGAGGGGAGAAGTTTCTTGTGGGTGTCCAGGAGTCAGGAGAAAAGTCGGTGGCCACACTGGCGCTGGGGATGGGGTCGCTCAGGTGCGGTGGGGTCAGAGCCCCAAGCCTGGCCGCGGAGGCTGCGTGGGCGAGGGCTGGAGCTGGCGTTTCCGGAAGCAGAGACCCTGGAGCACAGGCCGAGAGCAGAGGGGTCTGTGGGGTCCGGGTTGTCTCGGGGCCCCAGGTGTTGTGCTGCGCCTCCTTCCTTCCCCGCAAGGACGCACGCTGCCCAGGCCTGGCCTTTGGGGCCAGCTGTGGCCAGGGTGGGGTTGCGTGGCCCGCTGCTGGGGGCTGGGCAAGTGGCATGGGGAGGGGTGGCGGCCTGGGTGTCCGGCTGCCGGGCGGCTGCTCCTGCTTGAGGCAGCAGGTTTCTTTGTCCTAGATAAAGTGCGTGTCCTTCTGGGAAGACTCTTGCTGTGTATCTTTCCCTTCATCTTAGAGCACAGGCTGAGAATGAGAATCACAATAAGAATACGCATAAGGGCATTTATTGAGCGCCTGCTGTGTTTGAGGCATCTGCCAGGAACGTTGCCAGCCTTGTCGCTCACACTCACTCCCGGGTTGCCTCTGGGGTGTGGGGCCCAGGAAAATGCTTTCTGCAAGATCCCTGCCTACATAAACAATTTAAGTCATCCAAAAATCAGCAAAGGGGCCGGACGGACCCAGGGCTTAGAGTGCCCCTTGATGCCGCTGCCACCCTGACCAGTCTCGGGAGTCAGAGAGGGACTTGGAACGTTCCAACAAAAGGCTCCGGCCACCCCAGCAAACGGGGCCTCCTGAGGCTGAGCAGGGCTGCCCGCTTCACCCTGTAAGGGGCGAGGAAACTGAGGCTCAGATTGCTCAGGGGTCTGCTGGTCGTGCAGCAGAGGGAGGTCCCCAAGGCGAGGACCCAGCCCTGGGCCGAGTCTGCAGCCACCTTGCTCGCTGAGCTCAGGGCTGCAGCTGCCTCCCTCCGTCCCTGCCCAGCATTCTCCGCCTGGGAAACCCTCTCACCTGCCCAGTGCAGGCCAAGTGCCTCCCGCTCTGGAAGCCTCCTGTGCCCTGGCCCGGCTGGCACCCCCAGCGCGCACACCCCTGTCGGGCCTTCCGGCTGTCCAAGGGGTACGCTATGATTGTGGGTTGAATGTCTCCCGCAGACAGAGGGTCAGACGATGTGTCTTCTTCATGTCCCTCCCGCCCGGGTCCCACGCCTCGCGCAAGAGGTGGAACGGCAGCACCCGAGTAACAGCACAGCCATGGCGAGCGTCTCACGTGCCTTCGTGGGGCTGGGCACTGCTGGGACTTCACCTCGTGGCCGCCCTCCCCCCATAGTTGCTCTGTGAGGTCTACTCTGTGGTTGTCCTTGGTTTACAGATAAGGAAACTGAGGCCCAGAGAGGAGACACCCCTGGCCCACGTCTCAGCTGGTCAGTGGCAGAGCCGTGATTGTACCCCAGGTCTGTGCCCTAACCGCTCACCGTGCAGCGCTGGTGGCCCTCGGGCCAGTGTGGGGGCCAAGCTTCCCGCCTGCTGTTTCTCCTAAATCACCGGGCTGAGGCCGGCGCTCTGCGTCCCCCAGAAACATCCACAGGCTCGGCCTCGTGCAGCCAGGGCCTGGCGTGAGACTCCTCCCAGGCAGGAGCCTGGCGGGCGCGTGGCTTCGCACAGGCCAGCGATCTCGGGGAGCCGGTGAGTTCCCGTCGGCCTCAGTTGCTGCAAACGCAGGTCATAAATGCAGGGATGGGGAGCGAATTTGAATCTTTATCTTGCAGTTTGGCCCCAGTGGCTCCAGGCTAATAAATTTTTCATGCTTTTGTGTTTTCCCTTCTACTCTCACTGCAAGCAGGCTCTCCCGTCGCCCTGCCTCTGTGGACCTGGGGGGGCTGTTCAGCCATTAGGGCGATTTGCAAGACACAAACAGAAAGGCCGTTTCTTACCTGGGCTCTGCTTGGGGAGAGAACTGTGGATTTTCAAGGCTGGAGCTGGGGCAACAGCCTAGACCAGAAGCCAGGGAGTGGCCGGGGTGCGGGTGGGGGCTCAGGAGGGGACGTTTGCAACAGAACAGACCAGTTCTTTCCTTTGGGCCCACGGCGATGCCACCTCGCATGTCTGAGAGATCCCCCAGCCCCCCAGGCCCCGCACGCTGCAGCTGTGCGGGGAGTTCCCAGGCGTCGCTGTCTCCCCAGGGCCCCTGTCCAGTGTTAGGAGACCAGTGAGGGACCACGGCGTGCACGTGCCTCGTGTCTGCTTTTGTCCACTCATTCACTCGGTCGTCAGCCGGTTACTAAGCACTTTGTGTGTCTCAAGCCCGGGGCCGAGCGCTGGAACGTTGAGGTGAAGGAGCCGCACCCCTGCCTCCCAGGGCCCGTGTCCCCGGGCAGGGCACAGCTAGCAGGCAGGTCAGGGCAGCGTGGTAGGGTTCCAGGAGCGGCAAGCACAGGCTGCCTCTCGCATCCCTGGCGAGGGCCGAGGGTCTCCCACGTGGGAGCCGTTCAGGATATGCCTCGGGGGCGGTTCGCGGCCCCCAGTGTCACACCGGTGGGTCATTGAGGGCTCGGCGGCCCCAGCTCCACTTTCATCGCGGCTCGAGGGCTGTGCCCAGCTGGTCCCAGGAAAGTCTGTCCTGCCTGGCCATGCCGTCCTCCCAGGGCAGCGAGATCGTCACCTGGAACGAGCCTGAGCGCTGCCGCCACCTAACTGTGTGGCCTCTGGCTAGTTGTTCACCAACCTGCGCCTGGGTTTCCTTCTGTGTGACGTGCAGCATTGGCACCTGCCTCATGGGACTACGGAGACTGACAGTGACGTCGAGGGTAGTGGGAGGGAGCCACAGGGCGCCCAGCGGGCACGCCACGGCGCTCAGGGATGGCACAGTGGTTCCTGTCTCCTGTTCAACCAGGAATGTGGCTTTTCTCCCCAGGCGCCAAGTGGCCTTGGCTGTGCCGCCCAATAGAAATCAAACACGAGCCATGTGTAAATTTCCTAGTAGCCTCATCAAAAAATAGAGGCCAGGTGCTGACGTGGCCCGACTTCAGACCGAGGAATGAACACAGAGACATAAAGACGCAGACACATGGCTGCAGCCCGTACAAAAAGACACAGACACCACAAGACAGTATGAGGCTGCAGCAAAAGACTTTTGCTGGAGCTGCTTTATTTATAATATAGTCTGTTTGGCAACTGCCCCACCGCAATTTCTTTGTTCCCACACCGTCCCGACTCAACACGTCCCTGTTCCTTGTTGTTTCGTCTCCGGCGAGCAGATGTTTGCATCTAAACTCTCTAGCCCCTCCTGTTTGCAGGGTTAGGGTGCCCTGGACTGGCGTGCAAGGCCACAGAAATGTTCTTGAGAAGAACAACAAGGAATCGTTCCCAGGCACAGGTGTCCTCTACAAGGTGCAGTGGCTCATGCCTGTAAACCCAGCACTGTGGGAGGCCAAGGTGGGAGGATCGATGGAGGCCAGGAGTTTGAGACCAGCCTGGGCAATATAGCGAGACCCCGTCTCTACAAAAAAACTTCAAAAAGTTAGCCAGGCTGGTGGTACGTACCTGTAGTCCCAGCTACTCAGGAGGCTGAGGCAGGAGGATGGCTTGAGCTCAGAAGTTGGAGACTACAGTGAACTATGATTGTGCCACTGCACTCCAGCCTGGGTGACAGAGAGAGACTCTGTCTTTAAGAAAAAAAAAAATAAGAAACAAATTAATTTTAGGAACGTTTTTTATTTAACCCAGTGTATCCTAAATATTCTCTAGTTTAACGTGTGACCGGTGTCGCAGGTTGGCACTGAGGCAGCACGTTCTTTCTCTGCAGCACAAAGTCCCATGTCTGGGCCCACAGTCTGCACGAGCTCTACAGCCACGTGTGGCCCGTGGCCCCTGGACCGGGCAGCACAGACACGGGTCCAGAGCGTCCTTCCGGGAGCGGGAGCGCAGTCGTCCTGCGGGAACGAGTCACACCAGACTGAAGTCATTTTCTCGAGTGCTCTGCGCTTGCTTTGAGAGCGCCGAACGATGGATGATCAAATAATAGGAGCAGCTGGTGGAAAAAATTAACACGAAATATCGCCACTTAAAAATGCTTTATCAAGCAAAATAAGCCTCAAAGAAGAGGCTGCTTTTTAAATTGCTCCGATAATCAGTACCTTGCGTTTGCATAATGGCTCCCGCTGGCAGGCGCTGCTCTTCCTTCTCCTGGCCGCAGCCTCCTGGCAGCCCAGGGTTAGATGCTGCCCTGGGGGCTCCCAGCCCAGGGATGGGAGGCGGGTTTGTATGGGGAGGAATGACAGACGAGATAGTGGGCGTGGGGGCGGGGTGGGGCTGGCAGAGTGCCGGCTCGGAAAGCAAGGAAGGCCTCTCAGAAGAGGTGACAGCCGGGTTTCGGCGCCCAAGGAGAAGCTTGCTGAAGAGCAGGGGTGGTCTCCCCGCAGGAGGAGCAGCCGTGCGAGGGCAGAGCAGGGCCGGGCTGCGGGGGGCTCCGGGGCTCCCCACCTCGGAGTCATGGCTTCGGGTCGCCCCATGGCAGTCTGGCATATCGCGCTCTTGCGGGACGCAGCCTGGTGTCTGCAAGAACTTACGGAAGCTGTTCCGGGACACGCAGGGGAGACCGTGGGAAGGCTCAGGGCCCAATCAGAGTTCCTCCGTGACTCCCCAGGTGAGGGCGCTTCAGCGAGGGAGAGCACCAGGTGTGCGGGAAAGGTGCTTCCGGGTCAGCCTGGGCTGGCTGGGGTCGGGTCTGTGTGCCCGCAACACCTGCACTCAGCTACCAGCTCCAGCCTGGGTACAGCAGCCCGCGACGCAGTGCTGATTCTTTCTGGCTTTAAGACATGCCCCCTCTGGTCACTCTGGTGAGCCCTGGGCCCCCTGCCCCTCTCCTGGCGCTCCAGCCGGGGGTGCTCAAGCCCGTTTGCCTCTCACCGAGGCCGGGCGTGGTCAGCTCCGGTGGAGAAGGATGCGGAAAAGGGCCCGGGTTCGACGGGACAAAGCGCAGTGATTAGCGCGCCTTGCGTGGACACCCGTGAGGGGCTGTGGCCGGGCTCCTATCACCCCCATAGAGCCAGGCCGTCCACCTCTGCTCCCCCTTTCATGGTGCCTGGCAGGTCAGAGACCCCAGTGATTCCTTGGGGAATCGAAGGGACAGGAGAAGTCTGAAAGCTCTACCTGGTCAGGTGAGAGGCCCAAGGGGAACGCGGGGGTGGAGACTGACTTGTTTAGCTGAGCGCTTGGTCCCGTGCAGCCAGGAGAGGGTGGTGGACGCGGAGCCTCTCCCCGTGCTGTGCTGGTAAATGCTTAACAAGCAGCTCTTGGCGGGGGCGGGGTAAGGGTGGCCTGGTCGCAGTTGTCCTGGCATACACTCCGTGTGGCGGTCTCAAGCTGCTTGGCTGCGAGTCCGAGCCACCCCTGCTGCCTCCGCGTCCTACGCACCTCCAGGGTGGGGGGCCTTCCCCTTCTGGCATTTGGAGGGGGCACTTTGGGGTTTGGAGCCTTCATGTTTCTCTGCCTGGGACTAGGAGCTCCTGGAGAGGTTTCCTGCCCCTAGTTAGGTGGGGCAACTGGGGGATTCACAGCTTCTTGCCACCGGCCCAGTACCAGGCCTGCCTGTGCCCCGGCTGGGGTGGGAGGCGCTTGGCCGTGGGCGTCAGGGAGAGATGGGTCAAACCCCACCCCATTCGCAGGGTCCTGGGCCAGGTGCCACCCACCCCCAGGAGTTTGCTTCTGTTCAGAGCGAGCCCTGCAGCCTCGTGGGGTCGGAGATGCTGCCTGGGAGGAAGGCGTGACTCTGGGACGCATCGAGGTCCTGTCTAGAGTGGCTTTTCCTCCTGGCTCGGGCCAGCCCCGGAGCATCTGCCTGTGAGCATCCTTGCAGCCCTGGGGAGCGAGGAGACCTCAGCAGCAGCCTCCTGAGCGCCAGCGGGGAGGAGCCAGGGCTGCTCCCTGCTTTCTGCAGCCGGATGCCGGGGCCACGCGGGGTCTGGCTTAACCTGTGACCTTGGCTTTCCGTCCAGGGCCTCTGCTGCCCAACTGGTACCTGGGGGCCGTTCCCGGAGCACAGGCTGGTGCCCGATGTGAGCAAAGGCTGCGTCCACGTGAGGCTTCGGCGCAGGGTTCTGTGTTGCTCCGGGCCAGTCGGAGCCCTCAGAGCCTCAGTTTACCATCTCCGAAATGCGAGCGTCCGCCCAGATGATCTGTGGATCCCTTTGAGCTTGAAGAGTCTGCAGTTTTGTGATTTAGGAGCTGCTTCGCTTAACACTGATTTCACTTTCCTCGGGGTTGGAGTGATTTTCAGGCTTAAACAAATGTGACGGTGACGTGGCGGGAGGTATAATTTATCCCGGAGTGTGTACCGCATGCTTTATTGCGTCGTAAAATGACTTTGCAGCTTTAAATGTGTCATGTTGGCATCGTTGAGATAATTTTTTAAGGTGTGTAAATTGTGGAAGGGGTTTCCAGTGTAGATGAGATTTGGCCGCCTCCCTTCACCAGGGGAGCGCGCAGGGGCCATGTGGTCGGCACATACCGCAGGGGTCTCCACGGGTGTTCGTGTTTAATCTCTGGTTCCATTTGGGTCCGTCCACGACCAAGGCGTCCACAGCTGTTCTCTGGTCTCAGCCAGTGGCTCTGCGGGGGAGGCAGCCGGCACAGAAGGGGCGTTTGGAAGACGTGCACATTCGTCTCGCCGTTTTCTGGAAGGGCGCAGGCACCCCCGGGCTGTGGCCAGGAGAGGGTCCCTCCAAATCACTCTCCTGACGCTCTTCGGGAAGCCCACGAAGACACAGACTTGGCCTTTGCGACGTCATTTTCCGCGCACTCAGCACGGACGTGCCGCCGGCGGCACTGGAGAGAGACTGCTTACGCGTGAGGAGCGTCGGCGCCGGGTCCTGCCGTGACGGTCCTGCCGCGTACAGACCGTCTGCATCGACTGCCCAGCTCCTGTTTATCCCACAGAACCCAGCCCGGTCCCCAGCTGCTTCTCCCGGGCTGAGTACAGTGCGCCTTGCCCGGATGCTTAGGAGGTACCCAGCAGCATCCTTGTCACCAGGTTTTCACTGTCCTCCTGCATTTGTTTCTCGCTCCCCAGGTGGTACCACCGTAGGGTTGTTCTAAGGGCGCCCACAGGGCAGAGAACTGGACCTGGGCCTGGTACACCGTGTGCGAGGACGTGCCCGGAGGGTGGGAGGTCCTGAGAGCGGTCACAATTCTTGGACTGAAGGGTCTAAGCCAGGGTTCACCAGTCCCCCTCCACCCCCCGAGTGCCAGGCTTTGGGGCATCCCCTCGGCCCTCACACCACCAGGTGGGTGCTCCAGCCCCCGGTTTGCAGTTGAGCAAATTAAGGCTCAGAGAGGGTAAGTGACTTGCTGGGGGTCACACAGCATGCTTCCTTCACATGGCAGAGGAGGGATTGGAACCGTGGGCCCAGCCCTTGTGACCCAGCCCTGGGCGTTACTGCATTTTGGTTCCTGAATGTTTTAGATGGTGAGAGACTTTTCCACTGTGTAGAAAGAATCCCCAAAAAAGAGGGAGTCGTGGCCAGGAGGGCACAGGGTCCTGTGGAGCTGTGCTTGTAAATGGCTCTGTGATCCTGGGTGACAAGCCTGGTTTGTCCCTCCTGTAGGAAAGCAGGGCCTCCCCCACAGGTCGCGGTTGGGGTCTTCTGAGGACTTGTGAGGCTGAGCTCCCAGGCGCAGGAAGGGCCTGTCCGTCCATCTGTCCACGTGCAGGGCCTTGGAGGCCCTCTCTGTGCCGCCGCGCCCCAGGCCCCTGGAGATGGACCACGGTGCGGGGCGGACCAGGGTCAAGACATGCCCGACCTGGTCTCCTAGTAACAAGTCCGTGGCGGCTGGTGCCCTGCCCGCCAGCGTCAGACAGCCGGGCCAGAGCAGCACATCCGAGCCTGTCAGCAGCGATGTTTTATGTCCCCATAAACACAGGCGCGCCAGAGGCAGAAAGCAGAGTTTGTTCGCGTCTCTTTGATTCTCGGGCGGCGGGGAGCACGCGCCTCCCTGCGCAGCTGCCGTTCTGCAACAAAACCCGGCGGGCGAGGCTGCCGGGCCTGGGGGCCGCGGGTCTCGGGCAGGCGGGGAAAGTGACGGGTTTTGTCGTCTCTGGAGGGCAGCAGACGTGCCCGGGGCCCCTCCTGGAAGATTTTAGACTATTGTGAGGACAAAAATAATTGTTGGGATTTAGCATCTGTCGGCGCAGCTGACCGCCGGGAAGCAGCAGGCGTGGAGGATGAGACGCGGGCAGGAAGGGGGGCGTCCTGTCCCCGTTCGGGCTGGAGCTGGGGGAGCAGGGGGAGCAGGGCTGCAGCCCCTCCCTGTCCCGGGCCTGGCCGTGGAGGCCTGTCTGCCTCTGGGGTCCACGTGCCTGCCTGGGTCTGAGAGTCCGTTCACACCGTCTCAGGCTTGCTCCTGTGTGACTGGACAGAGGACAGCCTTGGAACCCGCGAAGGCCACACAGCTGAGCAGTGACCGTGCGTCGGCACCGGCTCTCCTGGCTTCTGACTTCCTAGGCTTCTGTGGTTCAGGACTCTGTCATTTTTAGCGCTGGCCATGGCTACTGATGGAGCTCGGCCCTGCTAAGTGTCGCCTCATCGAACAATCCTCTCACCCCCGGGGCGGGTCACGGGCCCCACTCACCGAGCATCTGCCACATGCAGGGCTGTGCCGCTCATTCGCACGGTGGCGGATAATCGCGGCCATCCCTTCGCCGATGGGGAAACCGAGGCTCAGGTTACCCTGCCCGCGATATAGAGCCAGAAACTGGAGGGGCTGAGATCCGGCTTGGGCTTGCCCAGCTGCCCCCCGCCAAGTGCCACCAGCAGGAGAGCCATCGTGCCCCGCCCGTCCCGGAGGCGATGTGGACACCCGCCGCTGTGGACCGGCCCCCAATGTGGCGGGACGTGGAGCTTTTCCATGAAGTGCGGCCTCTGATCACGCGGAACCTCCACGCGCCGTGGTCTCCCCGAGACACTGATTTGCGAAGGCTCGGGGTGCAGTCGGAGCAGCCCCACGGAAACCGCAGGGCGGTGTGCACAGGCACTTTCCCACTGGGCGGGGCCTCGGGGGGCTTTCCAGGGACTGTGGGGGGGGTGGGCTGGGGCGGGGTCTGCGGGGGGTGCGACAGCCTGGCCTCTCCCCTGTGGGATAGTGTGCAGGGCCCTCGGGCTGGTTCCGGTTCTATGTGCCGGGTCCTAGCGGGTTCTTGAGAAGCTCCCGTCTCCTGAGCAGACAGCGGCCAGGACCCTCCCACCATCGGGCTCCCTCCCTGTCGCTGCCCTGCGCTCCCAGCAGACTTCAGACCCTCCGCGGCCTCGTCACGCACCCTTCCCCCACCAGCACCTGCGGTTCCCTCTTCCTCGCGGCGCACAGCCCCGGACGCAGATGCGCTGGGCCCAGCTGGTCGTGACGTAAGCGAATCCGTTTTCCCAGATGACTGAGACGTATAATGTGTCACCTCTCTGTTCAAGACACTCCATGTTGGAGACACCACCTTTGCTAAGAAGCAAGGTAACCGTGGGGTCTCCATGTCCCTGTTGGCCACAGGGAAGGAGCTATGAGGGGCCAGAGCTTGTCACCCCACATGGCGCTACGGCAGCATCTGCCTCGAGAATTTGCTCCTCACCCCGGAGACGTGTCGGCACAAGGACTGGGACACGGCTGCTGCCCTGTCATCTCCCATCGGGGCTGCGGGGTCCTTGGGACAGATGATCTTTGTCATCTCTGTGTCCTAAGGACCCAACAAGTTTCTGCAGCAGAATTGGTCTTCGGGATAAAATTGATTAAACCGATTGAATCTGATTGTCTTTTATCTTAATTGCTAGGTTTATATTACTAACATTTATTTTACAAGTATGTCCGAGTGTACTTTCATAATCCTGTTTATATTTTAGGAAACCACATCTCTGCTGTTCTCTTTATTACCCTCCCATAATTTGGAGCATGCATATAGTGAAATTCAGGTCTACTGTTTTGTAATTTCAAGCAGCACGCACGAGGCTGCATTTCCCAGTGTCGATTGGCCTGAGTTAATAATGGTCGGGAGTCGTTTTCACAGCGGGGAACCGCTGCCAGGCAGAGTGCCATGGTCCGTGCTCTGCGCCCCATGGGGAGGGAAGCCCCTGTTGTCACCAGCAGAGAGTGAAGATCCGCTGCCCGGTGTTCTGCAGGCTTCGGATAGCAGGGAGGAGGGTGGTGTCTGCTTGCTGAGGTTTCTCTGTCCCGAGTTAAGATTCCAAAACACAGCTTTGCCACTCACGCCTGGTGGCTCAGCCTCGGTGCCCTGGTCAGTGAGAACAGACGAGTGGGGAGCAGGCCTGGGGGAACGGATGTCCCCGTCGTCACGGATGTGGGAAAGAAGAGCAAGCTCAGAATGTGGGGTGAATGTGTGTAGGGGTGACCCCCAGGAGTGTGCCCAGTGTCTTCAGTCCCATGTCGGGGTGACCCCTGGGCTGTACCCAGCCTCTCAGTCCCATGGTCCTGTCCTGCCTTCGAGCACAGGGGTGGGCAGGGCCGCGCTGTCCGGCTCGTTCTCAGGGAGGTGCCCGTGGGAGGGAGGGGTCCGGCTGGCTGCGCACTCACAATGTCAGAAGTTGTGGGACGCAGAGTCTCCGCAATGTCTCATTCATAATGTCCCGTGTCCAATAAATAAACCGCCAAGTGCAGGAAACGGGGGAGTGAGTCACGCTGGGGAACAGATGGGCGATAGGGCCGGCGTAGCGGGCTCAGAGGTGCCGGCGGCGGCCGCGTTCATCAGCGCCGTGCAGAGAAACAACCCACAGGACCCGTGGAGGTAGATGAGAGGGCGTTTACCACGGGCGTTGGCTCGTGCCATTCTGGAGGCCAGAGAGTCCCAGCGGGGGTGGCTGACTGCAGGCCAGAGACCAGGGCAGCTGCTGCTGTGGTCCATCAGGGGCCAGCGACGTGTCCATCCCGGGGCCCAGGCCTGAGGACTGAGGGGGTGGGGGCAGTTGTGTAGTCGCCGGCTGCAGGGACATCAGGCTGCCCACACTACTCTACCACGACTGAAAGTCAGACCTCCTCAGATATGTCACTTGTAACCTTTAAAACAACTCCATTTGCATGGGTGTAAGCTGAGGCTCAGAGCGGGAAAATAGCGCACGCGTGCACAGCCGGACCCTCCCTCCCGCGAGCGGGAGTCCCGGCGTCGGAGGGCAGGAGAAGCGCGTCTGCCCCTCCTCTACCTCCCTCTTCTACCCAGGCTCCCCGTGGGATGACGCCGCCCTCGGTGGCGAGGGTCGAGCTTGTTTGCCTGGTCTCCGATTCAAATGCCAACCTGTCCGGAAACACCCTCACAGACACACACAGAAATACCGTTTTCCCAGCTGTCTGGGCAGCCTTGGCTCAGTCAAATTCACCACCAGGCAGCTTTTATAAATACG
Source organism: Propithecus coquereli (assembly GCF_000956105.1). Lineage (NCBI taxonomy): Eukaryota > Metazoa > Chordata > Mammalia > Primates > Indriidae > Propithecus > Propithecus coquereli. Next base: position 462,199 of record NW_012155374.1, read on the forward strand.
GTTGAGGACTCAGAGGACGGCGTGTGACGCATGGACGCACAGCTGGGAGCCTCGGCAGAGAGACACCGTTCAGACGGGGCAGGTGGAAATTGTAAAACCGAAAAGCAGAATTTCCAGAATGAGCCGTCACTGGAGTCGCTCGATGAAAGCTTGCGGACAGCAGAGGGAAGAGGCGTTGGACTGGAAGACAGTCCGCTGGAAGTCACGCGCCTGAGCGGAAAGGAGATTGGGGGAGGGGCGGCGTCCGGCAGGGCCGACAGGAGCGGTTTGGGTCCCAAACCCGCAGAGTCGGGAGGAGTGAAGAAGGCAGGAAAAGCGCTGGGGAAAGCCCTGCACTTCCTGAACCCCAAACCTCTGTGATGATACGACAGCACTTTGCCGAGAGACGTTAGCGAACACTTAAATAACCGAACGCGTAGGCTGTGCTTGGGGATTGGAAGATGATACGAAGATGTCAGTTCTCCCCACATTAAACCCTGGATTCCAGCAGTTTCTGATCCCGGCAGACTTTTTTTTTTTTTTTTTTGAGAAACTGACAAGGTGATTCTAAAGTTTGTATGAAAATGCAAACGATCTCAGAGTAGCCAAAAGTCGTGTAAAAGAGCGAAGCCGGCGGATTTGCGCTACCTGACTGCAGGGCTTTCTGTAAAACCAGTGAAGACGCAGGGCCGTCGGCACAGGGAGGGACGGCCGGTCGGCGGGTCGGAACGACGTTCCACGGCAGACGCACACCGTGGGTAGGTTAGAGTCCCTGGAGTTAAAAACGAGGCCTGTCAAGGAACCGCTAAGAAAACGAGTTGCCGACCAGACGGGGTGGAAATCGTAAAGCACATCCGACTCGGATCCAGATGACGTAAGAGCTCCTGGATCGAAGAGGACAGAAGACAGTGCGTGTTCAGAGACGGACGGCAGCCTTGAGCGGTGAGTACGCGGAAGACTCCTCGGTGGCGTCAGTCATGAGGGAAGTGCAGAGTGAGACCACGGCGCTGTCTCGCCGCATGCCACTCAGCGTCTGAGACCGCGGAGACGGCGGCCGCGGAGCAGCTGCAGCTTGCGCTCGCTGCCGGGGAGGGGTGCTCCACCGCTTCGGAGGACATTCGGCTGTTGCTCGGGAAGTTTAACATATGGCTGCCCTTTGACCCGGCAACTCCCGTCCTGGTGAAATCTCATTCCCAAAAGAAATGAAAGTGTGTGTCCCCCCGACACACACACAAGACTTCAGTACTCACGTGGCAGATTTTATTCGCAATGACCCGAACTCGGAAGCAGCCCAGACGTCCGTCAGACAGCAGAATGGATGACACATTGTTACTGTGCCGCGGATTAGTACTCAGCAGTAAGCGCGACCACCGGGCGGTGCGGCGGAAAAGGAGCCGGACACAAAGGCGGCGCGATGCACGGCGCGTCGACGCTCCCCGTAGACAGGACTGACCTCTGGTGGGGAGACGTCGGGTGGCGACTGCGGAAGGGGGGAGCTTTTAGGGGAGATGAGGCGAGATTGTCTCGCGTGTGGCGTAGGGTGTGATCTACACAGGCGTGTCCATTTGTCCACGCCTTGCAGCTGCGGGCGCATTTTGGCCGTTGGAAACCTCGGCAGAGCTGTGGTGGAGAACCCGCACACGGCCCGTCTCCCGTTGACACACAGCGGGTGTTCTGTACGTGCAGGGCCCCACCTGGACCCGCAGAGCCAGTCTGACTTACACACGGGGCTGAGGAAGGGGCGTGGGGGAGGAACCGTGCCCCCCCAGCACCCTGTCTAGGTCCACACGGCTTCGAAGCCTCCTTCAAGCCTCATCTGTCCGGGAAGCTCCTGACCGCTTGGGCCGTCACTGCCCTCCCCTCAAACACCACCGTGCTCCTGTGGCCTCCTGGTGGGGCTGGAGCCCCCCAGACCGACGGATCCATCCTGGTTCACCCATCCCCCCAGGCCTGCCGTCAGAGCTGCGCCCACCGTGAGCGTGTAGCCGGTGAGCACATGACCAGGCACAGGAGGGAGGCTGGGAGCGAGGGGGCGTCCCTGTCGGCTGCCCCGCCGTCCAGCAATGAGCCTGGGGGCGCTTGGCCATCTCGGGCACCAGCTGTGGGTGATTCGTGGCGGAGGCTGCACAGAGATCTTTGTTGAAAGGACTCCCAGCGGGACTGGGGGGACGGTCCCGGACCCAGGGTGTCCCCACAATGACTGTCTGCCATCCCACACTGGGCGACCTCAGGATCCCCTATCCTGGCCCAACTTGTAGCCATTTTTATCCATTTCACTGGCTTTTAGAATATTTAACAGCCAACTCTCCACCCCTGCCCCTGCCCTGCTTCCGTGCACCTGCACTGCACGAAGCCGCTGTCTGTCCCCAGAGCGTGGAGGCCTCGCCCTACCTCTCAGTTGTCCGGCTCAGCAGCCCGGAAGCTCCCGATCTCGCCTCCGTTCCGCAGTGTCAGAGTTCCCGACAGGCTTTGCCGCCAGCCTCGCTCTGCTGCGCAACAGAAGTCCGGGGGGCTGCGCCTGCTGAAAGAGCCCCCACAGCTGCTCGCCTAGAACCTGCTAACTTCGGGCAGAGCGGGGGGCAGTCCTCGGGGACAGCATGTGGGGAGGCTGAGGGTCCCACAGGGAAGGTGTTAGGGCTTTGTGGAGACCCCTCTGGCTGCGTGCACCGTCCTTGAACACAGACACACCGGCCCCCTCTGATCCCCCAGCCTGAGAAAGCGGGAGGGGGTGGTCAAGAGCGGGTGCCGGTCTCACCCTGCCCTGGCCTCCCTCCCTCCGTGCCCCTGGGGGGTGGCGGTGGGGCTCCATAGCCTTTACGTGCCTTCTGGAAGTGAGATTTGCCGGGCCCGCCTTGAGCCCAGGCTGTGAGGTGCGTCCCCGCACAGAGCTGAGGGCCCGCAGGGCCGGCTTCTGGGCACAGCCTCCCCTGGACACGCCGGACGGCAGAGCTGAAGACCTCGGCCGGCCTGGGCCTGGGGTGCTCCTGTCCCTGAGACCCCAGGTGCAGTGACCCCCCCAAGCGGGGCCTGTGGGAGTGGGTGGGTGAATGGATTGGCTCGTTTGCCGACTCCGTGGAAACTTCTCCGAGCGCCTACCCGTGTCAGGGGTGGAGGTTCAGAAGGGACGAAGTTGATTTCATCCAGGGGAGAGGTAGGTCAACAGCCACTTTCAGAATCACTGGGATCGCAGCCGATGACCCGCACGGCAGCGAGCCAGGAGGCCTGGAGCACAGATGAGGTGGGACGTCCTGGAGACCTCCTGGACAAGGTGTCCCCTGAACTAAGTCCTGCAGGCAAAGGGCAGCTCGTTGGAGTAGAATCAAGCCACAGTCATGAGCCGAAACAAAGCTTTTCTGCACTGCCGATGAGGCGGTGATTTCCTGGCGCTGGTTTGGGAAGGTCCGACTCAAGCTCCGCGTCCCTCCCTGCGTGCCCGTGACCCTTGCACCTTGGCTGCGAGGACTGGGAGACCCTGGGCTGGGCTGAGAGCGCTCAGGGCTCCAGGCCACAGGCGCGGGCCGGGGAAGGTGGGTTCCTCCCGCAGGCCGGAGCTGGGCGCTGCCGTAGCCTTGCAGTGGGAAGATCTGGAGAAGGCAGGGTCCCGCCCCGGGCGTCTGGCCTGTGTCCCAGCCTTGACCCAAGGGCTGGAGACGTTGGACTCTTCCGTGGCGGGTCCTGCAGAAACTTGTCGCGTAGGCAGCGGGCAGAGTAAGATGACGTTCCCTACGCCGGTTCGGACTCTGAACCCGCAGGCATTGGCATCCCCGTTCTGTAGACTGAGGCTGGAGCAGGGACCGCACCTTGGCCTCGGCCATCTGTGTCCCTGGTGGGCTCGCCCTGCGCCTCCCTGCTAACCAGCCTCCTCCTGTGCAGCGAGCATGACCTGGGGGAGGACATCTACGACTGCGTCCCGTGTGAGGACGGAGGGGACGACATCTACGAGGACATCATCAAGGTGGAGGTGCAGCAGCCCATGGTAAGCGGTAAGCCCCCCGCCCCCCCACCGCTCGCCTGCAGGGCACCTGCCTTGCTTAGCAGAACTGTGGGGGCGTCTGGAGGGCGGAGCATCCTGGGAACACCGCACCCCCACCCCGTGGAGGTGTCCTGAGGTGCCTCAGGTGTGCTGTCGTGGCGCTCTTCGGCCTTCCTGCCCAGGGAGCCCTGGGGCGGTGACTCCGAGCTGGGTGTGCCCCAGCGTACATCATCTCCTCTGCGGAGAGCGAGGGGCGGTGCTGGCACAGTCAGCGGGCCGTGTGCCTTACGCTGCAGAGGTGTTTGCCCCACGCAGGCGCTGGCTGTAACCTCTCCTGCCAGTGTGTTGCCAGCAGCTGCTGTGGGGGGGTGCAGGGTCCAGAGGGCGGGGGTGGGGTAGGCCGTGGTGCCCTCGGACCCCCAGGCTCCCGAGAGGCGGGCAAGATGCCACTGGCCAACCGTGGGCCTTTCGATGCCCTTTGCCTTCCCTGGAGAAACGGGAAATCTCTCGAAAAGCAAATCTCAGTGTTTCCTTCCGTGCCGGAATAACCAGCCGGTGGTGGGGGAACAAAAAGCTGGGAAACAGATAAGTCCCTAGAGGTCTTCCAGGGACACCCCTGCCCCCCACCAAGCCCGGCCGCATCCACTGGCGCGCACGGGGAGTGCCAAGGAGGTGCGGCAGTGGGTCCCCAGCACCGGGCCCTGCTGCCAAGCAGGTTTCCCACTTTGCCCTGAAGGGCCTGGTGGTGGCTTCTGTCGCCACCGTAGCCAGGGTCTGGCTCCACAGAGGATGGGCCCTTTTGGGGAGCGGAGGGGCGGCTCTGCTCCTGAGCCTTCCGGAAAGTCTGGTAGCGGGGCAGGAAGGCCGAGCCACGGTCCCTGCTGCTGGAGGACCCCGTCACTCCCCAGCGCGGGCCCGAAAGTTCCTGCGAAAGCCCGGAGAGCCTTCTGGGTTTGGCCGTGAGCTCTGAGCGGGCCCCTCGCCTCCAAGTCCCCTGAAGGCTGGGATCCTGGGGTGCACGTGGGCGCCGTGCCTGGGGGGCTGCTCGGAAGGTGCCCGCCCCCAGGCCACGCAGGCTTTCTCTGTGGGGACCCCTCTAGCCTGGCCGGAGACCACAGGGCAGGCAGTCCTGGAGCCTGCTGCTGTCCCTGGTTCTGAAGCGCACGGGAGGGGACACGGGGCTGTTTGCAGAGCCTGCCGGTGGGGAAGCCACGCTCCTGTGTCCTGGGGATGGGCTGGCGTCCTGCCTGCCTCGCCCGGCGCAGTGTCCTAACGCCCAGCGCCGGTCCTAACGCCCAGTGCGGTGCTGGAGCTCTCAAGCCGTCCAGTCGATTGGGGGCTGGGGGAACTCTTGCTTGCTGCCAGGGACCTCTGAGATAAAATAGCTGGTTTTATCTCTTCCCGTGTCATGTCTGGAACTACCTGAACGGTTTAAGTGCAAGGTCATGACATGGTGACTTCCTCAAAGACAAAGCCAGAGGACGGTAGGTGCCACTTGCAGAGCCCAGACGTGGGGGAGGTGCTGTGGGACCCTGGTCCCCGCGCCGTCTCCTCTCCACCCAGCCCGGCCCACAGAGGGGCCGCGCCCTGACTTCTGGGCTGTTGGCTAACTGTGGGGTGGGCGTCCTGGACATCCCCAGCCACAGCTTGAGAGGACAGAGTGGCCCCCGCTAACCAGTGCTGTCTCTCGTTTATTTCCCATGCTCTCAGATTAGGTACATGCAGGTAAGTGGCCCGTAAGGGGGGACAGGGGACGTTCTGCCAGCACCATCTTCTCGACCTTTAGGGGAGGTCTCAGACCTCTTTGAGAAGACTCGGGACCCTGTCTCCAGGGAGACGCCATCAGGCACACATGGTTTTGGGGGTATCGTGTACCCCAACGCTCCCCATGAGGCCCCTTGCTGGGCAGGGCCTGGGCTTGGGAAGGAGCCTCGGGGGCTCTGCTTGGCCTCATCTTGCACGTTGCCCTGGAGAGCTGGGCCTGGCGGACTCAAAGGGGACCTTGGGCACTGCTTGGAGGATGGTGACAGTCTCAGGGCCGACGTAAGTGCAGTGGCAGGTCACAGTTCCCAGCACCGTTTGCCCAGAGCCTCTGGCAGAGATGGCTCACTCAGTGCAGAGGAACCCAAGGAAGCTGTTGGGAAAACCCGCCCCTGCCCCCGTGCCCCACCTGCCGGCTCCCCCTGCCCGGCAGCCAGGCTGTGTCCTCCTGGAGGCGGGACAGGTCCTGCTCTGGAGGTGTGACCCCAGTGACCCTGTCATCTCAGGCGCCGTGGGTGGAGAACAGTGGACGCGTGGTGACCAGGGGCAACCTGGTCTGCGGGATGATTGGCGCTGGGATGCCTGCATGGTGGTGGGCGTGGCCCGTGGGGAGCACAGTGGCACCGCCCACCCCATAGCGAGGACCTGTGCGCGCTGGAGAGGGCAGTTTCTGAGGCCCTCACCTCAGTGTGGTGAAGAATGGAGACTCATATCAGAGGAACAGGAACCTAGGGTTCTAGAAGCCTCCAGGCCTTCCTTGGCACTGTCCCAACCTCACGTCCCCACCCCCCCGTGCCTCAGTTTCCCCATCGGCAAAATGGATGGGAGGCCCCAGGCCGCCTGTCTCCCTTCTTGCCTCACCGTTTTACCCCCAGAGATCTCGTGGCCAAACCCCAGAGGCGTCTTCTTGTCACGTGGGGCGGGTGGCTGGGCCTTGCGGTGTGGGCGGCTGGCAGCCAGGCCCACGGGGGTCCTGGCACGTGTCTCCTGTCCCTCCTCCAGAAGATGGGCATGACCGAGGATGACAAGAGGAGCTGCTGCTTGCTGGAGATACAGGAGACCGAGGCCAAGTACTACCGGACGCTGGAGGACATCGAGAAGGTGAGCGTGGGCCACCGGATGGTGGCCACGGCTGCCTGATGTCATGGCGGGGCCTCAGGTCTCCTGCAATGCAGTCGTCAGGCCGAGACTTGGGCAGCTGTGACCAGATGGCCAGTGGCCCTCTCTGCCCTACTGTCAGGCACCTTCCGCGCAGAGGAGGCGGCCGTCCCAGTCCCCACAGCTCTGAGCCGTGTGTGCGTGCTCGCCGACGTGTGCCTGCCACTGAGGACCATGTCTGACCTCTTTGCTCTGCGTCCCTCTGTGACGTGGGACCGGCAGCCGCCCCAGGCAGCGGGAGTATCCTGTGTGGAACGTGGTCGGGCCGATGGCCTGAGCGGCAGACTCGGAGCTCCGGGGACGGCTGCTCTGCCCTCGGCCTCTGAAGTCCTCTCCCTCTGCCTGCCGAGCCCCTGGGGACACAGGTGGCCTTCACCTGCCCCACCCACTCCGGCCCCTGTCCCATAGGAGGCCCGGCTCTGGGGCTTCGCCCTGTGACTTATATGTCCTCATTGCCAACTGCCCATGCTTACTGGGGTGAGAAAAACAACACTGTTTTCAAGATAGAATCTTACTGGCTATGGAGTCCAGGGTGGCTGTGGGGACACCTAAGTGAGTC
>NW_012155374.1:475508-476247 GCF_000956105.1 Propithecus coquereli
GCACACTCGCGCCTCACGGGGTGACGGCACCTGGGTCTTTGGGGCTGCCTTCTCTGTCACGAGCGACCACTTGCGCCTGAACGGTCTGCGTGGCGCAGCCAGCCAGTGTCAGATGGGCTGCGGTCCCGGCCCCGCACCCTGGCAGGCCTGTGCTCCGGGTGCTGCCGCGTTTCCAAGTGGGGGTCGTTTTCTTAACCGTAGTGGATGCTCGGGGTTGAAACGGGGCCTCCAGCCTTCTGCCTCCTTAACGGTCTCCTCCAGTAGGCTCAGACTCACTCTCAGTTTCTCTGAATTTTCAAGGAAAAGTCAAACCGTGCCCCCTTGGGACCCTGTGGCCCCCACTACGTGGCGTGGGGCAGGCACTCGGGAGTGCTGTGCCTTGGGTGGGGGTGCAGGAGTCTGTGTGAATGTCCTGGGGTGGCTGTGACAGTGACCACAACTACAGTGGCTTCGCGCAGAGGGGCTGCGTTCTCATTGCTGGAGGCCGGAGTCTAACACTGGTTTCACGATGCCCACCAGGCACAAGGCAGGTGTCACGGGGCTGGCCTGTGGGTCCTGGTCGGGTTCCCTCTCTGCCTCAGGTGCCCACGGGGCTGCCGGGGGGGGGGGAGGGCAGCCGCTGCCGTTGGACCTGCAGCTGGGCCGGGGGACGAGGGCTCAGGCCCCCCGAGGCTGAGAGTGTCCCTGCAGAGGCCTCACCGTGGGGCGGGAACACTGGGCCTGGGAGCCACGTGGGTTC
>NW_012155375.1:0-1972 GCF_000956105.1 Propithecus coquereli
TCTTTGGGCTTTTCTAAATATGAGATCATATCATTCTACACTTTTTATAGAACCAGAAAAGACCCTGAATAGCCAAAGAAATCTTAATCAATAAGAATAAATTGGGAGGCATCCCAGTTTGTTGAATTACCAGACTTCAAGCTATACTACAAGGCTATAGTAATCAAAAAGCATGGTACGGGCACAAAAACAGAGACATAGACCTATGGATCGTAACAGAGAACCAAGATGTAAAACCATTCTCATATTGCCATCTGATCTTTGACACAGCAGACAAAAACATACATTGGGGTAAATAAACCTTATTCAATAAATGGTGCTGGGAAAATTTGATAGCCACATGTAGAAGACTGAAACAGGATCCACAACTCTAATCACTCAAAATATTAATTCATGATGGATAACTGACTTAAACCTAAGACATAAAGCTATAAGAACCATAGAAAAAAATGTTGGAAAAACTCTTCCAGATATCAGCCTAGACAAAGAATAGATGAAGACCCCAAAGGCAATCATAGCAACAACAAAAATTAACAAATGGTACTTAATTAAATTAAAAAGCTTCTGTACAGCCAAGGAAATAATCAATAGAGTGAATAGACAACCTACAGAATGGGAGAAAATATGTGCATGCTATACATCCGATAAGAGACTAATAACTAGAATCTATAAAGAACTCAAGAAATCAGCAGGAAAAAAATCAAACAACCCCATAAAAACTGGACAAAAGACATCAACAGAAGCTTCTCAAAACAAGATATCCTAATGGCCAAAAAACATGTGAAAAAATGCTCAAAGTCTCTGATCATCAGGGAAATGCAAATCAAAACTACAATGAGATATCACCTACCTCCAGTGAGAATGGCTCTTATCAAAAAGTTCCAAAATAACAGATGCTGGCATGGATGTGGAGAGAAAGGAACACCTATACACTGTTAGTGGAACTACAAACTAGACCAAACTCTATGGAAAGCAGAATGGATATAATTCAAAGAACTAAACGTAGAACTACCATTTGATCCAGGAATCCCACTATTGTGTATTTATTCAATGGAAAAAAAGTTATTTTATCAAAAAGATACTTGCACTCAAATGTTTATTGCAGCACAATTCACAATCATGAAGATGTGGAATCAATCCAAGTTCCCATCAATACATGAGTAGATTAATGAAATGTGGTATATGTGAATTATGGAGTACTACTCAGCCATAAAAAATGGTGAACTAATACCTTCTGTAACAACCTGGATAGAACCGGAGACTATTCTAAGGAAATGTCTCAAGATTGAAAAAACAAACACCACATATGCTCACCATTAAATTAGAACTAGTTAGATCAGCATTCATGTGCACCTATGGTAGTAAAATTCAACAGCAACCAAGCAGGTGGGAGCGGAGTTGGAGAGATGGATCAATACTCACCTAACAGGCACAATGCATGCTATCTTGGTGATGGGCACACTTATGATTTTGACTCAAACTGCACAAAAACAAATCATGTACCAAAATGTTTGTATCCCCTTTTTATTCTGAAATAAAAAATATTAAATCCTATTTTTCACAATGAAAGATTGTGCTAAAATGTATTTAAAAATGTGAAAGGCCAGGGATAGCCAAGGCACTACTAAGAAAGAATAAGGTCTTGCCATCAAAAACACCAAATTTATCAAAGAGTTTTAATAATTAAGACAAGTGTTACTGACACAGGCATAGGCCGATGTTTTGAAACATTATTCAAAATGTTTAGGAAGAGTTAACTTAGAAACAGCACTTTATTTAAAATGAAAACAATATTACTACCATATTGTGTATGAGTGGGATAGAGTAGATAAGTGCTGAAAATTGATGATTTATATGCAAACAAAAATAAAATTATAACCTTCCTTCACACCATAAACAAAAATTCTATTCCAGATGATTAAAGAAAGTAATTCTAAGGTAACCATTATATGTTCCAAGAAACTATATGTTA
>NW_012155375.1:5673-5974 GCF_000956105.1 Propithecus coquereli
CACAACCATAAACACAATGAATCTCACTATTAAAATTTTGAGAGAAAAGACAGTTTTAGAAGAATTCATGTACTATGACTCAGTTTATATAAAATCAAATTGCCTGTTATTGAGCATTATGGCTTTTGAGGTGCACTTACATATACGATAAAACTGTAAGGGAAACAAAGCAGTAATTTACATTAAATCCCAGATCGTAGTTACCTGTGGGGAAAGATGCATCGTGATGGGCTCGAAGGGTTTTTCAAAGATACTGGTCATGTTATTTGGTAAGAAAATTGGAACACAGATCTTACTTTTA
>NW_012155375.1:8578-9246 GCF_000956105.1 Propithecus coquereli
AGAGGAATAGGAGAGAAAGAAAACATGGAATATCTCATAAAAAGGTTTTCAGGGCCAGCACTAGAAGTGATACCTAAAACTCTGGGCACATTCCATTGCTGCAAGTTCAGTAGTGTGGCCACAGCTATCTGCAAGGTACAGTAGGAAAAATAGCCATCACAGAGACCCAGGAAGAGGAAATGGGATTGGGTTGCATCTCACTGCTGTTGGCTTCAGTTTTGTCTTGTTGGTAATATTCTCTTTTTTTTTTTTTCACACATGAAATATACTCAGCCCTCCCCAAGTGGAAAAACCCTATGTCTCCACATTTACTGCAAATGACTCAAATCTAAAATGTGCAGTAATGTTCAGCCTTCTCCACTTTATTCAATGATCCTAAAACATAAAGTATATGTATCCCATATGCCTCCCAAATAATGATAAAGGCATAGTATAAATACAGTAATCACCCACATTTGGATAGAAAAGAAAGGAAGACAATATGCCCACCTGTTGTTGACTATTTGAAATTTTTGATAAGTTTTATGTGGTAGTTGCAGCTAGAATACCAGAAATGAAAAATGTTAACCTATAGGATGAAGTTAAATATCACGGCTATTATGGAAATAACTATAGTTGCCAAGGCTTAAAAAATTTCCAGATGGGCCTAGAGAAAAGTCAGATTGTTT
>NW_012155376.1:0-1031 GCF_000956105.1 Propithecus coquereli
GTCATACCTCATTCCCTTCCCATCTCATACCTGTTATACATCCCAAGATAATTTTCCTCATTATCTTATTTGTTTTCTTTAAAAAAATTCTTTCTTTTATCCCTACAACATATGGTTGAATGAAAAAAAATAATGAATATATCATACCATTAGGGAGGAGAAACACAGTGACTAAGGGGGTGAGGATTGCCATTGAGTCACCCAGACAGCCTGGCATTCACATTTAGTTACTCGCTTAGCCTACGTTTTATTTTCATTATATTAATAATTTAACTCAGAGCCTATCAAAAAGGAAACATTAGTAAGTGTTAGTTAATAAAGAATGATCAAGGAATTACTAGTCAATCTGAAAGTGTGGTGTCATAGAAGTCGGGAACAGAGTTTTTCAGAAAAAGGACATGTTCGAAAAGTGTCAAGTTGTGCTAAGACGTCAAATTACATACGGAATGAGAAGAGCCCCTTAGAAAACACCAGGTACAAAAAGGGAACAACTGACTTTATTTATTTTCTTGAAGTTTTTATTTTTAAAAGACTATAGAAAAATGGTGGGATACTGGGTGAGAGGGATTCAGAGTCTGGCTGATTTATTTGATACTGGAAGAACAGTCACCATTTTGGGATGAAAAAACAGCTGTGCAGTTTCTTCAATGGAATCAACTTTGGTCTCTGAGTTTAGAGATAACTATACAATGTGTTCTTATCAAACTTTCAGGTAGCCTCCATATCCAAGACTGGCTTTTTCCTGGTTCGGATTCCTTTTTATTAATTTGTTTCTTTCTGCCTTCTATTTATTGGCTAAGTATCCCATAATTTGGTATCAAATTGTACTTTGTGTTTAGTTTTTAATATTATGTATTTTTATCATTTTTTCCATGTATGTACACACATTTCAGTAGAAAGGCTACATAGGTGATTATATTCAGAAACCATATTAACGCGGAAATCTATAAAGACTCTTTTTCTTAACATGTCTTCTGTTCTCCATATCTGAAGTTCTTCCTATTTAAAGTCAGATCATAACAAACTTATGT
>NW_012155376.1:1258-1907 GCF_000956105.1 Propithecus coquereli
TTCCAAGTCTAACCAGTCACCATCTCTCACTTGGATTACAACAATAGCTGCAGGTCACAGCCTCATTCTGGTGCTCTAAGTGTCAATTAGGAGAAGGGAGCTTGTGATTAATCTCCCTATTTCAGTACAGCACTTTCATTCTTAATGTGCCATATATTCCCTATTTCATAATCCCTCTCATTCCACCCTACAGGGAAGGAATCTTTCAGTCTTCTGTGATGGAATAGCAGTCTTCCAGCTGGACAGGGCTGGGAGGGAATTTGAGGATCTACTGTTTAATATATCATCTCAACCAATATTTCTGTTTTGAGTCCAACCTGTTCCACCCTTTTCAGAAATTGTACTATTTGAGAGTTTTCCCCATGAACAATTGACTTTTCAGTCTTCCCAGGTCTGCTTATTCAACTTTATTGTGTATCTAAAATTTGCATCTGTTATTTCCTCTTTTTGTCCTTTGGCTTTTTTCCCTTTTAAAAATAATCCCTTACCTGTCTTTGGAGCAAGGTCTCTCAACAACCAGCAATAAATACAGTTTTTCAGTCTTAAGTTGTTTATATCCCAATTATGTTTTTAGCTTGTGCAAATTAAGCTTTCATCTTTACCACTCCACTTAAATTGTTCTCTCAGGGCTAAAAATGTTTCAGTTTTG
>NW_012155376.1:12847-13626 GCF_000956105.1 Propithecus coquereli
CCTATGGTCTTGAGCCTTTATCTTCACTCTTAAGCTCTTGAGTTCAGCTGAACCATAGTTAATACCTTTCAGAGGGTCTTGAGTAACATTAGTCATGGATTTTAGTCCCTAGTGCAATTTAACTCACAGGTAAACCCTCAATATCTGGTGTATCTCTTCCCCAGTTCCCACCTTTTTTCATCTAGGGCAGCAGTCCCCAGTCTTTTTGGTACCAGGGACCAGTTTCACGGAAGATGATTTTTCCACGGATTGGGGGTGGGTGGGAGGAGGCGGAGCTAAGGCGGTGATGCTCTGCCAGGTCCCTAACAGCCACGGAGCTGTATCTGCCATGGCCCAGGGGCTGGGGACCGCAGGTCTAGGGGACCATCAAGAGTTAATCTCCATTAATTCCACCATTCCATATTTGTCTAGCCTACACTCAAGATGTATGCTTCTTCAGTCATCTTTTCTCCCTATATTGTCCTTAATCTTGACTCAGTTTCCCACTATTCATCTCTCTCCTGGATTTAACTTGCAGGACCTAAACTCTATACTGCTTATAGTAGATGTATTATTTCTGTTCACAAGTGTGCAAAAATGTAACTTTATTTTCCTATAACTCAATTTAACTTTTATTTTAAGCCTCATTCCACTCTGTATGAGAAAACTTAATCTTGCCAATTAAAAGTAAAGTCAGTCAAATTTGTTTTTTCTGTTTAATATAGGCTTATAATTCAATCATGTTAAGATTTAAGTGTACTTCTGAGATTTTCATCTTGCCCTTCCACAATGAAGTTAGT
>NW_012155377.1:0-305 GCF_000956105.1 Propithecus coquereli
CACTAGAGCACCATGGCTGTGGCATAATTCCTAAAAGGATAATTTATAATTCCATATGTGTTTTCTTTGTCAAGCCCTAGTGCCAAATTTCAAGTTCTAGTATCTTTCTGTGCATATCAGTCCGGAATGATAATCAACACTTTCTCTCTCTCTGTGGCTGAATCATGTCAAATTCATAACATTGTATAAAAATTATTATTCTGCCAGCTCATTTTGCAGATTTCAGATTTCTATCATTCAGGCAAATATATCATTAAATATTGTAAATTATAATTTGAATAACCACACTCATTTGAACCATATAT
>NW_012155377.1:3235-3632 GCF_000956105.1 Propithecus coquereli
TAAAGGAGAAAAAATACCTAGACTGAAGTTTTGAGAGAACAAAAAAAATAATAATAAAAATAAAACAGAAAATCTAAACAAGAGCTAAGCAAAGGGAAACCTTAAACGGTCTATGAGTCAATTGATTAAGCTTTAAAAGATGAACAGCAGAAAATAAAATGCTATCCTCAAATCACTGAAAGAAAATTACTGGCAACATTGGATACAGATAAAGTGAAAATATCCTTCGAAATATAGGTGAAATAAAGCCATTTTAATTCACAGGAAATCTGAAATGTTAAATACTTGCAAAAACAAAATTAACACAAGGAGGGCAATGCGCACTACCCGAAGGATGGACATATTTGAAACACGGACTTCGGTGGGGGGGGAACCAAGGGCAACACACGTAACCTAA
>NW_012155377.1:5320-5688 GCF_000956105.1 Propithecus coquereli
TAGTCTTAGACTCAAATAGGCCTAGGCTCAAGTTACCTCAACTTTTCTTCATATGCAATGTCATAGATTAAATAGGAAAAAAATCATACAAATAATAAAGCATATGTAGACAAAAGCAATATGAAAGATGTCCAAGAGAAAAATTTACATTAATAACAAACCAATAGGGGATCAGATGGTGGAGTTATCTTAAATACTTGAAAATAACTGCATTTAACATATTCAAAAACAACAAAAATATAGAGAATTATGAAAGATGGCTTAAATCTATAGAAAATAAGTGAAAATTATGAAACTGACAAATCTAATAATAATTTAAGAACTCAAGGGATGACATCAAAAATACTAGACAAAGATAAAGAGAGAAT
>NW_012155378.1:0-340 GCF_000956105.1 Propithecus coquereli
TGCAGCGGCATCGTCGTAGCTCACTGCAACCTCCAACTCCTGGCCTCAAGCAATCCTCCTGCCTCAGCCTCCCGAGTAGCTGGGACTACAGGCTCACCCCATGATGCCTAGCTAATTTTTCTATTTTTTGTAGAGACAGGGTCTCGCTCTTGCTCAGGCTGGTCTTGAACTCCTGAGCGAAGGCAATCCTCCTGCCATGGCCTCTCAGACCGGTGTGAGCCACCTTGCCCAGGCTGCAATTTGTATTCTGTAGCTTATACTTGCAGATGTGTTTTGTTCTTATCAGAACAGTGGAAATGCTGTACAAAACTAACTCGACTGTTTTGATTTCACTTCTTGA
>NW_012155378.1:3125-4445 GCF_000956105.1 Propithecus coquereli
CCAGAGTGCTAGGATTACAGGCGTGAGCCACCGCGCCCGGCCCTCTTTTTTATTTGAAGAAAGACAAGATGTGTATATCTTTCTTCCAACCCATACTCACATTCCCTTGTTCTTTGTGTCAGAGGGATGTCAGACATCTGCAGGCAGGATTGGGAACTGGATAGTTTTTGGAGCCAGAAGGGGAAGAGAGAGACAGGGATGAGGGGACATGGACATGTGGAGGGTGGGAAGGATGATGTCTTTAGGATAAGTTTCTTAACCTGTGGTCTACAGGTTAGGAAATACATGAACTTAGAACAGGAAAAATAACATGGCTTTATTTTTGCTTAAGTCCAATGGAAAATTAGCATTTCCTTCAGTTATGAATGCAGACAACAATCCACAGTAGTATTAGCAGTACCTGTGATTTTGTCACCAATAAAAATCAAAGATATTTTCGTATTGTGTTACAGTTCATTTTTTCTTAGCCTTTTGGTTAAGATTGAGTGTATATTACAGTTGGGGCAGACATCTTAAAATAATATTTATGCTCACTTATGATCTCAAAATTATGATAGTCAGTAGGCCTGTCATTATTTATTACAATAATAAAACGTACATGTACTACTATATTACACTTTTAAAAATATTTTGAAAACTGTATGTTAATATAGTTGGTTTCCTTTGAATTTCTATGTATTTTTGTTATGTATTTAAAACATTCTGAGGCTTCTATATGTTTCACCAGAGTACCAAAAGAGTCTGTGTCATGAAAAAGTGAAGAACCTGATTTATGGATATTTTGTTGGTTTTCATGCGTATTGTCGCCTGGTTATCAGAGCCTAAAGAGGGTCCCTGTAGTGAGCCTCAAGGCTCTCACAGTTTTATATTATTCTGTTTTTCCAGAGACCCTTCCTCCCTTAGCTTTTATGCCTCTTCAACATCCCGGTTCTCTTACCTTACTGACCCTCTTTCTGTTTCTTTTTCATCCTCCTGACTGTATTTCTCTGTTTTTGAGACAGGGTCTCACTCTGTCGACCTGGCTAGAGTGCAGTGGCGTCACCATAGCTCACAGCAACTTCCAACTCCCGGGCTCAGGTGATCCTCCCTCAGCCTCCCTAGTAGCTGGGACAACAGCCGCCAGCCACCGTGCCCGCCATCCCCCTGACTTTAACTGTGGCTATCTCATTACAGTTCTTTGGGGGAGTTCATCCTTTAGCGTGTCAAAGACCACTATCTTTAGGCCAAGAACCCTAAATCTTCTCTGGTCTAGATTGTCCAACCTCTCCCAAGTTCCATAAATTCCCTTGTCTCTGGGATGCTTCCATTTGGTTTCACCCC
>NW_012155379.1:0-1184 GCF_000956105.1 Propithecus coquereli
AATAGCAAAATGTATGACTTTGACATAAATCACAAGCACAAATTATAGGTTTCATTCATAAGACACCTTCTTGCAAATTATAATGAAAAACCTGGATGAACTATATAGAAACCTTACACAAGGCAGATTTTATCATAGAAATAACCCCAGAGGAACAGATAAAAGTACTGTCCAGAAAAAAAGCCTTTATTTCCTCTGTACTGTTTAGTATTCATAATGCATTCACATATTTTCCAATGTAGAGCTTTGGCTACATGTAGAAATTTGCCATCGAACTGTTAAAGGCAATATATTAATAAAAATTACAATAGTGAGATCCAGCTTTTTTGAGAGCTTACCTAAATAGAAATAGTTCTAAATGCTTATTTGTTTTTATTAGTAATTTAAAATGTTTGCTCATTTAAGGTACCTATTATTAATAGTTTAGGTTGTTTGCATATTGAGGCTAAAACCACTTCTAAATATTGAATTTTCTAACATAAAATGCACAAAATGGATATTTTAATTGGGAATTTTTATTCTAAACTTTTCATTTATGCAACTATGGTGCTAAGTACATTGCTAAGAATAAGAAGAAAATAAAGATGGAATAAAGTGGACTACGCAAATAAAGTTGGAACTTTTAATAAAGACAGTATTTATTGATTTAGAAATGGGAGCAGCCCGAGGCTGTCTAAGATGAATTACACATTTCTGTCATGCAATTTAATTTTTTTATACAAGTTCAAGGCTATTAAAAAACTGTAACAATTTGAAGAACTAATTCTCCATGGTTTTCTCTAAAACTGTCCAGTTTGTTTTACATAATTTATAATACAATGCTACTGAAGCTTGAGTGTATAATACTTGAGGTAAAAGAACAGACAGCCAAACTAAACAAATAAGCTTAGCAGAAGAAAAGTTAAACATGAATATTTTTCAAGTCCATCCCTGTGACTTCCATAAAATATACAAATAAGCCATCATATGGCTAATGAAAAAAATTAACCATTGAGACACTTAAAAATTGTTAGGGGCTTAAACGTAGAATCTGTCAGATCCAAAATATGAAGTCAGAACCTTTCAAATCCCCAATTATCATCTTTTCTGAGAAAATGAGCAGCCTTAAAATAGAGGTTATGAATAAAAGACCTGTGTTTTTGTTTAAAGGATATGGTGAAAGAATGAACTGTTTTGTAAATTAT
>NW_012155379.1:1234-2284 GCF_000956105.1 Propithecus coquereli
CTCTTCCCATCAAAAGACACATAAAGCACCACAAATATCTCACTATAAGAACATTGTGATATGATATATGGACATCATAATTAAAGTATGACAGGGAACAAAATGACCAAATGATAATAGATGGGTGCTTTTGATGACTATGCAGTTCTCAGACAGATGGGATCAGTGAATATTCCAACATGACCTCATTCCAGTATGACAGTATGTTATTAACTATGTTATTGACTAGTTAATAACATACCTTCATTTCCCTTAAAGGCCACCTTGTACTTACCAATTCATGTTTTAAAGTTTACTTCCAGTAACATCTTTCATTTGCAGAATATGTGGATAGAGGTTAAGATTTAGGCACTGGTAAATGCAAATCTATTTTTATAAAATATCACATTAATATTAGGATACATGAAAATAACAATAATAAACCTTTAATATAATTGAAACACACTTTTAAATATGCTAGTAGAAATGACATCATTTAATTTGTATAAAAATCCTATGAAAATAGTGTTCAAAGACTGTTTTCATACCCATTTTACAGATGAAAACGAGGCAAAGATTTTTATTGTCCAAGGCGACACAACCAGTGAGTAATCAAGTTGGAATCTAAACCTAAGTTAACTGGCTCCAGAATCCATAGCTTAACTGATATGCAAAGTAAAGCTAGGTAAAAACAAGACAAATGAAATAAATGAAACGCAAAGTAACCAAATATCAGAATTAATTAAAATATTCACTTATAGTTTTGCCCACCTAACATTCAACTGTTTTATTTCTCTCATGTTCACTTTCTATCATGCTAATGAATATACATGTTTTTAATAATTCTAGGGGGAGGGGAGAAAAAAATAATTCTAACTGAAATGCTCTACAATTTTCTATTCTATTTCAAAACTTATTAAAAATGTCATTGTTGAAATCATTTTCAAAATCATTATTTTAATAGCTTTATAATAGCAAATTGAAAGGATATGCCACTCTTTTGCAATTCGGGAAAAATCATCATTTGGGAGGATTCCAGCATTGCAAAAGTCATTTTTTTTTTTTTTTGGC
>NW_012155379.1:2334-3743 GCF_000956105.1 Propithecus coquereli
TTTTTTTTATTATTCGCAATGTTTATTTTTATTATATAGCAACTTAATTAAATGTTATATAGTAATATCATCTCCAGCAATATTGCTAAAACGTCTTACAAATTGTAGTGATTTGAAGATTCTTTGGGCTTATAAATTTAGGCCTGCATGCATTAGAATGTTAAATATTTATAGGACTTACGTTACCAGGAGCAAGGAGTGAGGGCATACCCTAGCCAATGGAATTATAATAAGCAATGAGATTATAATAAGTGAAGCAAAAGGAAGTGCTCTAGGAAAAATTCATCTTAAATATTTATGGCAATTGTTGTTTATACATCAGATTTTCTCACAGTACCAAAGATATTAAAATAAACATCATATAGCAGAGTACTGATAGCAAAGTCACATTACAACGTTAACTTTTGTTCTGACATTCAAAGAAAAATTGACAACAATGTAAAACCAATTTGAAAGACACACATAAATGCAAAATAAAAGGTGAAAAAGCTGTTAACAAATACGAACTATTAATATAAGTCACCAGCAGGGCACGGATAACTCTCGACTCCCATTCTGACAGTCTTTAAAAATGTATTTATGCTTATGTAAAATATTCATTTTAATGAATTTATTACCATTATATAAAAATAGTTCAAATGAACTGGCTAACATAAATAATCAAAACAATGCAGTTTTCCAAATATAACTGGCAAATCCCATAGGAATAATAGCAACTACAAAATAATTTAAAATAACTTTGTATATGCTTATAATGGGCCAGATGTTCTTTCAGTTAATTCTTAAAACAACCTCAATGTCTAAGTATTATTATTAATCTCCATCTTATTTATAAAGAAATTCAGACACAGGAAATTAATTTACCAAGGATTACAGACACACAGTGAATTTGTAGAGCCAAGATTTGAATCTGGATAGTCTGGCTCCAAAGTCAATCTCTTCAAGCCTCAGTATCTTGTCTTTATAGAAATCACTACATGTGACACCTCTCCTAACAGGGTCTCCAACGCGTTTCTGAGGATTTATTGATTTGAGGTCATTTTTATTTTTATTTTTATTCATCATTAAAAGTTACTCAATTATTTAAAATTCAAAGGACTGCAAAATGCTTTAGTGATTGAAACAGGAATTCTCCATAGGAAATGGGTCAAAAGGGGAATATTAAGAACAAAAGCTGGCTGGGTGCGGTGGCTCCCGCCTGTAATCCTAGCACTCTGGGAGGCCCAGGCAGGCAGATTGTTTGAGCTTAGGAGTTTGAAACCAGCCTGAGCAAGAGCGAGACCCCATCTCTACTAAAAATAGAAAGAAATTAACCGGACAACTAAAAATATATAGAAAAAATTAGCCGAGCATGGTGGCACATGCCTGTAGTCCCAGCTACTCGGGAGGCTGAGGCAGGAGGATCGCTT
>NW_012155380.1:0-381 GCF_000956105.1 Propithecus coquereli
TTTATAAAGTCAACACATATATTCAAGACTATATCTGCAAATAAGAACCCCAGATTTAATTTAAATGCTCAAATGGAAATTTCTTGGCTGAAATATTTTTTCTTTTTCCCTTTCTTTTCCTTTGTTTAATTTTGGTTCACTAATTGGTCAAATAAAAGTAATAATGTAAGCTACCTCACAAAGTTGTTGTCAGAATTAAACGAGTTAATAAATATACAGTATTGGGAAATGTGCGTTGTAGATGTTTAAGTGTTAGATAAATGTTTTTACTATAATGAAAGTTATTTAAAGATAAGGATTTCTGAGAGTACCTGGATGTAGTAGACATTCAGTAAAAATGTGTTTAATGACTAAATTTGGAGTGTATTGATTGCTTCTCTT
>NW_012155380.1:2161-2578 GCF_000956105.1 Propithecus coquereli
TTGTCTCTGATATGCATAAGTATTTATGTATCCATATATATAGAGAGAGAGAGAGTGAGAAAGAGAAAAAGGAAAATAACATAACATAATCCAAAATGAAATTCTCAAGTATAAGAATTACCAGTCCTCTAGAATCATTTATTTTTTTCTTTTCCTTTTCTTTAAGTAGTATCTATATATCTATATATACATGTTATTACTCAAAAGTAAACTATAATTTGAGAATTTGTCTCTGATATGCATAAGTATTTATGTATCCATATGTATATAGAGAGAGAGAGTGAGAAAGAGAAAAAGGAAAATAACATAACATAATCCAAAATGAAATTCTCAAGTATAAGAATCACCAATCCTCTAGAATCATTTTTTTTTTCTTTTCCTTTTCTTTAAGTAGTATCTATATATCTATATATACAT
>NW_012155380.1:5853-6188 GCF_000956105.1 Propithecus coquereli
GTATAAGATAATTTTAAACTTGTGGTATAAGTTTTAAGAAAGTAATGGGAAAGGGAGAGATAATTCATACAACATATTGCATTGTTTTTATTATATCTACCATAGGTAGATGTTTGACATATACCATACATTTGCCATACATTTAGATGAACCACCTATATCCCTTTTCTTTTTTAATCCTCAATGTAAATCCTCATATGATTATATTACTATTACTATTATGATGATGATTTTGTAATATCCTTATTTATAATGAGGAATATAAGGGTTAGAACAATTTGCTGTCTTTTCTGTGGTTTCATAGCTTGTGAATGGTGAAGCAGGGATTATAAATA
>NW_012155381.1:0-1632 GCF_000956105.1 Propithecus coquereli
TAAACTGTGGAGTTAATAGCTAATGGCAAGCCTGAAAATAAGTAATTAAATATAAATAAGTGAACGTGGATGCACCTCCATTGAGCTGTGTCTTTACTAGAGGAATTTAAATTCACATTCTCATAAAAATTTGCGATTCAAACTACATTAAGAATTGCAGAGATGAACAGTAATTTTAGATCTGTGGCCTGTCTTCTAGGCTAATGGTTCTTAAAATCTGCTTCCAGAGAGCAGCATGGCATTACCTGAGAATTTGTTGGACTTGCAAATTCTCAGGCCCTACCCCAGACTTGCTAAATCAGGAACTCTGGAGGTGGAGCCCAGGAGATTATGTTTTAACAAGGCTTTAGGAAATTCTAAAATCTGACAACCACTGTTCTAGGATCCATAAACTTAGTGACCTAGTTTACAAGAATTGGTTAAAATACATGCATTCAGGACTAACTAAAGGAAAAGTGAATTACAATTCACAACTTGCAGAAACTCAAAGTTTACTTGAAAAATATTCTGTTGTTTTTCCTTAAGAATATACTAAATGAATGTACTAAAATTCCCAGTCTAATTCACAAAGGCAGTTCAACTTACAAAGTTAGAAGTACCATACTCAAAACACTATTTAATAAGTATCCTAACAGAATATCCTTCCGGAAAAGGTAACTATGGAAGCCTGAAAGCTGATGACGTGGGGATGGTTAAGACGTAGGAAGGGTCAGCTTGTTGCTGCAAAAAGGCACTCCAAGTCCCATCCCCACCATCAGGCCACCCCCATGGGTGCAGAAGAACAGAGTTTGGAAATGGGGCGAGGTTGCAGGGGAAGGGTTGCAGAGAATGGGTTCTGCCTGGCAGAAGAAGAGAGTGAGTGATGACTGCCACAATTGGACCTCTGATAATGTGGGGCCATGTTGAGGGAGGAGGGTGGCAAAAATCTCTAGGGATTTCAAGGCTACTGGTTCCCAACAGAAGCTGACAAAGTCAACAACAGTCCCTGAGGCAGCAGAAAAAAAAAGAAATACTTGAAAAGCATCTATTTGCATCTATGGGCTGTTTGTTTCTCTGGCATTTATAAGCAGGGAAGAATGAAATCTGAAGAGCTTTAGTTCAGCCATCACTCGATACACAAAATATTCACAGAAGGAAGGGGAGCAAGATTACTTCTGATGACAGATTCAGACAAGTCTTCATGTTTCTACTCTGCTTAGCAAGTCTCAGAGGTATCGCAATGGCATCGCAATGTAAACCACAGTATGCTTCAACAGCAGAATCTTAGGAATCTCCAGAAAACTATTATTAATATGAATGGGCACTACCATAAACAGTGCCTCATTTCATTTACAATGCGGCAAAGTCTAGAGGAGCTAGAACTAATTTCATTCTGAAACAGAAAAGGCAGATGCCTAAATCATGGGGTTGGAAGTTCAATGGGAAGGTTTCTCTACTTCCAAATTATGAAACATGGCTCATGAAATAAGATATTTTAAAAAACAAACATATATGAATGTTGTCACCTACAAAGATGTTACCTTGGGGAGTCTATATGTCTATTTAAAGTTTCTGTCATTTCTCAAAATATTTTTGAAATTTCTCTCTTGGAATTAACCAAAATTAACATAAATTAAACCTAATTTATATTTT
>NW_012155381.1:1682-2213 GCF_000956105.1 Propithecus coquereli
TAATGATAAAATATACATATTCAAAACCCTCTTTTAAGTGTAGTGAAATTTGAGTAGCAAATGCAAGTCTTGGGTTGGCTTTGTGGACTGACCTCTGAGGGTGTTACCTGGAACAGTAAGAAAGTTCCTTGTAAGCAGCAGCTTTGGTGCTGGACACTGTCATTGGGAAAACTACCTTGGTGGCTGGAGACACCAGGAGACAATATGTCATAAGAAGAAACTGCTCTTTCTGAGATATCTCTAAGGCAGTATCTTAATTTGCATCTTGACTACAGGCTGATACAAGTGGTGGTCAGAAAAAAAATTGCACTTTCACTTTTTAAAACATTTACAATCTGGAAGCATGCATGATGGAATCTCTAAATATTAATTACGATAATCATTAGTATTTATTGATGTGTGCTAGGCAGCATTGGTAAGGCTTTTCGACATTTACCAGACTCATAATAGCAACCCTGTTCATAATTATTGCATACTTCAAAGTTGGTTTGAAGAATTTGATCACATTGGTAAAAGTCTTCATGTGGTAAT
>NW_012155381.1:13778-14078 GCF_000956105.1 Propithecus coquereli
TCTGTATTATACATGTACAGGCCTTTTTTCTTGTCATTATTACCTAAACAATACAGTATAATAACTCTTTGCATAGCGTTTGCATTGTATTACGTTATTATAAGTAATCCAGAGATGATTTAATGTACAAAGGAGGATGCCTGTAGATTATATGCAAATCCTATGCCATTTTATATAAGGGAGTTGAACATCTGTAGAATTTGGCATCCACAGGAGATCCTGGAACCAATCCCACACAAATACCAAGGGATGACTGTACTTTAATTTTGAAATAAGAAGCATTATTTTCATTATCAAGCA
>NW_012155382.1:0-1372 GCF_000956105.1 Propithecus coquereli
GATTCAGACCCTCATTTAACAGCATAAACAAAATGAATTCTAACACAGAAACAAAGACAAAAGATTCATGTATTTTTAATCCATAAACATCTAAAAACTTTTGTAACTCAAAAGTAATTGAGCCAAATGGCAAACAATCAAATGGGATAAAGAATTTGGAATTTGCCATAAACAGGAACAGTTCTTAACATACAAAGAATTTATGTGAGCCGGGTGCTCCTGCGTGTAATCTCAGCAACTCAAGAAGCTGAAGGGGGGGTGAGAATCACTTGAGGCCAGGGTTCGAGACCAGCCTGGGCAACACAGCAAGACCCTGTCTCTAAAAATTTTTTTTTTTAATTAGCCAGGCATGGTGGCGCATGCCTGTAGTCCCAGCTACTCGGGAGGCTGAGGCAGGAGGATCGCTTGAGCCCAGGAGTTTGAGGTTGCTGTGAGCTAGGCTGACGCCATGGCACTCTAGCCTGGGCAACAGAGCAAGACTCTGTTTCAAAAAAAAAAAAAAAAAAAAAAGTTTCAATATCATTTCAGGAGACTATTCCCAGAAACCCACCAGCAATGCCCAGGCTAGCATGACCAACACTAAAGTCATGATTTCTTCTTGCCTCATACCTTTTTCTGCATTGACCTGGCATGCTAATATATGTTGCTCAGGCAGAAAACTAACCAAACAAAAAAGACTATCTATAGCCCTCACTGATGTTGTTTACTCTAAAGTGTATGCTTCTTAGAGAAAGTGAAAAATCATATTGTCCAACTTACCCAAAGAAGCAATATAATCCCCTATCTACATGTTAAGCTTAGAAATCAATTTGGGAAAAATGTGATCCCAGGAAACAAACAGCAGAGAGCCTGGCTCTGCTACCTGTTAGTCCATGATTAGGGGAACTTACTTAATTTCTGTGTGATTTAGTTTCCTCATCTATAAAATGATGGTATCACAAATGCTATATGATTATTGAGTGGCCTATACATATTACTGTATATGAAGCATGGATCTATACATATCTAGCACACATCTACTTTGCAATAAGCACTCAGATGCTAACTCTAATCCCTTCATACTCAAAAGGACAGCAAATATCATTATTTCTTCTGCGAATACTTCCTGATTTCTCAACAGAATTAGTTCTGCTTTTATAGCACTTTAGCTATATAACAATGTTTGTCAGTCCCAATAACGAGAACTTCTCCAAAGAAAGAATTGTGTTACATCTTATTTGTGCTTATGTTTTCAGCACCTAGAACAATGCCTGGCATACAGTAAACAAATAAAAATCGGATAAATAAGTGGGAGTGAATAAAGAGATAAATGAATATTATTGAAATATCCAAAAAGGAAAACAGATTAGTCCAGAATATAGATGTCTCACTA
>NW_012155382.1:13327-14222 GCF_000956105.1 Propithecus coquereli
TTTTTTTTTTTTTTTTTTTTGTAACGTCCCTGAGACAGGGTCTCACTCTGTTGCCCAGGCTACAGTGAAGTAGCACCATCACAGCTCACTGAAATCTCAAACTTCTGGGGGGTTCAAGCAATCTTTCTGCCTCAGCCTCCTGAGTAGCTGTGACTACAGACACGTGCCACCATGCCCAGCTAATTTTTTTTTTTGTAGAGACGGGGGTCTCACTATGTTGCTGAGGCTGATCTCAAACTCCAGGCCTCAAGCAGGCCTCAAGCAATCCTCCCGCCTCAGCCTCCTCCCAAAGTGCTAGGATTACAGGAGTGAGTCACCACACCCAGCAGGAAAGGTTTTAAAAGAATAATAGTTTTGTTTCAATCCTTCCTCAATATTCCCAATTATTAGGTTAGTCCTCATGACATTATGCTCAACTATAAATTATTTTTTCCACTATTATTAACTTCTAAACACATAAAAAATAGTACAAAGTAGACAGACAGAAGCAGAAACTTCAAAAACAGAGCTATTCTACTACCAACTCTGAGGCCAATCCACTAGCAAGTTAATATCCAATTACCTCCAAAATTATAACTTAAAATTTTAATCCATTTCTGATAGTTCTAAAGGTATTAAAGGAAATAAGGTTAAAAAATATTTCCATTGAATTTCCACATTAATATTCTTCGTTTAGCTTTAAATGACTGATAATCTAGTTCCAAGGGTTATACCAACATGGCATATTATCCATTACCCATATTTAATGGATTATGCAGTTAAACAACAGATCAATCCCCCAGTGCTTTTAAGTAATTTCATTCATCTGAGTATCAAGTACATAGAAAAATGTATGAACTATTGGGTCTCTGTCACAAAAAGGAAGAAAAACTCAAAACAGCCCCATGTTGTCTCT
>NW_012155382.1:16707-17061 GCF_000956105.1 Propithecus coquereli
AAAAGGGGTCAAATTTCAAAAAGGGAAAAGATTAGATTTTATACCAAATACCACCCTCTCCCATAAAGCAGCACAGGGCTTTGCAAAGGTCAAGCCAAATTTACATGAAATGTGTTTGGCGCATGCTCTCTTATACCAGGCAAAGCTTAAACTGGAATAGTGCTAGAGAGATTTACGTTTTCTCCTCACCAGAAGATGTCGAGGTCTTTGTGGTTCAAAAGCTGAGGGATGCTGCTTCAGAGATGGAGGTCCCTGTGGATGAAGAGGATAATTCGGATGTAGCTAACTGAATGGACTAATGTTCTATTTAAGTTTTAATTATTTGATGGTGGATCACAATGATTTTTTTTTTTT
>NW_012155383.1:0-706 GCF_000956105.1 Propithecus coquereli
TGAGTCAAAGGTTGCAAAAATTTTGTACCACTAAAAATAGTTGAAATCTCAGATTCATTTAAGATGGAAATTACCACTTTCTGAGCAAATAATTCTTCTCAACATAAGGTGTATGTGTGCTAGAAATGGTTCATCAAAATAATCTTTTTTGCCTTTTTTATATTCCATATACCATAATTCTTATAAGGAGAGTGGTTTTATTTTCTACAGATTCCAAGTTTCACTCAAATTCAAAGTAAATATTCAATATAATGATCACTGAACCCATATGTTATACAAGGTTTTGTGTTTGGGGTTGTCTTTTAGATCTATTCTATCACAATAAGCTGGAGTAGAATTCAATTTCCATCAAGGTGTTAGGAGCAGATGGGTTGTTATACTGGTAGTAATGTATATGTGCATGTGTATGTGTACCTGTGTGTATCTTAGCTGTTGTGTATGTGATAGGTCACTATGTGTCACCAAAATGTTCTTGGGAGTGAGTGTATAAGTATATATTCAAGCTTTCCTTCCTTCCTGTAATCATGAAGATCCTTCCCCAAAATATTTGTTCCACTCACAACTCCTCTGTGAGTTTTCATTTCATGGCTTTGTTGCTGCAATACCCTTTAAAAAGAAATGTCAGTAACAACAGACTTTCATCTGAAAAGCACTCAATAAATAACTGATGCATAAATACTTAATTATTGATTAAATCAGTGAAATA
>NW_012155383.1:6545-6923 GCF_000956105.1 Propithecus coquereli
TGGCAGAATCAACATCATTAAAGTGTCTATACTACTCAAAGTGATATACAGAGTCAATGCAATCCCTATTAAAATACC
The DNA here is from genome assembly GCF_000956105.1 of Propithecus coquereli. NCBI lineage: Eukaryota > Metazoa > Chordata > Mammalia > Primates > Indriidae > Propithecus > Propithecus coquereli. The sequence goes on from NW_012155383.1 coordinate 6,624, forward strand.
TACATCATTTTTTACAGATCTAGAAAAAAAAATTCTATGCTTCATATGGAACCAGAGAAGACCCCATATAGCTAAAGAAAACTTAAGCAAAAAGAACAAATTGGGCAGCCTCGATTTACCAGACTTCAAGCTATACTACAAGGGTATGGTAACCCAAACAGCATGGTACTGGCACAAGAACAGGGACATAGACCAATGGAACAGAACTGAGAACCCAGATAGAAAACCATCCTCAAATAGCCTTCCGATCTTTGGCAAAGCAGACAAAAATATACACCAGGGAAAGAATCTCTATTCAAT
>NW_012155383.1:8847-11077 GCF_000956105.1 Propithecus coquereli
TGAAAAAAATAAGGTTAAAATGTATGCACCCTATGATCACAATTTTTGTTAAAAATATATACATATATTACCTATGGATAAAAATCACATCTTCCCTGTATTCTCAGAGCTTAGAAATACGCTTGGCTTATAGGTAATATTTAAATAACATTGAATAAGTAGAAAAAAATCTGGAAATATGACAAAATGATAACACTGTTTAATTAGTGGCATTACAGTTCATTTTTTTTCCTCTTTTTTGTTTATATTTGTTTTTATACAAAAAACTAACGTAAACTTTATAATAAGAAAAAACATTTTTTCAATAAAAATACAGCTTTTCCATTAATAACATTTCCTAGCAAAGCAATAATCACCGTTTAACTCACTGAGTCTGAGGTACTTCTAAAAATGTTCAAATGAAGATGCTTAGATCTCATTCCCTGTTGCTTAGATCTCATTTCGCAGTACTACTGCACAATTCTATCAAGCCAGCCTCCATGGACAACCATGCATGCATTATTGGGCTACAGTTTTTTAAGTGGCTCAGACTCTATGTTCGGAATTTCCTGAATGCCTAAAGAATAACTGCCCACCCACTCACCCCACCGTGCTCAGCTTGGCAAGACTCTCTCATCATGTACTATATTTTCCAGGAACACATTCTGTATAGAAAAATGGCCCCCAAGGAGCAACTGAAGCGTGTGTGCAGGCATTTAGAATTGACATATTGTTGAGTGATCAGAAATTTATTTGGATAAATAGTCTGTAATATAGTCACGGACTTCTCATAATTCTGAAATCAATGAGGCCCTCGGTGGTTTTATTTCCCTCACTTTCAAGACAATGGGATTCGCATAGACTATGGATTTATTCATTAAATGCTGACTGTAAGAACTTGTCAATGCCATCTTATTTGGGGACAACTGAGCATAGTTCCTTTTGGTAAATAATATGAACATAAAATAAACATTGTAAGCTATGTTTGTTTCAGTCTTCTTTGTGAGCAACTGCCAAGTTCAGCTGCTGCTGTGTTGAAGCAGATTCTACTCATAAAGTCGTGAAATGCCTGGCTTGCAATATTTCACCGTGGGACGCTGTAATGTCAGTGGCCCTTGCCAACACATTCTAAATTGGCAAAACTCCTATACTATGTGCTCCAGGAAAAGAGGTACAACATTTCATCCAGTGCGTGGACTCTCGACTTAGAGAAAATTCTGGCTTTGGTGATTGATAACATTTTTTAAAAAATCTTAGGTAGCTGGAAGCCAAGTAGCTTAACTTCCTCTGTGCCTCATTTTCCCCATCTGTAAAAAGGGAAACTATCAATAGCCACTTCATAGGGCTGTTGTGAAGATTAAACGTGGTAATGGTTGAAATGTGCTTTAAAAGGACTAGGAAAAAGAAACATTTAAGAAAGTAACTAGCACACATTAAGTGCTCAAAAATGTGAATTATTATCACAATAATCATCATTATTCCAGAGAAGGGGATCTAGTTTTATTGTCTTGGCTGGGTTTCAGTTGACATTTCCAGCCTGAGTAAAATGCCTGAGTAGGAAAGGAAGAAAGAAACCCAGAGTAGGTTGAGGAAATAAGGAGAGAGGAGCAGGGGAGGGGAAGATAGACACAGAGAGAGAAATATAAAGGTCATTGAAGTTGTTTCAGGTTGTTGGGTAGCAGACACTTACTTTAAATAGGGCAAAAGGCAGAATTTGGTGGGAAAGTACCATCCAGCAAAACAGTAGGCAGATGTCTACCTCAGTTATTCTAAGGTAAGTGGGAAAAATTCTTACAATGATATATACCTCTTCACCTGTGCAAGGTAACTTTTAATCATGTAACTGTTATCCTAAATAGCTTCATTTTGTATTCTTCCTTCTTCACTGGTGATGATAAGGATGATGATGATGATGGCAGAAGTAGCTATGATTTACTGAGCTTCTATGATAAGTCAGATACCACATTTTACAGGTGAAAATATCTGAGTCCCAGAAGGTGGAACCAGAATTTAGAAGTCTCTGGAGAGACCTACTACACAATGGATATACACTTGTGCCTATACGTTTCCAACCTTGGGATCTTTCTGCCACAGCACTCTGCCTCCTTTTTCTTCCCTCCAGATTAAAAAAGGAAAGAATTGTCTTTGGGGGTCCTCATGATTCAGCAGATTGTTCTGCTGACAAGTGCGTGAGAGTAGGGGAGGGAGGTAACGAGGACCAGTATCAGAGAGGATGATCAGGATTGAAAAC
>NW_012155384.1:0-1255 GCF_000956105.1 Propithecus coquereli
AAGAGAGAAAATGGCAGACATGGAAGATAGTGGAAGAATATCACCATTTTTAAAATATCTAGACATTACATAAATCAGCAATGATTACCAGTGCCAATTAAAATTATACATAGAGATACCCAGAAATTGTATTTCTCGTGAAAGAAGTACATAGCACCAGTTTGTCAAAATCTCAAACTTTAATCTGATCCAGCCTTGCATGATCTAATTTCCAGTGTTCTGGATACAGATGCACATGTACCATAAGGATGCAGTAGGAAAAGTCCTGATTGTATGAAATTCTACAAGAAAACTTATACAGTTCATCAACAGGATAATTAGAGGAGGAGGAAAAGAGTAGAGAGTAGATTAGAAAAGACTTGAGAGCCTCAGCGACCAAATCTAAGTCTAAACCAAATCTGAAATTGATACAAAATCAATGCCAGAATATAATAAAGGGCTAGCCTCAAAATGCTTAAAACAAAACATTAATGCACAAATGTCATGCAAAGCCAAATTGTCATTCATGTATTGCTGGAGGGAGGGCAAGGGAAAGCTTCTTTTCATTTCTGCAGGGATGAGTTCTATTTGTCTAACATACCATTCCTTAGCTCACATCTAAGCAGAAGCAGCTGAGTCAAAGATTCAATTGGAGAAGAAAGGGGTCATGGAAGTGATCTGGAAGAGATTTATGGGAGTGAGGTAAGAACAATATCACTGCTTTTAAACTGAAATCAAATGAGTTTCATGTACTCTAGTAAGATTCTAATTTAAATTGGGAGCTTCATCCCTAGAGAGACAGTACTAGATCAGCTAACTCAAAATCCAGATTGCATTCAGTATCGGGAAAGAAAAGATGGGAGGACTAATCTAAAATTAATGTAGCTTTTGCATAAGTCTCAAGAATTATCTTCTGCTACAACTTTACACATTGGTCCTGGAATGGTAGTTATATATGAAGAGGAAAACTTGCTTCATGGTGTATTTCTTAAACCTATGCAATTCCATAACAAGAGGCAGTGGAAATAGTCACAGTGCCAGATACCTGGAAATACCTGCTCATAAATAGAGTGTAGGCTTTGTCACTCAAAAATCATCCAATTTAATTCCACAATGCAGAAACACAAAACCACAAAGAAAATGGGAATCCAGATGTTTGTAATAGACTATGCAGGAAAGAGAAAACTTTATAAAAGACCTCATAATGGAGATGCCACAGAGTCAAATATATGAAAGAATCTAATGACGGCTCAAATGGAACTCTTTGAGAGAGGAA
>NW_012155384.1:3405-4281 GCF_000956105.1 Propithecus coquereli
AAAGGTGAATGGAAATACTATATAAATAACAAATGAAAAACCTCAAATTGAAATGAAAAAACCCAATTCTAGCTAGATGTAAGATGTGGATGTAGAGCAAAAAGAATCAAGAAAGTTAAAAATAAGGATGAGAAACACTTATTAATAAACTTTGTATAAAGCCATAATGTGTTAGTATTAATATCAAACAAATTAGAAATTAGCTTTAACAATCACTGTATAAACTATTCTGTTACTTACTATTTCATTTTGAAAAATGATAGAGGCCAAACATTAATAAACATCCATGCACCAAACAATACGGTATGCAAAAGTATAAGGCAAACATTTTTAGAATTATAGTATTTGTCAAAAAAGAAAGTGGAAGGTTTGATTATTCCCATTGTCAGTCTGTGACAGGTCCATTATGCAAAAATCAACAGAATCACTGGAGGAAATTAGTAAATTAGGGAGTAGTATTATTTTGATGTGATAGAGGTATCAGTTTGAATCTTGGATCCAAGTCAAATACTATATAGTTCTGAAGGCTCAAGAAACCCTCTTTTTGGAATTAAAGAGGAAGAAGAACCAGGAGAAGGAGAAATGAGAGGAAGAGATGGAGAAGTGGAGGTGGAGGGAAAGAAGAGAGACAGATGAAAAATAGAAGGAGGAAACATAAGAGAAAGAGAAGAGAAATCTAATTCCTGTCCTGTGTTATGGCCATTGTATGTGTTGTTTCGTTTAGTCCTCATATGTGACTATCCCCATTTTATAGAAGAATGAACATAATTTCAGAGGTAAGCAATTTTTACAAGATCACACGAAGGGTTTTTGTTTGTATCGTTTTTGATACTATCATATGTTCTTTTTTTGATATTTTAAGTTTATTTTACAGCA
>NW_012155384.1:18388-19075 GCF_000956105.1 Propithecus coquereli
TGTATGCACGTATGTTGTGTGTGAATATAAAAATATAAATAAGAAGAATATGCATAACAGAAGTACTCTGGGGGGAGAAAAAGAGGAGGGAAGGAGAATAGAAGACATTTTAAATATAACTATATCATTCTATTTCAAAAACAAACAAATAAATGAAGCTAGCATTGTACAATTGCTATTTGTCAAGTTTTTCTGGTGGGTTTAGAAGAATTTATTTTCTGTACTTTTCTTGTGTTCCTTATGTTTACAACAATTTGTAATTTGAAAATAACCATCAAAGAATTTATAAAATAAATGTTAAAAATGGCCAATAATAAATAAAATAACCATTAAGCAGTTTATCAACATTACAGGTAATCAAAAAATGCAACTAAAGGGATGATGAAAATCAGCAAAAAGCAATCAGATTTTTTGAATGTAGCTTACTCAACGTTAGCATGGGTAGGATGACAAAGTCACATTCATACAATGCTGTGGGAGTGTAAATTGGCATAACCTTTCTGAAAATCCATTTGGCAGTAAGTATAAAGAGCATGAAAATGTTCCACTCATTTTGATCCAGTAATTCCATTTCTGGGAATCTAGCCTAGAGACAAAAGTGAAAAAATATATAGTCACAAGTATGTTGACCATTTATTCATTTATCTATTTAATGAATATTTATAGAGAATTTACTATGTTTCTGAC
>NW_012155385.1:0-1579 GCF_000956105.1 Propithecus coquereli
TAAAAAAAGGATGAAGCAAGTCTATAAGTTCTAGAAAATAGCCTCAAAGGAGTAAATCTAGGAGTTATTGGCCTTACAGAGGAGGTAGAGATAGGAATTGCAGCAAAAATTTATTTAAAGAAATAATAGAAGAGAACTTTCCAAGCCTAGAGAGAGGTACAAGAAGGTCTTGGAACACCTAGCAGATTTAACCCAGACAAAGCTACCTCAGAGCATTTAATAATCAAGTCCCCAAAGATCACAGATAAAGAAAGGGTCCTAAGGGAAACAAGAAAAAAGAAAAAATATATATGTATAAATGAGCACCCATACATCTGGCAGCAGACTTCTCAGTGGAAACCTTGTAGTCCTGGAGAAAGTAGCATGGCATATTCAAAGTACTGAAGGGATAAAAACCTTAATCTTAGACTATCATATCCTGCAAAAATATCCTTCAAACATAAAGGAGAAATAAGGACTTTTCCAGGCAAACAAATGATGAGGGATTTTGTAAATGCCAGACCTGACCTACAAGAAATGCGAAAGGGAGTTCTTCAATCTGAAAGAAAAGGATATTGATGAAAAATGAAAAATCATCTGCAGGTATAGAACTCACTGGTAACAGTAAATACACAAATACAGAACACTTTATCATGGTAATTATAGTGTATAAACCACTTATATCTTGAGTAGGAAGACAAAATACAAACTTATCAAAAAAATGATAACTACAAAACTTTTTAAGAGATAGATAGTATAAAAAGATATAAATGCTAACAACAAAATGTCAAAAATCCATGGGGGAAGGGAGTTAAAATGTAGCGTTTCTTTTAGCTTTCTCTTTGTTTGTTTGTTGTTTTCTGTAAGCAGAGTTAAGTTGTAATGTGTTTAAAATAATTGATTATAGGATGTTTTTGCAAGCCTCATGGTAACCTCAAATCAAAAAACCTACAACAGAGACACAAAAAATGAAAAGCAAGAAATTAAAACACACTACCAGAGAAAATCACTTTTACACAATGGAAGGCAGGCAAGAAGGAAGGACCACAAAACAATCAGAAATCAAATAACAACATGGCAGTGGTAAGTCCTTTTCTGTCAATAATAACATAAAAACCAAGACCCAAGTATATGCTGTCTATAAGAAACCCACTTCACCTATAAAGACACATGTAGACTGAAAATAAATGTATGGAAAAAGATATTCCATGCAAATGGAAACCAAAAAAGAGCAGAAATAACTATACATACATCAGATAAAATAGATTTCAAGCCAAAAACTGTAAAAAGAGACAAAGAAGGTTATTATATAATGATAAAGGGACCAATTCAGCCAGAGGATATAAAAATTCTAAATAGATATATACTTAACACTGGAGAACTCAGGTATATAAAGCAAATATTATCAGAGCTAAAGAGAGAGAGACTCCAATACAATAACTGCTGCAGAACTCAACAGCCCACTGTAAGCATTAGACAGATAATCAGACAGAAAATCAACAAGGAAACATTGAACTTAATTAGCCCTATAGACCAAAAGGACCTAATATATATTTATAGAACATTTTATCCAACAGCTGCAGAATATACATTCTTCTCC
>NW_012155385.1:1629-1979 GCF_000956105.1 Propithecus coquereli
ATAACCAAAACAGCATGGCACTGGCATAAAACACATAGACCAATGGAACAGAATAGAGAACTCAGAAATAAAACCCACACATCTGTAGTGAATCCATTTTGGGCAAAGCTGCCAAGAATATAATTTGGGGAAAGGACATTCTCTTCAATGAAGGTGTTGGTAAAACGGGATATCCATATGCAGAAGAATGAAGCTCGATCCTTATCTCTGATAACATACAAAAACTAAATCAAAATGGACTAAAGACTTAAATATAAGACCTCAAGCTATGAAACTACTAAAAGAAAACATTGGGGAAACCCTCCAGGACATTGGTCTGGGCAATGATTTCTTGAGTAATACTTCAAAAG
>NW_012155385.1:5162-5808 GCF_000956105.1 Propithecus coquereli
GGAAGAATAAATATTGTTAAAATGCTCATACTATCCAAAGCAGTCTACAGATTTAATGCTATCCCCACCAAAATACCAATGACATTCTTCGCAGAAATAGAAAAAATTATCCTAAAATTTATATGGAACCACAAAAGACCCAGAATAGTCAAGGTAGCCTGAGCAAAAAGAACAAAACTGGAGGAATCACATTACGTGACTTCAAATTTTACTACAGAGTAACCAAAATTATACTACAGAATAACCAAAACAGCATGGCACTGGCATAAAACACATAGACCAATGGAACAGAATAGAGAACTCAGAAATAAAACCCACACATCTGTAGTGAATCCGTTTTGGGCAAAGCTGACAAGAATATAGTTTGGGGAAAGGACATTCTCTTTAATGAAGGTGTTGGTAAAACGGGATATCCATATGCAGAAGAATGAAGCTCGATCCTTATCTCTGATAACATACAAAAACCAAATCAAAATGGACTAAAGACTTAAATATAAGACCTCAAGCTATGAAACTACTAAAAGAAAACATTGGGGAAACCCTCCAGGACGTTGGTCTGGGCAATGATTTCTTGAGTAATACTTCAAAAGTACAGGCTACAGGAGCAAAACTGGATCACATTTTGGGATCACATCAAGCTAAAAAG
>NW_012155385.1:7444-8302 GCF_000956105.1 Propithecus coquereli
CGTTGAGGATTCAAGCAGGCTGTGAAAAGGGTGTTGGTAACAAACACCCCCAGTTCTGTGTGCTTCCTGCAGCCTCTGCTTAGCAGCAGGCATGTGTGTTGGTGCCCCCTGGTGGCCACTGTGCTCATGTTCTAAGCAAGAATTCACTTCCTCCATTGCCGAGGTGCCCTGTCAGGCCAGGCAGGGGGACAGGGAACCTGGAGTGGGCAGAAACACTCTGCCCAGTGGACATATCCACCCTCCGTCACAGGGGGCCTCTGTGAACGCCAAAACCAGGTCTGTGTGTCCGCAGCCTGGAAGACCTGAGTCCCATAACTGGAGCCCATGGCAGTAATTCACCTCGGACCATAGGACGTAAAAGCCCCTGTCTGTGGCCTCTCAGCCCACGGTGCTTCCACAGGGTCCCTCTTCTGAGAGGATGATGAGATCCAGTGCGAGGAAGCCACAGAGCAGGAGACAAATATCGGTTTCCTCCTGATATCCTGCTCATCCTCTTCCGAAGAGAACCCTGGTTCTGTTCAGGGCAGCCATGTGCCCAGTTAAAAATTCTTAGACTCTCTGTAGGTAGGCCTTGAAATGGTGCACGGATCTGGCCAATGGGACGCGGGCAGACGTCCGTGGGGTTGCAGGGAAGCCGCTCTTCTCTCAGTAGCAAGAGACAGGCTCGGCTGGCCTCACTCTTTTTCCACTTCTCCTCACCCCCCTTCTTCCTGATGGACCAGTGGGCAAGATGTCTGCAGGTGGATTAGCCGTCTTTTCTGTCTGAGTGTGAAAATTGCAAACTACAGATGCTGGAACAGGAAGGTAGAAGTGTCCGAATATTCTTTGATGACTTTCTTGAGCAGCTCCAGAGCTGTC
>NW_012155385.1:9614-9984 GCF_000956105.1 Propithecus coquereli
TGGGGGAAGACATAATTCAGTCCATAGTAGACAGTCTCTGGGTTTAGAGTATTATAGTGTAAAGTTGACTATTATAGAACATATCTTCTAATGGCCACATGCGTGTGTGAATTTCTCTAGAATATACACCTAAGGGTGGTTTGATCGGTTGTGGGTTTTGTAGGTGTGCACTTTGGTAGACACTCCCCAAAGTTTTCCAAAATAATTGTACCAACCACCAGAGTAAGAGTTGCTCCATATTGTCATCAATGCTTGGTGTGATGGTTGATGTTAGGTATCAACTTGACTGGGTAGAGGGACACCTTGATGTCTGGTGAAGTGTCATTTCTGGGTGTATCCATGAGGGTGTTTCCAGAGGGGAGTGGCATGT
>NW_012155385.1:10034-10967 GCF_000956105.1 Propithecus coquereli
ATTCCACAGGTTGTCTGTTCACGCTGTTGATTACTTTTGCTATGCAGAAACTTTGCAATTTAATTAAGTACCATTTGTCTATATTTGTTTTGTTGCCTATGCTTTTGAGGTATTTGTCATGAATTCTTTCCTAAACCAATGTCAGAAGAGTTTTCCTTTAAGTTTCTTCTGTCATTTGTATATTTTCACGTCTTATGTTGAAGTCTTTAGGCCACCTTGGGTTGATTTTCGAATATGGTGAGAGATAGGCGTCCGGTTTCATTCTTTTGCATATGGCAATTGGATTTTCCTGGCACCGTTTATTGAAAAAGGTGTGTTTACCCAGTGTTATGTTATTGTTGACTTTGTCAAAGATCACTTGGCTGTAAGAATGTGGCTTTGTTTCTGGGTTTTCTGTTCCGTTTCATAGATTTATGTCTCTAGTCTTATACCAGTACCATGCTTTTTGGGTTACTATAGCCTTGTAGTATGTAATATAATTTGAAGTGAAGCAACATGATGCTTCCAGCTTTTTCTTTGCTCAGATTACTTTGGCCTTTGGGCTATTTTTTGGTTTCATATGAAAGATAGAAATATTTTTCCTACTTCTGTGAAAAATTACATTCATATATTGATGGGGATTACACTGAACCTACAGATTATTTTTGGGAATATAGCCATTTTAACTATGTTCATTCTTCTGATGCATGAACATGGGATATATTTCCATTTGTTTCATCTACAGTTTCTTTCATCAATGTTTTTGAGTTTTCCTTGTAGAGATCTTTTATCTCCTGTGTTAGATACACTCCTATGCATTTTATTATTTTTAGCTATTATGAAAGGGATCACCTTCTTGATTTGGTTCTTGGCTAGATTTTTATTTGTGTATAGAAACGCTACTAATTCATGTACATTGATTTTGTATCCTAAAGTATACTGAATTCATTTATC
>NW_012155385.1:15183-15777 GCF_000956105.1 Propithecus coquereli
TTCTTGGGGTGGCTCTCAAAGGGGAGAGCTGCCCTCTCCGTGGGCATAAGTGGGGGACACCTGCACCCTCACTTTCACAGGTACCTTGTACCCCTAAATCAGAGAGTCTTTTCTGTCTCCATTCTGTGTTCGTATTTGCTTGAAGGTGTCTCCTCTTTATGTGTTGACGTCCACATTCCCTGCTCTAAAAGCAGTTATTATTGCTCTGTCAACTTTCTGGCTTCCAAAATGCTGTCGTCTTCTCTCCCACTATATGTCCGTGTGAGTTTGTATTTTTATCAACTTTATTTCACTGTCCTTCGGAAGAATTTGAGGAGGAAATTAAAATGGCCTGATTCCTTGTCTTTCACAGGAAGTGGTGAGCTGCTTCTTTATAAAAAGCATTTAGTAAAAATATTTTTCTATATTTCTGACAATTACATTGCATCCTATATTATGAATACTCAACAAATCATATAACCACTTACTATTTTTGGTTATTCAAATTATTATAATTTTTATTATTGTCAAGTTCACTGAGGTGAGCGTCTAATACGTTTATCTTTGTGTTCATTCAGAATTATTTCTAGAGAACGTGTTTTAAAATATAGCTTG
>NW_012155385.1:15854-16154 GCF_000956105.1 Propithecus coquereli
TGATCTTATTTTAATGTGATCACCTCTTTAAAGTCCCTGTCTCCAAATGTAGTCACGTTCTGAGCTACCGAGGTTTAGAGCTTCCCCATATGAATGTTGGCTGGACCCAGTTCAACCCATAGCAGACCACATGGGTCGTTTGGCTCAGGAGCAAAGGACCCTCAGTCTTTCCCCAGAAGCAAACCTGAGACAGGGATTGAAGCCTAAGTGCAGGAAACAGTGGCGGGAGAGGGAAGGTGAGGTCGGGAAGGGCAAACCGCCAGTCAAGAATCCTTTGTGATGTCAGTTCCCACTGTGGGT
>NW_012155385.1:16204-16607 GCF_000956105.1 Propithecus coquereli
GAGAAACACCCTGAGACCCCAGCTGCACGGCATGTGCCTCAGGCAGGAGGGCGACGGCTCCCCTAACGCCTCACACATGAGCAATGTGGGGAGCTGAGCTTAATCTCTTCTTTGTTATTAGTCCAGATATGCCCAGATATGAGAGTGACACAGCAGCATACTAAGAGCAAGGACTCTGGAGCCTGAGTGCCTGGGTTGGAATCCCAGCTCAGCACTTCCTAGCTGTGTGTCCCTGGGCAAGGGACTTAACTACTCTGTGCTTCGGGTACCCCGTCTCTAATGTAGGGATGCCAACAGTGCCTACCTCATTGGGCTGCTGCGGGGTTGACATGGGATGTTTCTAAAGCACTTGGGACAGTGCCTGGTACAGAGAAGTGTGGGAAAGGGATGGATAAAGGAAGGG
>NW_012155385.1:16657-16962 GCF_000956105.1 Propithecus coquereli
AGAGGTAGTGAGTTCTCTGATACAAGAGGCTGGATCAATTGGCAGGAAAATTGTAAAGTAACTTTAGGCATCAGAAATGGGACTGGATTGAATTTAAAATCGCTTCCAAACTTGAGAGGCTAGAACTCTGTGAAATACAAGGCCAGGGAAGCTAAGAGGTGTGTCCTAAGTTGCCCAGCTGAGCAGTTGTGGGGCTGTGAGTTGCTGTGAATATTTCTGAGCCTGTTCTGGGGACCCGACACTGAAGCTCCCCCTTGCCTGAAGGCATCTGCCTACTTGTTCCTCCTTTGGAAAGCTCCCAGCCC
>NW_012155385.1:17012-17882 GCF_000956105.1 Propithecus coquereli
CTGAAACTCAAGGAAAGGGCTGCAGTGACAATAACCTTTGTCAAAACCGGGGCCTTGTCACCTAACTGGTGGTCATGATGGTGGTGAAGATTCTAATTGCCTTTATATCACAAGCTGCCCATCCATATTTCACTTTTCTATTTAAGTGACTTCTTTTTGATTATCACTTTTGTAAACCGGATGTGATATTACTTAAGTTTCCTTATTTATTTTTATTTTCACCATCATTTTAATTTAAAAAAATACAATGACACTTTTTTTTATGATTACCTTTATATTAAGGCAAGTTCTACAGGTCATCCACTTATGGAAATGATATAAAATCTCCTTTTTGAATGAGTGTGTAAAAGTAAATAATTCATTTAAAGAAAACTGCTAATGATAGTACAGTTGGAGGGCTGATATGGCAAGAAATGTGAAGTCAGTATGAGAATAACCGAAGTTCCAGAAACGGTGCTTATGTCTAGGCTCATTGGAAAGCGTCGTAGAATTCCAGATTCACAGAGTGGGAGCCACGTTGAATGGTGCAGGAGAGAGCACCTCACTCAGAACTATCCCTCTCTCTCTCAACCCTTCTCACTCCAGAAGTGATCCCCAAATGTCTCCCAGTGGGTTCCCAGACTGCTGGTTTCCCAGTGCAGCTTCTTCACCACGAAGTCTACAGCTGATATTGCCGTGATGACCAGGCTAAGCTGAGTGAGGGCCCAGGTGGACGTGGGCTTGCTCTGCCCCGTGCCTGCTCTAGTATGTGCTCTCCATGTATCTGTTTAGTACATTGGTGGAGGTGGGGAAGTTTGGGGGGTGGAGTTGGAGCCCCAGATGTGCCACTCTCCCAGGTCCTACCCAACAGCTTAGGAGTCAAGGCCAGTC
>NW_012155385.1:20632-21614 GCF_000956105.1 Propithecus coquereli
CTTCCACGCAGCCCCTGCCTTCAGGGATCCTGCCTCTGGCTGCACAGACACACGCTGACTTCAGCATGTTACCGCAGACCAGCCCGGGGGCTCAGCCTTCTCTCAGAGATGATGGTAACCTCAGCCCCTCCCCAGGAGGGAGGCGGGGATGGGACAGACAGGGGCCCTAGGAGCCTGCAGACAGAAGAACCTCTAGTATGGACACAGTTTCCAGAACTGCAGGGTCTGGGTTTGAATCCTGCTTCTGCCTTGACTAGCCGAGAGACCTGGGCAAATTGTTAACTTCTCTAGTCGCTGTTTCCTTGCAATGGGAGTCATCAGGTGTGAGTGTTCAGTGCTGACTACCCAGCTTTGTCTCCGCCCCTGGCTCAGTATGAAAAGCAAGCACTTGTGAAACCTCAGTCAGAGGGGAAAGGAGGATCTTACCCACCCTAACAGCAGACCTGCTGCGCTGTGGCCACTGGCTGCAGTGTGCCTGACAGATCAACACCTGGACTCTGGAAGCGACTGCCTAGGTTCAAGTCCTGCTTCTACCACTGGGCTGTGTGCCCTTGGGAAGGTTAGGTGCCTCAGTTTTCCAATCTGTCAAACAGTACAGTATTAGTACCTACCTCATGGATGGTTTATTTTAAATTGCTTAGACAGTACTTGGTGCATAGTTCATATTATAAGTTCTTTTACCTTTTTATTAACAATGTTATTACAATTTAATTATTTTAGCCCCTCCCACTTACCCTGTTATGTGAGCTCTTTACTTGGGAAAACCATGAATTGTGAATCATTGTGTCCCCTCTCATCCTCAGTTCCTATCGCAGTCCCTGGCACATAGTAGGTTCCCAGATAATGTTAGTCAAGTGACTGAAGGCTTCCTGGAGGAGGTGGATTCCATGCTGGGTTTTGCAGGGTGGGTAGGATTTGAGAAGGCAGAAGGGAGGCAGAAAGAAGGCATAAAAGGAAGAGCCGGCTGGGCGCGGTGGCTCAC
>NW_012155385.1:21664-22669 GCF_000956105.1 Propithecus coquereli
GGCAGAGTCAGAAGTCTGTAGTTCTTGTTAAATTTCCCTCCAGAAATGTTCCAACTACAATCCTTCTATTAATGTGTGAAAACCTTGATTCAGCCGACTCTTGCCAATGTTTAGAGTTATTAAAATAATGATTTTTGGCTATTGGATTGCAAAATGATAGTGATAGATATTATTTTGCTCTTTAGTTTGCATTTATCTGAGTACTAGTGAGCTTGAACTATTTTTCTCCTTTTTGACATTTGAATTTCTTTTTTACTGAATATTCTCCCCTTGTTCTTGGTGATCTGGGGACAAATCTCCCTGAATGAAAGTCAGGAAGTCACTTTGCTGACTCTGATTCTGCTACTTGACGGCTGTGTCCGCCTGGCCCCTGAGTCCCTCCGTCCTCACGTGCACAGCAGGGCTGCGATGCCACCTCCTGGGTACACTGAGATCTGGGAACATTGCTTATAATGTACTCGGAAATGTACACCCCATAGCATCGATCTTCCTGGCTATGTGGCCCTGGGCAAGTTTTCTAACCTCTCTGTGCCTCAAGTTTTCCATCTGTACAGTGGGGATAATAATAGAATCTATGTCATGGGGCTGACCTGAGACTTAAAGACGTTAGTACATAAAGAGTACTTAAAACAGTGCCTGGCACACTTGGAAGACTCAATAAATATTACCAATTTTTATCTACATTGGATCTTTGGGATCTGTCATCAGGGCAATGAACAGAACTTGCTGAGGATGAGTTGATGGTAGAACCCTGGCATGTCAGAGCTGCAAGACCCTTCTAGAAATCACTCCCCTCACTTACACCTGGCAGATTAGGGTCCAGAGCAGAAAAGGAATTCACCCAACATTATTCAGCAAATGAGTGGCTGAGGCAGGACTAGAATGCAGATGTTGTCCCACAAAGATTTCACCACTGACCTGTTGAAGCCCCTATATGTCCGCCATTTGAGTGACTTCTCATGGTGTGCAGAAGTCTCCTGTGGACTGGAACATGTTTACCTGGTG
>NW_012155385.1:22719-24341 GCF_000956105.1 Propithecus coquereli
CCTCTCATCCTCAGTTCCTATCGCAGTCCCTGGCACATAGTAGGTTCCCAGATAATGTTAGTCAAGTGACTGAAGGCTTCCTGGAGGAGGTGGATTCCATGCTGGGTTTTGCAGGGTGGGTAGGATTTGGGGAAGCAGAACGGAGGCAGGAAGGAGGCATAAAAGGACGAGCTACCATCGGGGCATATGTGCTTCCTGAGACAGCCACTTGTGCACAGGGAAGTGTAATTCATAACCAAAACAAATAACTGAGACGCAGCTGCAATGCAAGGACTGCTATATACCTAGGCGGAGCTGGATGCAAGGTCCAGCGTGAGGGTGACGGGAGTGTCGGGGAGACCAGGACAGCCTTAGCCTTCCCTGTTGTTCCCATGGTGATGTGCTCAGCGTCAATATCCTGAGGGGGTGGGAGGTGGCACTGGGGCTGGGGAGAAAGGGAGGGACGGCCAGGGTGCATCAAGTGGGGTGACGGCCTGGGCTCTAGCTGGGAGTGTCATGGAGAAGACACACTGCCTTTGGAACTTGCTGGGCACTGGTGGACTTAGAATAACGGCCTGCTTCAGTCATGGCCGAGAGGTAGATGATGAAACCGGACATAGTCTGAGTCCTTCCCAGCTCTGCTTCCTCTAACCAGTGTGGGTGTCCCTCCCTGTCCAGGTGATGGTGTGGATCCACGGAGGTGGTCTGGTGATGGGCGGGGCCTCAACCTATGATGGCGTGGCCCTCTCTGCCCATGAAAACGTGGTGGTGGTGACCATTCAGTACCGTCTGGGCATCTGGGGATTCTTCAGGTAAGTTTCTGGGCTCTCCTCCCTGCACTCTGGTCCCAAAGTGAGGGTACTAGGACCCAGCGCTGGTCATGCCAGCCCTCAGGGGACCTTTGCTAAGTTCCTTATAAAAGGCATCCCAGTCTCCGCATGATCGGACCCCCCTTACCTTCTCATGACCCAGCCACGCTTGTTCACTTGCTGCTGAGCTTTTGCATGTGCTCTTCGCTCCGCCTGGAATGCGTGCTCTACCCGGCAAACTCCTATTCATCCTGCAAGGCCCAGCGCACATGTTGCCTCCTCTGACGTACTCATCTCCTTTTCACCTGTGCTGCCCCAGCACGTTCCACATTCCTCCATCCAGCCATTAGATGCAGCACAGCGGTGAAAGGTTCACACATCTTCCTTCTCTTAACAACGAAGGCAAGGACAGACTCACAGAGAATGCTCAGCAAATGCTTGTGGGGGAAGGAATGGGTGTCTGGAGATGGGAGGTTGTCAGAGCACCTGAGCCCAGTGAGCCCAGTGAGCCCCCCTCCCTGGAGGAGTGTCGGGGTGCACTCCCCCCATGTCTTCTTAGAAATCTGGCACATGCAGCAGTCAAGGCTAGAGGCTTCTTTGTGGGGACGGGAAGCAGGTTTCCTTCCCGGCACAGTGACCCTAAGCCTCCTCGGAGTGCACCTGACCCAGAACACCTGCCCCAGGTGTGATGGGCGGGTGGGGGAGGATCCGCTCACTGCTGGGAAGACCCAGGGAGCAGGAGGACGGGCTCTGCTGGGCCTGCCAGTGGGCGTCCCGGGCCAGTCCCCGAGGTTGCGCCTTCCTTGAGACTCCACATCCCTCTCGCCCACGGCC
>NW_012155385.1:24391-25009 GCF_000956105.1 Propithecus coquereli
GTGGTTGGTGTGTGGGCTCTGGGATGGTGGGAACCCAGGAGGGACAGTTCCCCCAGAACCAGCAAGGCCTCAGGTGGCCAAGCTGAGGGTACAGACAGTAACAGACGTGGGAAATACAGGGGGCAGCGAGGGACCTTGAGCTACATCTGTGCCATTTTATAGACGGAGACGCGGAGACTCCAAAAGCAGAAGGCACTTGCCCAAGGTCACCTGGGTAACCACGCCCTGGTCTATGTCTGGCTCCTGTGTCCAGAGCCAGGGGTGCCCCATCAGCCCTGACAGCCCAGGCCCTGTCTGGGTTCTGTCTTCTTCGTGGCAGGGAGACACTGTGGGAGAGAGGCCTGGAACTGCATGTAAGGGCGGAGTGAGAAAGGAACCAAGTGTGGACTGGAGTGTTCGTTTATCTCTGGTTACCCCTGGCAACGCCATCTATTTCCATCTTTAGCAAATCCTTGCAGGCTGCTTCCACTTCCTTGTTTTCCTCATCTGTAAAATGGGCATGCTGATGCCTACCTAGCAAGACTTTTCTAGGGTTAATTTGAAGGAACTGGAATGCATGTCTGGCACTTAGCAAGTGCCCACTATGTACACACTACATGAAACATCAAGTGAAACTGC
>NW_012155385.1:29625-29932 GCF_000956105.1 Propithecus coquereli
CACATCTGGCTGATGCACACAGCAGCCAGAGAGATCAGATCAGGCATAGATTGAGTCATGTGATTCCTCTGCACAAACCTGCAGGGGCTTCTCACATGACCTGGGATGACACACAACGTGCTGCCCCAGGCCCACAGGGCCCTCTCCAGCTGCACCTCCTAGGTGCACAGTGCTCAGTGGGCCCCAGGACCTTTGCACTTGCTGTTTCTTCTGCCTGGAATTGTCTTCTTTTGATATTTGCAAGGCTCACGTGCTTGTTTCATTCAGGCTTCTACTCAAATGCCACAGTGTCTGAGAGGCCTTCCCT
>NW_012155385.1:29982-31115 GCF_000956105.1 Propithecus coquereli
GCCTGGAATTGTCTTCTTTTGATATTTGCAAGGCTCACGTGCTTGTTTCATTCAGGCTTCTACTCAAATGCCACAGTGTCTGAGAGGCCTTCCCTGGTCACGTGATCTGAAGTAGCACCCACTGCCCCACCTCTGCCTTTTCCCTCACTCCATTTTATTTTCCCTCAATGCACTTTCACTCCCTGATATTTTATTGTGTGTTTATCTGTCTCCTTGTTTATGGTCTGTACTATGAGCTCAGTGTAAGAAATTTTCCCTGTTTTGTTCTCAGTTGTGCTCTAGCTCCTAGTACAGTGTTGGGCACATAGTAGATGCTCAGTAAATCCTACCCAGATGAGTGAATGTAGAGCCCTACAGCAGCACATGCTGGGGAATGGAAGGCAGGGGAAGACCCCTGCGTCAGGGGTGTGGAAGCCCAGCCTTATTCTAGAAGGCTCACCGAGAGCCCCAGCCCCATTTCTAGTCTTGACAGCCCTGCATGGCATCTGTGCTGCCCACCCCAACCTGTTCTCTTACAGCACAGGGGACGAACACAGCCGGGGGAACTGGGGTCACTTGGACCAGGTGGCCGCGCTGCGCTGGGTCCAGGACAACATCGCCAACTTTGGAGGGAACCCAGGCTCTGTGACCATCTTTGGAGAGTCGGCGGGAGGTCGAAGTGTCTCTGTTCTTGTAAGTGTTCCTGGCACCAGGCCCCACCCCCAGGCTGATGTGGCAGCTGATGGGACCTCTTGGAGACCAGCCCACCCAGCCATGGGGACCTTTGCTTACAAGGCCTGGACTGGGGACAGACCCCACTCACTGCCCAGCATCAGGCAGTGGAGAGCTAATGTACTAACTCTCCTTGGCCCTCACAAAGCTCGGAGCTCAGCCTTATGTCTTGGGGACGTAAGAATCTCTGGCCCCAGCCTGCACTGGTGACAGTCCTCCTCTGCCAACTTGGTTGAGCTATCTCTCTCCTTCCTGCTTATTTTAACACCTGGACTCAGCTCACTTCCCCTGGGCGGTAGGGATGGGTATAAATTATGAACATGTGGAAGCAAGAACAAGAGCTGGACAGAGGTCATCGTTTGGTTTGAAGCCAGATCTATGTGTCGAGGGGACACGAGCAGTGAGAGGAGACAGAAGCTTCC
>NW_012155385.1:31165-31544 GCF_000956105.1 Propithecus coquereli
TCTCTCTCCTTCCTGCTTATTTTAACACCTGGACTCAGCTCACTTCCCCTGGGCGGTAGGGATGGGTATAAATTATGAACATGTGGAAGCAAGAACAAGAGCTGGACAGAGGTCATCGTTTGGTTTGAAGCCAGATCTATGTGTCGAGGGGACACGAGCAGTGAGAGGAGACAGAAGCTTCCGCTGAGGTGGTCTGATGGTCCCCCATGCCCAAGAGGGAGGCAGCCTCTGTGGGACTGAGGAACCAGGTGGGCTGGGGAAGGTGGGGGAAGGAAGGAGGGATGGAACACAGGATGGGGAGGGACGGGACAGGGGATGTGGGACACAGACACAGCCTGGAGGCATGAGATGTCCTGCCAGTGTGGGGAATGGGGCTGGG
>NW_012155385.1:31594-31897 GCF_000956105.1 Propithecus coquereli
TGGGGAGGGACGGGACAGGGGATGTGGGACACAGACACAGCCTGGAGGCATGAGATGTCCTGCCAGTGTGGGGAATGGGGCTGGGCAGATGCTGAGGGCTCTGGGATGGGAAACCAGGTTGGAAGGTGCTGGGAGCTGTGAGGAGCCCTCCAGGTGCCTCGGAATTGAGCAGAGGGTCAGCCCATTGCTGTTTGTCAATCATGTGTCAGTTTCCCAGTTGAAGACTCAGAGGAAAATGCTTGTATTTTTTTTTTTTTAATTAGAGATAAAGGAAAAGTACAGCCCAATAAAGAAAAAAGCCAT
>NW_012155385.1:33618-34452 GCF_000956105.1 Propithecus coquereli
AAACAGGAGCCAGAAATTGCAAAGTGAAGGGAATCCAGGTCTCTCTGACTCTTGCTCTTCTCTCCCCCTCCCTCCCTCTTCTCCTCTTCTCCCTCCTCCTGTTGGTTCATTCACCAAGTAAGTTCTGAGCAGGGATTCTGCAGCAGACGCTGTCCAGGCTCTGGGACCCTGCGCACTCCTCATGGCCCTGCCACCACGGAGCCCGCCTTGGGTCCCTCAGCGCCTTCCTCTCTGGCCCAGCTTTGCTGTCAGTTCCTGTGACCAGCCCATCTGGCCCGGGCTTGGGAACTCCCCTGTGGTTCCAGAAAGTAGTCAGGTTTTCTTCTGTTTGGAAAACGCTCATGTCTACACTCGCAGCTCTCCACCCTCATCCCAGGCCACTTCGGAGAGAGGCTCAGGGCCCCGGCTTTGCTGAGATGCCCCCCTTGGTGCATCAAAGGCGGCCTCTCAGAAAAGTCCGGGTGACGGTGTGCGGGACAGACCACCGCCGGTGTCCAAGACAGGCTCAGGGGAGCCTCTCCTTCAGGAGGGTTTTCTTCTTACTTTTTTTGAGATGAGAAGAGGTTCTGGGTTGGGGTCAGGGGTTCTCCATGCATTAATGGCTGCCTGGGCAGCTTGCTAGGGACATGGGAGGACCAGTCTGGTCTTAGGTAAGTATGACCTTTTAGCTAAGAATGATTTTTCTTTAATTTTTAATCAATGGAAACCAAACAAAAGAAAAATAATATTTCACAATCCATGAAAATGATGTGAAGGTCAAATTTCAGTGTCTGTAAATAGAGTTTTATTGCAGCACAGCGACACCCATTTATTTCACTGGGACAGCAGAGTTTA
>NW_012155385.1:34502-34810 GCF_000956105.1 Propithecus coquereli
TAATCAATGGAAACCAAACAAAAGAAAAATAATATTTCACAATCCATGAAAATGATGTGAAGGTCAAATTTCAGTGTCTGTAAATAGAGTTTTATGCAGCACAGCGACACCCATTTATTTCACTGTGAAGGCAGAGTTTAGAAATTGCGACACAGACCACATGGCCCACAAAAGCGCAGATATTTTCTGTTTGTCCATTTGATGCAAACATCTGAGCCCTGCCCTGGAGAGTCGCGTCTGGCTGGTGCTCAGGACTCCAGCACGTGACTGTGCAGGTGGAAACTCTTGGCCGTGCCGCAGGCGCCGCA
>NW_012155385.1:36100-36569 GCF_000956105.1 Propithecus coquereli
GGTTTCTTGATTACATGTTTTGAGTCTTAACATCTTTAAGCTCCAGTTGACTCTGAATGAAACAATTCTCCCTTGTGGAACCCCCATAACTCCTCACGTACATGGTGGTGAGGCCCAGAGAGGGGCAGTGACTTGCCTGGGGTAACCCAGCCAGGGGACCAGAGGCAGGACTGGAACCCGATCCCCGGACTCACAGTCCAGTGCTCCCAGGCATCAAATATGAGACTCCCGGGCTCACCCACCCCCCTTCTTATTCACGTTTCCTCTGCCCAACACGGCCTTGAGGGAGGAGGCGGGACTGGAGCCTCCACTGCGCGGAGGCAGAGGTCACAGGAGCCTTCCCTGAGGGGTACAGATCCCCTGGGAGGCCACACGTTCATCTCTACAGGGGGAGCCTGGAACCTCGGGCCTGAGGACCCCCCTCCTCCCAGCACACAGGACACGCCAATAGTGTGCCCCCAACAGGTTG
>NW_012155385.1:39434-42366 GCF_000956105.1 Propithecus coquereli
ACCAGACCCTGGTTGAAGTTCTGCCCTCTGGGGTCACACACACTTTGCCCGCTTTGTTAGGAGCTTCTGGGGCCACTGCCTGGGGCTACACGGGTCCATGTGCTGCCCTCACCCTCAGACTGGCAGAGCGGGCACGGGGTGTTGCCTGGGGAGGGGGAGGCTCAGACGCTGCCCTGCTCTCGTCCCCAGAGTCACCCCTTCATGCCCACAGTGGTGGATGGCGTGCTGCTGCCCAAAACCCCCGAAGAGATTCTGGCCGAGAAGAATTTCAACACTGTCCCCTACATCGTCGGCATCAACAAGCAAGAGTTTGGCTGGATCATCCCAACGGTGAGCACGTGCAGCCTCTTAGACTCTCCGCTCTCCCCGTCAGCCCTCCCAGCTCTGGTCACAGACGTCCGTCCTTCTCCAAGGCCCGATCTGAGTCCAAGACATCTGTCCCCTCCCTCCCAAGTTGTCATTTCCATGGAAACCTTCTCTGGGATGGCCCAGCTGTGACCAGGGTGCCACGGCCCTGAGAACTCCTCTCCCCAACACCCTTTGATCATCTTGCAATGAAAGAATCCTGCTTGGTGTCCGTGCTGGGAGGGCCTGTGGAGGTAACGGTTATGCAGATGGAAACGGAGGAGCCTGGAACGGGGAGGGAGCTCGGGAGTTGAGGCGAGTCAGGCCTGGGCGGCGGCTTCTCACCTTGGGCCTGGTGCGCAGTTTCCCATGAATCTCCACGCACGCTCTCAGTCGTCTCTCTGGAGAGATTCAGAGCGAGTTGGTTCTCCTTGAGTTAAGAGTGACTCTAAATGCGCAGAAAGAATTTCCTTCCTGTCCAACGTAGACAAAGCCAACCCCAGTTAGAGCCGTAGGACAGGTTTTATTCAGAAACACGACTGCAGTAGGGAGTTGTCCAGTGCGGACGGGCCCCGAATCCCTGAAACAAAGGCTGGGACTGTCCTAAAGCCCGGCTGTGCTAAAGGAAAGCCCTATGGGGTGCGGAGTTGGGGTGGTTAGTCCGTGAGGCTCCACCACCTGGATGTGTGAGTCCCCCTCATCTGGAGGAGAAACAGGAGGCCGTGGTGTAGACTGAAGTGAGGCCCTCCCTGAAGTGAGGCGCGAATCTTTGCACAGGACTGGGAGGGAGACCCAGGGTTGCCTCCCTGAAGGTTTGCACTTAATAGAGAGGCCTCTCAGGCCCTGGAGGAAGCAGTCTGGGTGGTAGATTTGCATCCCAAGGGCAGAGAAAGGCCTTGTACTTGCAGGCTGCCTAAAGTGACTGCTCTGGGAGGGGCTGAGGGGCTTCTGCCTGTCACCAGGTTTTGGCTGCAGCAGAGAGTAAGTTCTCCTGGCAGGTGGAGCTTTCTCAGGCAGGCATTGTATGGGGGCTGGAGCCATTGTCGGGGGCATTGACCTTAAGCTGCTAGGAGACCTGCTAGGGCTTGAGGAAGTCTCTGGGTGCAGAGGTTTGGACAGAGTCGTTATGTGCTGAGAGTTCTGCAGTTCTGCCTTCAGAAGAATATCAGAGGTTATGCCTAAGACCAAAGCCGTGATGGAAGGATTCGGGAGTTTCTATGTCATCTGCGACAGGTGGGGAATTTGAGAGGTCTGTGTCACCTGCCCCAGAGCCCTTGACTTCAACGCTAGCCTGGCTACAGCTTCCCTCTCTTACTCCCTGACCACTGTGGGGATTCTAGTGGGATGCACACGCACACCACGTGCACACACCCACAAACACACATGCACACCACACACACACACGCACCCACAAACACACATGCACCTGCACACATGCTGCAAAAACTGACATAGCTTCTCCTAAATTTTTTTTTATCCTCTTTACAATCCTTAAATTTCTGGATGCAAGTCCATTTGATTCATTGATTTTCACAGTTCATTAATGACCCATGCTTTTCAAGGCCCAAGAAAATTAGAGGACCTTCAGTCTGTGTTGGTTTGGTTCATTGGTCAGTTTGGCTCTTATCAATTCCTGATAATTCACAAAATCTTAACCATTTTTTTTGTAATAGATGATGGGCTATCTGCATTCTGAAGGCAAACTGGACCAGAAGACGGCCACGTCACTCTTGTGGAAGTTGTACCCCGTTGTTGTAAGAGTCTAGGAATCGTGGGAATTGGTTGAGACCCAAAGAGCGGCAGGGACTTGTCCCGAATCACAGATCAATTAAATTACAGAGTGGAAACTGGGGCTTGAGGGTTCTACCCTCACTTTTCTACCTTCCCCACTTGATCATCCTGGGGCTGAGGGGGGAGTTGCCCAGGGCTGGGGCGGTTCTCCATCAGTGCGAGCCTCGCTCACTGGCCAGAGAAGCTGCACTGCTCACCAGGGCTCATGGTCACCGTCTTGATCTATTTCAGGGCATCCCTGAAGAGCTGACTTCGGTGGCCACTGAGGAGTATTTAGGAGGAACAGAGGACCCTGTCAAAAAGAAAGACCTGTTCCTGGACTTGCTTGGAGATGTCTTACTTGGTGTCCCATCTGCAATTCTGGCCCAACGGCACAGAGGTGAGTCCTAGAGGCTAGACGGGAGAGGAACACAGACCCCACCAGCTCCAGTGTCTGACCTGCCCACCTCCCAGCATAGACAGATGTGGACACTACCGAAGGTCAGGCCTCACAGGCAAGTCCCGTATGGCATAAGATGTGCCGCTGTCCTATTTGGGTTTCTGCCTGCAGCAGACTCTGAGACAATGATCCAGGCGCATGCAGTTTATTTGTCAGGTAATGGTAGAAAACATCAGCAGGGAGGTGGAGAAGTGTCAGAGGGAAGAGATGGAAGACAATCCGTGAAGTGTTGCCCATCAAGTGTCCACTGTACACAGCTGAAGCTGGGAGCTCTGGAAACAAGCAGAGGACACGGCTCAGGGTTGTCCCCTCTGAGCAGGAGGAGCTGGGGTATTCATCCACCAGTTCTCAGTTGTC
>NW_012155385.1:46968-48406 GCF_000956105.1 Propithecus coquereli
ATCACATTGTGGGGCTGGAGAATTGTCCGCTGGGAGCAGACACAGGCCAGGGAGGGGCAATTTTAGCACTTGTGACCTCAGTTGTGGGAATAAATGTTTTTGGAGGCCAAATCAGTGTTTATGTCTCTGGCTAGAGATTCATGCTTCCTCCTCAGAGAAGGATGGAAAGGGAGGCACCAGCAGTAGGAAGGTGCCCCTGCTGGGGATGGCTTGGCCTCTAGACAAGCAGCACCCAGCAGGCTGGGCCCTGGGAGGTGCTAAGAGGACTCTGGACATGCCCATGTCTCTGAGCCCCCACCAACTTCCAACAGTAGGATTTGGGATGGCCGGAGTGCAGCGCGTTCCTCCCTCAAGTTGAATGAACCTGGACGAGGGGAGGAGGAGAGGTGCCGTGGGGATCCTGTGGCCGTGTTGCGTGGTCTATACTGACCCTTACACAGATCTGCAGTACCTTCCTCCACGTACACAGTAGCCTCCCAGGCCCTCTGTGACGCTGTCTCTTTCAACGACTGGTCTGAAGCCCCTCTGCAGTCTGGACCACTTCACGTCCAGGCAGTGACCACTTTGAAATAAGGCCCCAAAGTGTCATCCTAAAACTGTCTCTTTATGAATCTCTTGGGTGATTTCTGGATCCTTCTGGGATCTAGAAAGCTCTAAGAGTGTCCCTCCTACCCTAACAGAAAGAAAAGCTGGATTTTCCTTAAAATCGTAAGTATTCCTGCACCGGAGCACTGAAGTTGCAAGGCAATTGAGTACCCTGGAATCTAAGGGAAGACACTTTGGAGGAGAGGTGAAATGCGAACACTGGCTTCCCTTCTGCCTAAAGACAAGAGATAGGGTCACTGTAATGCATAGAATTACTCTAAAAATTTTAATCAAATGCTAAAGGCCAAGTGTGGGCTATTATGAGAGTGTGAAATCCCTGGGACCACAGACCCAAGAGGGAGTTTACCCCCATCACAGACTCTTCCCCAGGGGCCTCTATCAGGTGCTCATGAGAAAGGTCGGGGGCAGGTAGTAAAACTTGGGAAAACCTGCTCCAGGGGTGCAGGCACGAGCCCTGCTCAGATTCTGCTCCCTCGGGGAACGTAATCCTTCCACCCTTGGAAAAAGTCCAGCAAATCTTGTCTCCCTCGAGGCACTGGTGAAGATCTCTTGCGGCGCGGGAACAGGCAAAATATAATATCCTCTGGTAGAGGGACAGGAAACCAACGTGGGTCCAGATCATTGGTCTTTTACTGCTAGGCAGGGACAAGGTTACTGAGAAAGCCCCATCTCCATGGCTGAGGAACTCAGGGTGTCCCTAAGATCGAGGAGGGCAGACCAAGATAAGAGAAACCACCCCTGGTTGTCACCAGAATTAGCAAGTCCCAAGGAACAGAAATCTGCTGGGAGAGGGAGAAAGCATAGAGAGAGACGATCTCTGAAGAACAGGTGC
>NW_012155385.1:55211-56396 GCF_000956105.1 Propithecus coquereli
CCCGTTTGAGAGAACCGATGTTTCCCCGCCTGTTCCGATTTTCTATCAAACTGTTACTGTGAGGAGGGATCTCTCTCTGTGCTTCCTTTGGAGTTATGTGTGTCCCTGGTCTGAGGAACCCTGACGTGGCCACCCACGCTTGTGCGGTGTCTTCCATCCTGGTGCTTGGATGGCACCCTGAGCATCTGCATGTTCCACTGGCTACGCGAAGCCCAGTGCAGAGACTGTCTACTCCTGTCGAGACCCATTTGTCACCCCCCTGAAGGGCTGCCAGCTTCAGTCTCACCTGCCAGCTTTGTTCAGGGCCTTCCCAGCAGGGAATCCGCCATGCAGCCCTTTGCAGTCTCTGTCTCTTTTGCTGGCGGACAGAGCAGCTCTTACTGGCATTTGGTGCTCAGAGAGACGTGTCTAGATTCAGCCCAGCGCTGCATCGCCGCAGTGCCCCACGTCTGCCCACTCCATGGACCCATGAGTCAGTAAAAACCCAAACAAGGGGCTTTTACTACTGTCTGATTCTTCCATCACTGCTAGGACAACAGTGGCCGACTGAGGTGATTGGCTTTGAGCTTGTTCAGTCAGAGTGGTGGCCTTCAAACAGGACGCTGTCCACAAACCAGCCAGTTGTTTGTTGGTCTGTGTATAGGACACTGTCCAAGTGACGATAGAATCCAGCAGCTCCTCACACAGTTCCACAGTCCCCATTGGGGACCAGCAGGGAGTCCCTTCGGCCCACCCAACCTTTAGTAGTGCTGCATTGAATCTGTGTCTTAAACCTACCTGCTTTTGCTTGTCACCTGGGCTGGTCTAACGGGTCCTCTACCACTACTCTCCACCCTACGGAGCCAGACTGACCCAGTTTTTGTCACCTCTCTCTATCTTGGCCTATTCCCTTGTGATTTTTCAGGTTCACATATCAAGAGTCTGGGCTGGCGTCTTGACGTGCTTTGACAAGAAAACACAGCAGAGGTGACCGCGTGCCAGCTCTCAGCCAAGGCCTTGAGGGGCCTTGCACATGTCTCCACACTCTCTTGAGCCCACATGGCTTCTATGTGGGCAGCCCAAGCTACCCGCTGGAGGGTGCGACACCACAGGGAAGGGAGCCCTCCCAGTGGAGGCTGAGACCAGCCAGCGTCCAGCTGAGCCCGGGGAGGGGAAGAGGCTGAGTAGAACCCTCCAGTGAGTATC
>NW_012155385.1:59319-59659 GCF_000956105.1 Propithecus coquereli
TGACAGCACAACAAAGTGACAATTGTCGACAATAGGTTATGATATACTTTAATATAACTAAAAGAGTGGAATTGGAATATTCCTAACACAAGGATTTGATAAATGTTTGAGTGGATGGGTACCCAAATTACCCTAACTCGATTATTGATGTGGCACTATGAATGCCTGTATCAAAACATCACACGTACCCTATAGATATATAAAACTACAGTGTCCTCATGATAATTACAAATAAAAATTAAAAACAAAACATTATCTGAGCCTGGCCCAGATCAGCAGAACTCGCCAGGAGGCCCACAGATTCATGAGCTAAGTCCACGGTAGTCATTTATGTTAGGGG
>NW_012155385.1:62339-62628 GCF_000956105.1 Propithecus coquereli
AAACCCCATTCATTGAGAAACCGCAGTTACATTTCTGTCATATGCAGTTGCTTGTCATCCTAACACACACGTGTGACCTTTTTGCTATTTGAGAGCGAGACCAGAGAAAATCTGTATCTGGCATAAGGAACCAGAGAGCTTAAGATTGGGGGTATTTCGAGAAAGCCAAGATAGGTATTTTCCCTACGACACGAGAGACCTCTGTTCCAGCTGAACTTCCATTACAAGGTGACCTAGCCCAAGTCATTCCCTTCCTAGCACATTTTAGGCACTTAAATATATATACATC
>NW_012155385.1:65147-65437 GCF_000956105.1 Propithecus coquereli
GTTGCCATATATGGCCTTTATTATTTTGAGGAATGATCCTGCTAGACTTACTTTGTTAAAGGTTTTTGCCACGAAGGGATGCTGAATTTTATTGAATGCTTTTTCTGTGTTTATTTGGATAATCATATGATTTTTTGTCTTTAACTCTATTTGTGTGTTTTATCACATTTATTTACTGTGTATGTTGAACCAGCCTGGTATCTAGGCATAAATCCCACTTCAACATGGTGTGTTTTCTTTTTGATGTGCTATTGGATTCAATTTGCTAGTATTTTGTTGAGGATTTTTGC
>NW_012155386.1:0-371 GCF_000956105.1 Propithecus coquereli
AGTAGTAACATTCATCGGGCGTCGGGCAGGTGGGAGCGGGGAGGAGAGGATTGGTATATTCACACCTAATGGGTGTGGTACACACCGTCTGGTGGATGGACACGCTGGAAGCTCTTACTTGAGTGGGGCAAAGGCAATATATGTAACCTAAGCATTTGTACCCCCATAATATGCTGAAATAAAAAATTCTAAAAAAAAATAATTTCTAATCAGAAAACCTGAGTTTGGATCTTGAATTCATGTTATTAATGTGGTCTAAAACATCCCAAAGCTAACGTTTTAAAGTTATAGAGAGTTGATAAAGTCCCTAGTTTTTGGAAATAACAAAGGCAAATATCCCTGGAAGAATGCATTTAAAACTAGGCCTCAAG
>NW_012155386.1:2721-3129 GCF_000956105.1 Propithecus coquereli
GAAAGGAAGTGTGCTATCAGCATTTTTTTCAGCATTACCTTGGAGGTTCTAGTCCATACAGTAAGACAAGAAAAAGAAACAAAATGCATCAGAATTAGAAAAATGACATAAAAATCATCGTACGCAGATTATATAATCTTACATACAAAAGTCCCTACAGAATCTACAAATTATTAGAATTAAGAGTTCGGACAAGCTTCATTTGTTTCCTTTTTATAACTATGTGGTAATTCATTATTGTCATTGTTCTTTTTAGTGCTTAAATTGCCCCAAATGTCTGTGGCAATTTGTTTAGGCCAGTTCCTATGTCCTTGTGACATGAACCCCATTACTCTTTGAGTACTTCCTTGCCTTATGGCCCAAAAAGATGATCCAAGCTTGCCTTGGTCTTTTCCTGTTCTAGATCTG
>NW_012155386.1:5549-6028 GCF_000956105.1 Propithecus coquereli
GGAAAAAAGGTCTTTATTTGCCAGAAGAAGAAATACAAATGGTCAATAAACATATAAAAAAGAGGCTCAACCTCATTAGGTATATAGAAAAATACAAATTAAAATTCTGAGATATTATTATACTTTGTACCCCCAAATGGGGCAAAGATTAAAAAGTCTGATAATACCACATAGTAAGGACTTGAAGGAAGAGGAAGTCTCATATAATCATGGGAATATAAATTGATACCTCCATTGTGGAAAAAGTTGTCAAAATTGAACATGCATACACACTATGACCCAGTGATTTCTCCCCAAGGCAAACATTTGTATATATGCCTCCAGTAAACAAGTGTAGAAAAACACTATTCAGAATAAGAAAAAACTTGATATAATCCAAATATCCATGATGGTAAAATGAATAAAAACTTTGCAAATTACTTGATAAATATTACATAGTTGTAAAAATTGATGATCTATAGATCCACATATCAATATGG
>NW_012155387.1:0-535 GCF_000956105.1 Propithecus coquereli
CTAGGTGTGTGTGTATATATGGTGGGGGGGAGTGAGAGAGAGAGAGACAGAAAACATTTCTAGTAAATTTGAAGGTAGGAAATGGTTTAGAAGAAAACTATATTTAGATAGGATTAGGTATTATTTTCTATTCTCTGATCTATAAAGACATCCTTTAAAAATTTATATTCTTAGACGAAAAATCCCTTAATGCACCACAGAATCCCCGTGTTTCTAGAAGCACCTATT
Organism: Propithecus coquereli; assembly: GCF_000956105.1. Classification (NCBI taxonomy): domain Eukaryota; kingdom Metazoa; phylum Chordata; class Mammalia; order Primates; family Indriidae; genus Propithecus; species Propithecus coquereli. Next base: position 229 of record NW_012155387.1, read on the forward strand.
TCCTCCCTTCATTATACATCTGATTGTGTTTGTTGTGGGATTTAGAAGAGAGCCAGAGCACATTCATTGTCATCCATGAGGGTGGCCAGTGAAATGAAGATGTCGAGGACCCAAAATGGAACAGGGGAAAAGACACTCCTGTGTAATCAATCCGTTTCGGCAACGTTTCCACTGTGCCTGCAATGAGGGTTAGGAGATGCTAGGTTAAATTTTCTTATTTGCAAGAGGGTTCTCAGATATATTGCAAAGCTAATGTAAATATTAATGCCTTTAAGAATGCAAAGGTGGGAATAATGTATACATTTGT
>NW_012155387.1:12545-12835 GCF_000956105.1 Propithecus coquereli
TGTACCTACGATGGGCTGTCATATAACAAATCTTAAAGTCTCTTAGCATTGTCCTCATCTAATACTGAAGATGGTTATGCAGTGCTTATTATGAGCACAGACTTTACAGGTGCTGCGTGGATATGAGACACAATCCCATTTCTCAAGATGGTCACTGGTAGGAAAACAGGACAGCAGCAAAACAAGGAAGCATGTGTCATGAGCTTTATTTAAGGCAAATTATTATGAAAAAGGATTACTATTCAAAAGAATAATACAAATATATATTTGTTTCACTAATTTTTATGCCC
>NW_012155387.1:15848-16097 GCF_000956105.1 Propithecus coquereli
CATTATTCTGGTGAATGAGTGATTATTCTAGATTTGGGAAGTGGGATCACACTCTCCTCTATAATTCACTGTGAGCAAAGGAATTAAATAACTGAGTTAATGGATTTAAAATAGAACTCTCAGGCCAGGCGCGGTGGTTCACATCTGTAATCTTAGCATTCTGGGGGGCCGAGGCGGGCGGATTGTTTGAGCTCAGGAATTCGAAACCAGCCTGAGCAAGAGCGAGACCCCGTCTCTACTAAAATTAGA
>NW_012155388.1:0-816 GCF_000956105.1 Propithecus coquereli
CTGGGTAAAAGGATTATTTTTGGCTAACTTGGAGAAAGAAAGAGAGATCTAGATAAAAGGGTATTTTCTTACAAACTTAGGGAGAGGTGGAAAGCAGTATAGCTCTGTTCTCTTCTCAGAGAGTCTTGGGTCTTGATATTCAATGCATATTGTTCAAAATATGAATGTATAATTCACATTGTACATGTTGTCTTTTTTTCCAGTTGTAAGAGAAAAACATGTTGTCAAACGTTTTTTCATTTACAAGGAGAAAACTAAGGACCAGAGAGGTGGCATGCAGAAGTGAAAGTCAAACTACTTAACAAGTAGTATGGCACCCAGTGAGTACGGATGTCCCCACAGTTATTAAACAGCTCTTGTGATACAATTGTCCCAAGTTCATACAGTTAGTAGAATTTGCCATAAATCAACTTGAAAACAACTTGCAGGAAATAACTACTGTGCCACATGAGATACCCACCTCCCGGGACGTTGAAGCAAAAGCTTTTCGACTGCGAAATATGTGCATGATCTTTATACCATTGGTATAATGTCATATGCATTTGTGTGTAGATTATAACATTTCAGAAAACTGCTCCCTCGGATGTTGTATTTGGGGTAATTGATGCTTTAGGCCTAAAAATCTTAATAAGCTGACACTTTTATTTTCAGAAGTGCCTGGAAGGGGTGTAATTCTAAAAAATTACGTTTCAACCTGGCTGATTGGCTAATAAAACAAAAGTAGTTTGTAACAAATAAACAAGTAAAGAATATGGCATGCTTTGCACTGCTTTTAACATAGATGAGTAAAATCACTTCATTTCTTTCAATAAACAC
>NW_012155388.1:11776-12156 GCF_000956105.1 Propithecus coquereli
TTAATGTGGATTGAATGTTTGGTATATATTAGGAAATGAATGACTAAAACACTAAAATGAAAGAGTATGCAATCATCCTCTTTACCTTGAAAGGGATATACACACAAAGACACACAGATGCTCCTCAACTTATAATGGGGTTATGTACTGATAAACCCATTGTAAGTCAAAAATGTATTTAATATGCCTAAACTACCAAACATTATAGCTTAGCTTAGCCTATCTTAAATGTGCTCAGAACGCTTACATTATTTATAGTTGGGCTAAATCATCAGGCAACACAGTATACTGTAGAGAATTGGTTGTCTATCCTCGTGATTGCTTGGCTAATGGGGAGCTGTTACTGCTCAGCACCATGAGAGAATATTATACCACATATT
>NW_012155388.1:13727-14048 GCF_000956105.1 Propithecus coquereli
AGATAAGGTACATTAAAGATAGTGAGATTTATTTTATCAGGATGCATTTATTTGTAAATCAATGTTTAAATCACAGAAGGTCCTTTTGGTTTCCATAGGGTATCAACAGCTACACAGTATTTGTGAACTTCAATTTAAGGCTGGACAAGGTAAGAATCTTGAGAACTAGCTTCATCAATTCTCAGGTTTCCTTCCCCTTATTCCTAACTTCCACCTTATGCTTTCATTACTGTCCTTACTCCCTTGGCCCCTGAGAAAAATATGCATTTTATGGGAATGGTTTAAGAAGATGTATTTCTGAGGGAGAGGTAATGACATAAA
>NW_012155389.1:0-565 GCF_000956105.1 Propithecus coquereli
AGTTTATCTTAGATATTTTTATCCACTTTTTATAATTTGGCCGGGGGGGTGCTTTCCTCCTCGTTGATTTGCAAATACTATTTCATAAAAAAAAAAAACAAAAGTTGTTTTCTGTTTTACTTGCATGCATCTTCTCTAAGTACTATGGGAAAATCTTTTTATCTCAGAGCATATGCAATAACGCAATCAAGTGCTGACCATCATAATTTGACAGTTTACAAATTTACATAGTTAAATTAGTTTTCCTCGTTAGTGTAAACAGTTTTAAAGTAGTAGAATGGAAGTGTGTGTATATATGTGTGTATATGTATACACACATCATGTGTATGTATATTCATATATATGCATACATACATACATAAGTGCAAATGTTCTTTGGTCATTCATGAGGCTACCCATTGAAATTTTTTTGTGTTTTTAACATACATGAATGGTTACAAATTATATTAATTATAACATATTTTAGTTTCTTTTCCTCTTGTTAGTGTAAACAGTTTTAAAGTAGTAGAATGGAAGTGTGTGTATATATATGTGTATATGTATACACACATCATATGTATGTATA
>NW_012155389.1:1955-2322 GCF_000956105.1 Propithecus coquereli
GGATGCATTGATGCTTTCTCTCTGACTTTATATTCTTTTGGCCAAAAGGCAAAATGTTTTAAGTCTGGATCATCAGGTAATTTTGTGAGGCCTGGGACCTGTTTCTCATTCAGCAGATTTGGTGCAGGACAATAAGCAAATTTGTCCTTAATATTGAAGTTTTCCATTTGTAAAATGAGAACAACAAAACCTATTTAAAATGTTTGTAATGGTCATCAAATGAAAATTAATATGTAAATATTGAGACCATTATTTTGGATAATTAAGAGTTGGTTTTATTTGTGTTTATTTCCTTTTTCAGCCCCCAAAGCATTATGTAGTAAGTATTTACATGATCCTAAGATCATGTGAGGTACTTTGAAATATC
>NW_012155389.1:4292-4999 GCF_000956105.1 Propithecus coquereli
AATTGTCTTGTTAATCACTATGCATCTGTCTTTACTCTGCCTGTACCATGCTACGTGCTATTCGTGTTATATAATGATATTTAAAATCATAGTTCTCATCTAGTAGTATACAGTTATGGAGGAATTATTTAAGTGTATATTATGTGTTAAATTTAAATACATGATTAATTAAAGCACATTTTTTTCTGTTACTGTGTGCTTTTCAGTTGTATAATAATTGTCTTGTTAATCACTATGCATCTGTCTTTACTCTTCCTGTACCATGCTATGTGCTATTCGTGTTATATAATGATATTTAAAATCATAGTTCGAAGTGATTGCAGTCTACATTGCTTTTGCGTTTTGCACTGTGAAACTTGGCTTACCTTCAAAAAATTAAATAAGCCTTGCTTGCCAACCTACATCAGTGTTGCTTCTTTTGTGTTATAGAATGTTAATGTGTTAATAATGTGTTATTTTTTAAATCTAACATTACATGTGTCCCAAAACAAAACCAGAATAAGTCAACAGCTTTTGTTCAGTTATTTACACAAATGTGAATTGTAAGTGTTCACTCCAAAAAAAAAGACTAATATTGGCTGTTTTTCACCATCAGACTTTTTCCTAACCTTTATGGAGTCTGTTTTGATGAAGTGAGAAGGGTCTATAAACCAGTATAAATTTGAGCTATTTAATATATCAGTAGTAGTCAGACCAGTGGTTACTAG
>NW_012155390.1:0-464 GCF_000956105.1 Propithecus coquereli
CCCATGCTGTTTATAAATTGTTTTGTGCGGTATTTTTAACTTCAGATTTTCATTTGCTGATTTCTTAAAAAAAAGTTTGCATCTGAATATCTATAACTATCCATCTAATTTTTAAAATAATTGTAACACTCCCCATTATCCTTCATATCATTCTTTTATGATGTTATTTATGTCATTTTCCTTATTATCTCTCTGAATATCATAAATAGTCGGATACTGGATTTCCTGGTTCTCCAAGTCTATCTTTCTTTTATTTGGTAGTTCATTCACATAAAAGTGTATTTTTCAATTGATATCCCAACTCTTTAGTTGATTTCCTGCCATTGATATTTTATTCCTATTTCCTATTATAATTCCTGTATTGTCACTTTAGTAGTGTCTTGGGAATTGATAAGTGCATGTGGTCAATAGCGCAATGTAACTAAATATCTGTTGTAAAATATAAAATACACAATTCTGATGGA
>NW_012155390.1:6204-6648 GCF_000956105.1 Propithecus coquereli
AAAAATTTAGTACACTTTCATGATAAAAACCCTCAAAAAACTAATCATAGAAGGAGCATACTCAAAATTATAAAAGCCATATATGACAAAACAACAGCCAGAATGATATTGAATGGGGAATAGTTGAAAGCATTCCCATAAGAACTGGAACAATACATGGATGCCCACTATCATCACTTCTATTCAACACAGTTCTGAAAGTCCTAGCAGAGCAGACAAGAGAAAGAAATTAAGGGTATCCAAATCAGGAAAGAGGAGGTCGAACTATCACTTTTTGCAGATGATATGATCTTATATCTAGAAAACCTTAAAGATTACACCAATAGACTTCTGCAATTGATAAATAAATTCAACAAAGTCTCAGGTTACAAAATCAATGTACACAAATCAGTAGCTTTTCTATACACCAATAACAGTCTAGCTGAGAGCCAAATCAAAGACTCA
>NW_012155390.1:6698-7504 GCF_000956105.1 Propithecus coquereli
TCATAGCTAAAAATTAAGTCATTTTGAGATATTATTTCCTTTCTGTTATTAGCCCACAGTGCTTTATGGTTCTATTAATTGAAATAAAAGCATGTCTTGATTATGTATATGTATCTCTCTATCCTTCTCTAGCACCTGTGTCAAAAAGTTTAACTCATTTCTGGATTACTGTAATAGACTACTAACATGGCTCTTTCCTTTTACTCTTGGTCATATGACAATATCAATAGATGCAGAAAAAGCATTTGAAAAATTTAGTACACTTTCATGATAAAAACCCTCACTATCCTTCTCTAGCACCTGTGTCAAAAAGTTTAACTCATTTCTGGATTACTGTAATAGCCTACTAACATGGCTCTTTCCTTTTACTCTTGGTCATATGACAGTATCAATAGATGCAGAAAAAACATTTGAAAAATTTAATACACTTTCATGATAAAAACCCTCAAAAAACTAATCATAGAAGGAACATACTCAAAATTATAAAGCCATATATGACAAAACAACAGCCAGAATGATATTGAATGGGGAATAGTTGAAAGCATTCCCATAAGAACTGGAACAATACAAGGATGCCCACTGTCATCACTTCTATTCAACATAGTGCTGAAAGTCCTAGCAGAGCAGACAAGAGAAAGAAATTAAGGGTATCCAAATCAGGAAAGAGGAGGTCAAACTATCACTTTTTGCAAATGATATGATCTTATATCTAGAAAACCTTAAAGATTACACCAATAGACTGCTGTAATTGATAAATAAATTCAGCAAAGTCTCAGGTTACAAAATCAATGTACACAAATCAGTAG
>NW_012155391.1:0-314 GCF_000956105.1 Propithecus coquereli
AAATAGCTCAGGTCTCCCATTTATGGCAGGATGGGCCAGATCATAAATAGCTTAGTCTTTATCCTAGTTTCCTTTTCTTGTTCACAGTTCCTGCATTGGGGACTTTTTGATCCTGACGACTTTCCTGTTTGACTGGAACAGAAAACCAGACATATCTGAGAGGATTTGCGAGAGAATCTGAATATGTTAAATGCAAAAACGTGAATAAAGATTCTAAGCATGCTAACAGCAACAAAAAAATTCCAAAATGAGGAGCTATAGACCAAAGAAGAGATCTGAGGTAAGGGTGCTAGATCATATATGTATTAAGTGTA
>NW_012155391.1:2479-2913 GCF_000956105.1 Propithecus coquereli
TTTAGTAATCAGAACGTGAGATTTTCACATTTCAACCATCAGCTTTTACTGCTTTATTCTCCAATAATATATTCTAACAATCTTGTTTCAGGAAAATAGTATTACTTTTACCACTACTAATTTGTAACCTCCTGTCTGGCAGCTACTGCCTCAAAATCATGTTTATAATCATCGGGGATCAGAACTCCAGCCAAGTCATTCAAATTCATTTTTAAAACTGCTCCTTTTCTAGGCTTTCCAAAAGATGCTAATAAATGATAATTTACTTCAGTTATTAACCAAAAATTCCAATTATGAAATTTGGAAACATATTTATTACCATTGTAGGTACTAAGTTTCCCTTCCCAGTCAAAATGATAAAATTTGTATTTTTTTCCATTTTGTAATCGATTTGTTCATACAGGAAAGGTATTAAGTTTGTTCCAGTGAAAATA
>NW_012155391.1:14183-14992 GCF_000956105.1 Propithecus coquereli
TGATAGAAGTCAAAATGTCTCTAGTTGACATATGCATAGAAAAAGAACTTTGTGGCAAAACACTTGCAGCTCTATTTGCAAAAATAGATGGCTAGCGGATATTTTTGTTCCCTATGTTATACTAATGAGTAAAGGCATGCTGATAAGTCAGTGTAGCAGTGTGAGGTTAATGCCAGAATGGAATACCAGAGCTGTACACTTTCTTAGGAAATACCAGATTCTTATGGATGCTACAGCATATTTTACAGGCAAACTACATTCCTTCTAGAATATAAACTGTAGCCACTATATTTTGCTTTGGGGTTCTATGACAATTTCTTCTAGAACTTTCCCAATTTCGGTAAAGCCTACCATGAAAACTTCTTTGGAGGGTCTTATGTCCTCCCCCTCTTGTATCTACTCCTCTGCTTTTCCCCTTCTTTTATGGCATTTCTCTTTCTTCTATTCTTTCTGTCTGGAGAAAGCTTTAGAGCCAGTCAGCCTGAACTGAGATCAGATTTTATCTTGGTCACATATAACTCAGGAGAAAATATTTCTTTTCTAAAACATCTCTGCTTCCTCATATGGAAAATGGAGATGATATATACTCTACAGGGTTATAATTAACTGAGATAATGTATGTAGAACGTCTAACACATGGACTGATACGTAGAAGTCCCTGGCACATTTTCTTCACCTTTTTTTTGACTTCTCAATCAGCTCAGTTCCCTGTAGTATCCAAGGCAGTTATTAATAGGAAGAAGGTAGGAGTTTTCAACTTATCAATTTAATACTTTCAAGGACTATACAATTATTTCATACACATACGA
>NW_012155392.1:0-378 GCF_000956105.1 Propithecus coquereli
GCACTGCAGGCATTGGCATGAAGTATTATTGTCTGAATTGGTTTTATTGAAAACTGCCAGGAGCGATTTTTCAGTGAAGTATATTATTCTGACAGCATCTACCCTGCTGCACCTTTTAACCAAATCCTAATAGCGTTAGACACATACCCCTGATTTAAGAATACTTTTCTTTTTAGATATTTGAATATCAATATCTCTTTAGGTCAACTGTATTTAACAATATGCAGGTACCTAAAAGTGAAATGAGGTTAAAGTAAGGTTAAACTTTATAAACAATCTATAGTAACTTGGCTGGAAAAAATGAAAAATTATTGCTTTCATTGTTTAAGTAACATGGAGAGAAATTGCAAAAGTCAATAAATAATGTACTCAATAGGC
>NW_012155392.1:12478-12963 GCF_000956105.1 Propithecus coquereli
CTCAAGTATCTTTATTGTTTCATACAGCAGTGTTAGTTGAATATCACCTGAGATTCATCAGACAGAGTATTTCTGGTCTATTTAAAGAATGTTTTTAAAGGTTAAAAATTCTGCAAAATGACATTTTTACTACATCTGAATCACCTTAATTATAGACTCAGCCATGTCCAAAGCTGCTGGACTGTGAGAATATTAGGTTCATCACACAAGGGAAAAGTTGGATTCTTTTTTACACATCATGCAGTTAGAACATAAATAAGCTTTTGTTCTATATCATTATCATTTTCTAAGCTGAAATAATGGGTATTTATTTTTGATTTTTTGTTCAATTTTTTTCTCTATTATTTAACCACTAAAAATAAATATGTGTCTATTTCTAGAGCTTGAATTCTAGAGCCATTCTAACAGGATTTGAAAACTGATTCTGCTATGTAGCAGATATGTGGCCTTGGGTAAGGCACTTAACCAATTTGTATTTGAGTTAT
>NW_012155392.1:26003-26610 GCF_000956105.1 Propithecus coquereli
CAACTGAATACATATTTCTAGTTTTTCTTAGATTGTGTCTGCTTTACAAAAAACTACCACTAACCTAACATCTTGCCTATTCTGAGCTCGTATTTCAAAATGCAATGAAAACTGATAATCTCATCCCCCATAGGAAAAAAGTTTCTGCTTTTATTTTCCGTAAAATATAAAGAATCAGAAGCTCAAACTTGGGAAAACTTATTGGAAAAATTAAGTGTATGTTGTCTGATAGCCATTTCCTGCTTGATCTACCAGTATAATTTTGTTTAAATTTACCACACATACCTGGAAGGTAAGACAGAATAGAAAAAAGATGGTGGTCCTATGTACCAGAATTCTATATTCTGGGCCTAGCCTGTTCCACTAACCCAAATCAAATATATCACAACACAGCTTTGCCTTAACCTCATACCCAACATGCCCACAGCCTCAGCATTATGGTGTGAGTGTATGTATTAAAATTTTTGTAGGCCGGGTGCGGTGGCTCACGCCTGTAAACCTAGCACTCTGGGAGGCCGAGGAGGGCGGATTGTTTGAGCTCAGGAGTTCGAGACCAGCCTGAGCAAGAGCGAGACCCCGTCTCTACTAAAAAATAGAAAGAAATTAT
>NW_012155393.1:0-377 GCF_000956105.1 Propithecus coquereli
ATTTTATCTGCTGAACACGTAACAACTTATTCAAAATGCTTCATTCAAGAATTTGTTTTGAGAAGCCAAGAGCATGAGACATAATCTCATCATATTTCTGAGAATAAACAAAAGATGTGTGTCTATCTATGGTGTCTGTCCATATTTACCTTGTAATCTTACATTAATATATAAGTAAGTATAATTTTACATTGGCAAGTGTCAGATAAGGGAGAGTGTGGTATTAATAGATCACAGATGATCATGAGTTCTTTACAATTCTTCTAACTGAGAGGTAGAGTAAGTCTATTTTTCCTCCCCCTGAATCTGGCTGGGACCTATGACTTGCTTTGACTGAAAGAATACTGCAGAAGCTGCATGACTTCGGAAGCTAGGTC
>NW_012155393.1:2027-2374 GCF_000956105.1 Propithecus coquereli
GTATCATATTAAATTCCCACAAGCATTCTATGAGTTCCAGTACCTTTGCAACATTGCCAACACTTGATATGATCAGTCTTTTAAATTTTAATTATTGTAATAAGTAAAAAGTGCTATCTGATTGAGGTTTTAGTTTACATTTCCCTAATGATGAATGTTATTTAGCATATTTTTACGTGCTTATTGTCCATCTGCATGTCTTCTTTGGTGAAGTATTTGTTCAGATTTTTTTTCCATTTTTTTGGTTGTTTGTTTCCCTATTATTGAGTTTGGAGAGCTCTTTATATATTCTGAAAATATGAACTTTAGCAGGTATATGCTTTGCAAATATTATCTTCCAGTCTGTG
>NW_012155393.1:5814-6363 GCF_000956105.1 Propithecus coquereli
TTTTTTTTTTTTTATTGTACTGCTAAAAGAAAGTGTCCACTGGGAGCGAAAACATATACAAGAAACTCTGGTCCAAGATTTTCCAAGTCTAGGCTTTTTGAATTGTAAAGCTATAGACTGATGGCTTTAATTTATCATTTACAAGGCAACCATTTTTGTCCTGCTTTGAACAAAGAAAGAAAGAGGCTCTTTCATATGACCAAACTGCTGATGGAATGTGCTAATGACAATTTTATACCTTCATTTGACAATCATCAAGCATGTCCTTACCTCAGGGTCTTTGCACATACTGTTTCCTCTGCCTGAACTGCTCTTCTCCCAGGTTTCAACATGGCTCACTCCTTCATTTCATCCAGGCCTAAACTCAAGTGTCACCTTCTCAGCAAGGCCTTCCCTGGCCATCCTATCTAACAGAGCACTGCAGCCCCCCAGTCCCTTTCCCATGTGACTTTCTTTTCACATACTCTGTTTTATTTTCTTTCTATAATTTATCTTTCTTTTTTTTTTTTTTTGAGACAGAGTCTCACTCTTGCCCAGGCTAGAGTGCAG
>NW_012155394.1:0-344 GCF_000956105.1 Propithecus coquereli
GGCTGTAATTTGAAGCAATTGCCAAGATTTCCCATTGTTCTTAAGGGTCCTGAAAGAGCAAATAGTTCTCTGCTTCTTACTGGATTAACCAGTCACATTTAGTCCTTTCCTCCTTATAGACTATAAAGGAAATGAGAAGGAGGGAAAATGGGGATAGCGTTAGGAGAATTTTCTCCACGCTTTTTGAAAACTCTTGTTCTGAAATTATTTCCCACTGCTAATGTACAATATGGATGGCATAGGCCCAATACTCTTCTATGCATTGTAGAGCTGTGTGTGCTGGGGTGTGTGTGTGTGTGTGTGTGTGTGTGTGTGTATGAGAGAGAGAGAAAGAGAATCTTTCC
>NW_012155394.1:394-1972 GCF_000956105.1 Propithecus coquereli
GGTCTCTAGTAACCATCATTCTACTCTCTATTTCTATGAGTTAAACTTTATTAGATTTGACATATAAGTGAATCATGTGGTGTTTGTCTTTCTGTGTCTGGCTTATTTCACTGAGGATAATGTCCTCCATATTGATCCATGTTGTCACAAGTGACAAAATCTTCTCCCTTTTTTAAGGCTAAAGAGCATTCCATTGTGTGTATATACAATATTTTCTTTATCTATTCATCCATGGATGGACACTTAAATTGTTTCTGTATCTTGGCCATTGTGAATAATGCAGCAATGAACACAGGAGTGCAGATATTCCTTCAACATTTTCATTTCAGTTCCTTTGGATACATACCCAAAAGTAGAAATACTGGGTTGTAAGTTATCATGGTTCTATTTTCTGTTTTCTGAGGAGCCTCCATATCATTTTCCATAATGGCTGTCCTAATTTACATTCCCACTAACAATGTCTGAGTATCCTTTTCTCTACATCCTTTCCAACACTTACTATCTTTCAGGGTTTTGACAAAAGCTATTCTAACAGCAATGAGGTGATATCTCTTTGTGGTTTTACTTTACATTTCCCTAATGATTAGTGAAGCTGAGCATTTTTCATGTACCTATTGGCCATTTGTATGTCATCTTTTAAGAAATGTCTGTTCAGATCCTTTGCCTGTTTTTTAATCAGGTTATTTATTTTCTTGCTATTAAGTTGTTTGAGTTCCTTATATATTTTGAATATTAACCCTTTATCAGATGTATGGTTTGCAAATATTTTCTCCTGTTCTACAGGTTGTATCTCCACTTTGTTAATTGTTTCCTTTACTGTGGAGAAGATTTTTATTTTTATATAATCACATTTGTCTATTTTTGCTTTGGTTATTTAATACCTGTGCTTTTGAGGTCATATCCAAAAAATTATTGCCCAGACCAATGTCATGGGATTTTTCCCTTATGTTTTCTTCTGGTAGTTTTATAGTTTTAGGCCTTATATTAATATTTAAGTCTTTAATCCATTTTGAGTTTATTTTTGCATACAGTATAAGATTAAAATCTAAGTTCATTCTTCTGCATGTGCCTATCCAGTTTCCAAATACTATTTATTGAAGAGACTGTCCTTTCCCCATTGTGCATTTTTGGAAACTTTGTCAAAAATCAGTTTATTGTAAATGCATGGGTTTATTTATGGGTTTTCTAACCTGTGCTATGTGTCTATGTGTCTGTTTATATTACAATACTATGCTGTTTTGATTACAGTGACTTTATAATATGTTTTGAAATCAGGGAGTGTCATGCCTCCAACTTTATTCTTTTTGCTCAAGATTGTTTTGGCTATTTGAAGTCTTTTGTGGTTCCTTACAAATTTAAGTACTGTTTCATTTCTGTTAAAAAAATGACATTGGAATTTTAGTTGGGATTGCATTGAATCTGTAGATCGCTTTGGGTAGTACGAACATTTTCATAATATTAATTCTTCCCATCCATGAACACAGGATGTCTTTCTATTTATTTGTCTTTTCTTCATGTTGCCTCATTTTAAAGAAATAGATAACTGCCCAGCATTAAGGAGCTCAACCGTTTGTTGAT
>NW_012155394.1:3432-4731 GCF_000956105.1 Propithecus coquereli
GTGTGTGTGTGTGTGTGTGTGTGTGTGTGTATGAGAGAGAGAGAAAGAGAATCTTTCCAACTACCAATGACAACACTTACATATAGAAATGCCATATTAAAAAATAAGACATCATAATCTAAAGGAATTTAACTTTCTTGGATATATAACTCTTGTTTTCTGAGAAAGGATCATGAAGTTAGAGTGAGGACTATGAACCTCAGGAAAATCGAAGTCCCCTATGTCATTATCACAGGCTTACCATGTGCTAAGGACCTCTTTTTGCATCTTTTCCTCCTCTCCCACCTGGCTCACAAAAGCATACGTGTGCACACACATCCACACACATTTGCGTATAGATGCTGCATTTATAAACTACAACAGTCCACTGGAAAATGAAGAACTGGCATCAGTTGACTGAATATTTTTGTCTGCTCTGATGTCTAACAATTTGTCTCATTTTTCTCCTCACCACAAGACAGAACAAACCTATCAGCAATTAAATTGACTGATTTTTTTTTTTAATCAAATTGCCTGCTGAAGATTAAAGTCACCTGCTTTGGCAATGGTGTGAATGTTGCCTTTGACCTGTTTGGAGGCTTCTCCTTCTTTACTCACTCCTTTCCAGAATTCCCTCACTGCATTCCCTCCATTCCATCATGCACCCATTCCTGTTGGAGTGGGGCTTTCAACCTCCTCTCTGTGGAATTTAAGTTCACGTTTCTTATTAACCCATTGTCTCTCTGATGCATTTTGGTGCAAAACTTTCTTATAATTTCTATTAAGTGTAAATTGCTACATAGCTCACAGAGGACACAGGCTAATTTGCAAAATTCTGCAATCCTCAGTGGACATTCCTATTGGTAGGGTCAATGAGCTCTTTGCTTGATGAGTGAATGAGTGAGGAGGTGAGTGAGTGAGAGAGCAAGAGGTGCTGTCCTTTTTCTTAATGCATTTATTATTTACCTTACTGGTGCTGAAATGGGCATAGTTTCAAGACTTCTAAGAGGTCCATGCAGTGCTTCCCAGGTAGACGGAGCTAAAAAATGATGTGAAATACAGAGCCCTGTGGCTACTTGCAGACACATAGTGACAGTGTGTTGGAAAATGGAATTTGGGGGTTATACTCAGATTAGAGGCAAGTGACAGATGTTGGCACAGATTATTTATTTCTATAAAGGAATTTACCTTGACACTTGTGAATCAGAAGAAGAAATGTCAGGAGTATTTTCTATGTTGAGTTTTTTTAAGGTGTCTATAGCAATCATCTTTGATACTTTTTATTGACTCATTGTTGATTCCATTCAAAGTTTTAAAATA
>NW_012155395.1:0-1286 GCF_000956105.1 Propithecus coquereli
CCTGTACTTCAGCACTTGTCCAATAGATGTCCTCACTCTCCTAGCAATCAAAGGAAAGGGACTACAGCAAAACACAAAATCTAACACACGACAATGTAATTTCGATACAAACAGAAAATACAATGCTTCATTAAAATTTTACTTTTTCCTCTTTGTCTTTTTTTAGGGGCAATTATTTACCTGTTATCTACAGAATCATGTTCATACATAAAATGAAAAACTAATCATAAATGTCACTGGATACAAATGCTATTTTAATGTTACCATATTTCAACAAATCTAAGATGCCACTGATTGTAAGACACACCACTGTTCAATGTGCTGGAAAGAAATCATGGGAAATGCCTTCAAATAAACCATAACACAAAGGTTTATCATTTAAAATTGTATTTGATACTGACTGCAAGAGTTCTTTTTCTTTTTACTTATTTAAACAGTTTAATCACATTAATCACTTATCATCATAAACTATTTAATAACTTTCTCCATACCCAGTAACTTCACTTTAATGCTGATTCACAGAATATTTCTGGCGACATATCAAACAATTAAAGTTAACATGAGAAACACTAACAATGCTCAGACCTCAACTGAAGTGCTGAGGAAATGAACAGCCATGATTATACTTGTGAATACACAGGCGAACACACACATCAGGGCTGCTGCTTTGCTGGCAGATTGTAAGATGGCATCAAGTGTAAGACTTCACTCAATTTCGTGATGTTAAAATGGAGAAAACTGTGAGTCTCAGAATTAACGAAATACCAATTTTTAAAAAGATGGATAAAAATCCAATAAATAATAAACTCTATGGATATCCAAGTATTGCCAACCCAAAATTCTTTTTGCCTTCCCTGATACACTGGCAATATCATGTACACCTCCAACAGTTATTTCAGTCACCCTTCACCTAACCTGGATTAGCAGTTAAACTCCTTACTAGACTCCCTTATTCACTCTTGTCTCTCCCCCATTTATTCTCAACACAACCACAGTAAATTTTAAAAGCTAAATCAGACCGAGTCACCCCCTTGATTAAACAGTGGAATGGTTTTCTCTAGCACTCTGAATAAAATTGTGGGAGGGCAGGTATTTTGTCTCCTAGAGGACAAGGATTTTGTTTTATTCATTGCTATATCCTTAGGGCTTTGCATACGGTTCGTGTCCAATAAATAGGTGATGAGTGGAACAAGCCAGTCTTACTGTGGCTACCTCTCCAACTTCTCATCTCATAAAGTCTTCCCTTACACCATACGCCTTGCCTTCTAGCCTCCTTCCTGTTCCCT
>NW_012155395.1:2744-4294 GCF_000956105.1 Propithecus coquereli
AAAAAATAAATAACAGTATCTCTCTATATCAATCTTCTAGCTATGCCTCCATGGCAGCAAATGATTTCTATCACGTATCTTTTATAGCAAGGCAACAGTTTCCATGGAAACCACAGGGCAAACATCCATTACGGATGCCAAGGACTTTATAAGCACTCATAAACTGAGACAACCACTTACTTTCTCTTATTAATATTTTAAAATTGAACAATAGTTAGCTACTCAGATTCTGGTTTTGTTGTGTTATCTCTACGAACAAATCTAAAGATGAGTAAGAAACCAAAAAAATTCTGTGCCCCTCTAGCAACAAATGAGCCTCTGGAAATCAGGGGGTGGGGGAAGAAAAGACCCAGAAAGCTATCAAGCCGGCATGCATACCAGAAGATGAAGTCAACCCATACAAGAGAGCAAATCAGAACAGAAATCAGTGACACACTTAAATACAAAACACGAAATTTCCTTCCACTAAGCACAGCAGAGCACATACGTTTATCCAGGCCACCACACAGATCAATACGGAAAAAGAAGACAACTAAACAACTAAAAAAGTGGTCACTCACCTCTCTCAACATATTGTTCTCTTTTTCCTTCTGCTCCAAGAGACTTTCTAGGTGGTGGACATGCATTTCTGCCTCTGCCAGCCGTCTCGTTCTCTCATGGTCTTCCTCAGTAGCCTTAGCAGAGAGCCCTTTGCTCTGCAGCATCTCCAGAAGCTTCTTGATGGATTCATCCCGAGCATTTAAGGTCTGCTTCTGAGTCTCGATACGCAGCTCCATTTCCTCCAGGGTCTTCCGAAGAAGGAACAGCTCTTTGGCCTGCCGTTCATGCTCAGCGTGTAGCCTCTGAAAGTTCTCCTCCGTCAGCTCTGCCACGCAAGGTTCGCCAGGCCTACTGCTGCTGTCTTGCTGAAACAGCTGATTCAGGTCCCTCTGGATCCGCAATTCATCCTGAAGAGCCTGGATCGTCATCTGCATGTGCTAGAACCAAGACAAAAAAGAAAACCCCAAATCAGCTTTCCTCCTCAAGTAGCAAAAACAGAGCAGATTGTAGAGAGTCGAAAATAGCCACAAGGGCTCTCAGAAATCTGCATCCAGCAAATCAGGATTCACCTTATTCTATTTCACAGTTTCTTAAAAAATGATTTAGATAACCTGCAAGATGTCAGTAATTTAACAAGAAGCAAGAAAAGTATGGCAGCTCCTCACTTTGCATAAGACATGATAAAATAAAGACACTGGTCAAAATTAATAGAAGGCATTACGCAGGAACTAAAGTTGAAGGAGGGGGGAAATGGGAAACCTACAGGGGAAATAAACAGGAAAATGTTCATTCAAAAAATATCACCAAAAAATACAAAGGACATCAAAACACAAAATGACTTTCAAATATTATAAACATTAAATAATAAATACTAACATTTAATGAGTGGTTTATATATACCAGATTGTGCCAAGCACTTCTTGTATGTTAATTCAGTTCATTTTCATTATGACATATGTACCATTTTTTATTTTATTGTGATAAAAACACTTAACATGAGATCTACCCTC
>NW_012155395.1:16410-16738 GCF_000956105.1 Propithecus coquereli
CATTCTCTTCATACCTCCACTGTATAATGATATAAAGAAAATATTTTTGTATAGCTATACAATGTGTTTGTGTTCTAAGCTAAATATTATTACTCGAGAGTCAAAAAGTTTTAAAAAAAGGTTTACAAAACAAAAAAGTGGCAGTAAGCTAAGGTCAATTCACTATTGAATAAAGAAAAATTTTCGTAAGTTTAGTGCAGCCTAAGTGTACAGCGTGTATAAAGTCCACAGTGGTGCACGGTAACATCCTAGGCCTTCACAGTCACGCACTGACTCACCCAGAACAACTTCCAGTTCTGCAAGCTGCCTATACAGGTGTACCATGTTT
>NW_012155396.1:0-664 GCF_000956105.1 Propithecus coquereli
TAAATTTACATGTACTGAGAATTCAGGGATGTGTTTGTTTATTGCTATCCATTCATTCAATAAGTAATTATTGAACAAATACTATGTGACAGGCAATGCACTAGATGATTGAGATACACCATCAACCAAAGAGAAAAAGGTGATGTCCTAGAGGAACTTATATCCCAGTTGTATGTGTGGCAGGGTAATACAAAATAAATGGGGAAATCAAACAGTGGTTTAAAAGTGCTGTGGAAAAAGAGCACAGAAGATAAGCAGCATTAGGGTTCCTAGGGTAGGAGAGAGGAGCAGGTTGCGGTATTAAATAAAGCAGGGAAAGACTCTTGGAGATGGTAATTTCTGAGCCAAGATTGTAGGAGGTGAGGCTAGCCAATTAGCTTTGTGAAGGAATGTTCCAGCAGAGGGAACAGATAGAGCGAAGGCTCTGTAGGGGAAGATTAGGGGTTCAGTGTGGTGTATGCTGAGTTTGGCATGTCATCAAACATCCAAGAGGAGATGTTGAGTTGGCAGCTGGATATTAAGAGTCTGGAGTTTGGGAGCAAGGTCTGAACTAAGGAAAGAATTGGGGAGCATTAACACAGAGATGGAGGATCAAGCATCAAGCCTGGATGAAATCACCAAGAGAGCGAGTGTAGCTAAAGAAGAGGACCACATGTGTCTTGAA
>NW_012155396.1:714-1053 GCF_000956105.1 Propithecus coquereli
TTTAAGAAGCCCACAAATGGCTTCAATTAAACAGCTTTTTATGGCTGTAAAATAAGAAGTGGTGAGAGAAACTCCTACACATATTTTTAGAAATCTATAGCAAATATCTCAAGGTACTGCAGGCCTATCCTTTGATCCCAATTAATTAGTTCAAATAAACATTATATACTCTTTGTTATGAATCAACTCATGACTTAACTTTCCTAGCTGGTTGAGTGTAATTTGGAAGAAAGTTTAACATAGATCAGAAAAGCTGACTTCATTAGACAGGTGATGTGTTTTGAGAAATTTAACTTAGCTTTAACAGTTATTTTATGTATAAATGTTATAGGAACTCAT
>NW_012155396.1:2757-3123 GCF_000956105.1 Propithecus coquereli
TTGAGCATTTTTTCATATGTTTATTGGTCATTAGTCTCCTTTTGAAAAGTTTCTGTTCACATTTTTTGCCCACTTTTTAATGGAGTTGTTTGATTTTTTCTTGCTGATTTGCTTGTGTTCTTTATAGATTCTAGTTATCAGCAAATATGCTAATTATCTCATCACTGAAAGAGCAAATACTTGCTATTTCATTCTTAGCATTGATAATTATAGGTTAATGGCTTGATTTTAAGATTGTAAGTAAAACAGCATATGTACGTTCCAAATTTCTAGAGCCAAAAGATTTTTTTAAATTTTTTTTTTTATTTCAGGGTATTATGAGGGTACAAACATTTTGGTTACACTTTATGTCTTTGCCTCACCCAA
>NW_012155396.1:3173-5717 GCF_000956105.1 Propithecus coquereli
TAAATGGAATTTCTCCAAGAGGACTTAATCTCCGAACATGGTTCTCATTTTCTTAATTACAAAGATCCCTCAGGAAGAAATGCTGGATTTTCGAGGATGTCATTAAATAGTGTTTGATAAAGGTTCCATAATAAAGAAGAATTATCGAAGATATTTTTAACTCACTAGTAGAAAAATAGAATTTTATGTATACCCTCCCCACCCCTTGCATGTGCTTTTTAGTTCTGCCTATGAATCAATAGTTTTGTTTAAAACTTCATGTCTACTGACAGGGGTTCCTGACAAGTTGGCTTTTTCTATTAGCCTGTTCCAGGAAGTATCTCTTTTCTACTACACTGGAGTATCATTAGAGTTGACTAAATGCATCAGCTGGATATAACTTAATATTGAAGATGAGGATGATTTGAAATCACTTAAGAATAAGCTTACTTTTCTTAAGTTCCAGAGGTCTTTGCAGTAAGCCTAGGAAACCTCCTGCTCACCCTGAAGTGGGAAGTGTGTTAATGTTTATACCATGTGATTGCTGAGGACACAGAGTGGTGAAGATGTCCCAGGGCAGAGTGCGTAAAGAAGCTGAAAAGTGTTCTGAAGGAATATACTCCAATTTCAGCTGATTGCTATCCCAACACTATTTTTCCAATATTTGCTAAATAGGAAAGAATAGCTCCCATTCAAAAAAAGTACAGAAATTAACTAGGATATAAAAAAAAAAATAAGGCAAAGGGCCTTGATGAAGTTCTTTCTTTTTATTTAGGAAGGGAAACTTTTCCCAGGAACTCATGTCTACCTCTTATTGGCCAGAGAAGGGTCGCATGTCTACCTATACATAAGGAAAGCTGAGAAATCAAATATTTTACTTCAGAGCTCAATCCTAGTAGAAAACAAGGGAGAAAGAGGTTAGAACAAGTGTATGTCTGCTATGCAAATCCAAACAAGACTTGTCTGAGGTCAAATCCAGCTCTGACATTTAATAGCTTTGTGACATTGGGCAAGTTACTTAACCTCTCTATGTCTCAGTTTCTCCATCTTTAAAAAGAGGATGTGATAATAATGGTACTTAATTCAGAATGCAATAGGTTATTGCCTAGAAAGCACTTAAAATAGCACTTGGCACATATGATTACGTGTTAGTTACTATTATCTGCGCTCTAAGGAACTCTTCAGCAAAAAAATTATTGTAATTCCATAAATAATTGCTTGATTATAAAAGGTAGGACTTATAAGCATTTCAAAATAATTTAAGTGTGCAGTTAGATCTGCTTAAAAATATTAAAATGGTCATTTCTTATGGAAGCAAACCAGTGCCAGTAAATACTAAAAGTGTTTTTATTAGAAAAGAAATATGACTTGTGTACTTGGATGAACTCTTGAGCAAGGAGACTAGTGAACGCTGAGTGATTATAAGGATTTAACTTTAAAAACATCTGGAAAGAATCTCTTAAGGGAGTTGTTCTACCTTATTTTCCTTCAGGTTTATAAACTATATTTAAGTTTTCCTAAGCAAGCAGCAGTGTATCCTTAGGGGAACTGTCACAGTTCTCTTCTCCATCAGCCAAAGTTAACTCACCGTGAACTGCAAACTTATGAAGACTCTCTTTGTCCCATGACCTAAAACTAAGGTTTATCCTAAAGAAAGAAGTCAGCTCGTAAATAGAAAGGTAAGCTCATGCTGGATGGGAATTTACTGATGAATGAAACGGAGGCTCATGTCTGGATGAAAAATTTACCTCTCAAAGTGTTTACAGTCCACTGAGAGGGGAAAGTAATTTACAAATAACAAAAGTACACCAGTTAAAGTCTTAAGAGAAATAGAGAAATATTGGTAGCCATGCTCTGAGAAGGAGAGATTACATGCTATGGGGTGATTGAAAGGGTCCTGCAGCAGATGGCATTTGTTTGTCCTTAATGGGAAAGCTGGTTTGGACAGGTAGCATTGGGAAGGGTATTTATGGCAAAGGGAAAGAAGGAGCAGGCACAGGAAAAGGAAACTGCAGGATAGATATTGCACTAGATGTTGAGAAACAGGGTCATGAGTAAGCCAGAAACAATCCTTCTTTCAGGGATATTACCCTTTATTAGGAAAGACAGAAAATAAGGAAGAAGACAACTAAGTACATTGACAATGAGGGTTGTGAAGCAAATAAATATGGGATAGAAAAGATGGTGACTGGAGGCAGGTCCAAGCCAGGGCAGAGGTGGAAATTGCTATTTTTATAGCGTTGCCATCACACTGGCCTTTTTGAGAAGGTGACATATGAGTAAAGACCTGCAAAAACGGAGATGTGAAGATCTAAACTTCCCACTTCAAGAGAGCAGCAAGTGTAAAAGCTTTGAAATGAGAAAAGCAGGAATACCTGTGGTGCTGGAACAGAGTGAGTGAGAAGCATTGTGGAAGATGAGGTTAGAGGCGAGGCAGGATCTAGATTACCAATTGCCAAGGAAGCCTAGGTAGGAGTTTGGATTTTATCCTAAGTATAATGGGAAACTGCTGATGAATTTAAAGAGGAAAGCAACATGGTCTGAATACATTAGTAAGAATAAAAA
>NW_012155396.1:5767-6132 GCF_000956105.1 Propithecus coquereli
GAAGGTAGTCCCTGATTTGTGTAAAGAAATTAAATATCAAGATTTCAAAATGTTGTACAAAAATCATGATATTATGAAGAGTCCCATGATGTCTCTACCATATGAAAAAATTTGAAAGCCATTAAGATAGATTTTTTTGTAAACTGTTAAGCAACCTGAAGAAACTAGCTAATTTTATTCAGGGTGTTCAAATGACTAGGCTTTTGTCCACATGCAAAATACATTTAATTTCTAAAACAATACAAGTTTCTTTATAAAACTATTGTACAATAAATGGAATTTCTCCAAGAGGACTTAATCTCCGAACATGGTTCTCATTTTCTTAATTACAAAGATCCCTCAGGAAGAAATGCTGGATTTTCGAG
>NW_012155396.1:6182-7125 GCF_000956105.1 Propithecus coquereli
TAGGAGTTTGGATTTTATCCTAAGTATAATGGGAAACTGCTGATGAATTTAAAGAGGAAAGCAACATGGTCTGAATACATTAGTAAGAATAAAAACCAGTTTGCCTGCCTGTGGAATAGACAGCAGGGGCCAGAATGGTTGCCAGAAGGCTGCTGCATTGTCTCTGGCAGATCTAGGGTCCATGTGTTGCAGGTACTGACTAGTCACAGGATCAAGATCTGGAAAGCTCCCTGCTGTGCCAGGTGTTAATCTTTTAGTTTTTACTTCAAGGGCAGTCATATAGGGTCTCAGGGGAGGGTTCAGAGTGGCTGTTAGGGATTCCTGGCAGGCTTAGGTGGTGACTAAAGAATTATATGCCGGCTGGTCAGAAGTGGCTCAGTATTTTAATAACCAGTACAGTTGTACACGTGTGCCTTGGTTAGCTCATCCCAGTCTTGGGTGGAGGTTATGGAGGCAGTGAGAAGAATCAGACTCAGGATTTATTTTGGAGATAGAAATTACAAATAGGCTTGCTGATGAACGTTGTAAATAGCACCTGACCTTATAAAGGTGAGTTTGATAAGACTGGTAAGACTGGGTATATAACATTTGTTGCAAATTCTTCTAAAATACATTGCTTCACTTTACAGTCTCAAGAAAGAAACGAATTTTTCAAAATCTTTTTCCTTTGCTGATCTGAGTACCTCAAAGGGTTTCAGGGTTCTTCTGAACATGAATTCTCACTGAATAATCGTGTAGGGCGGAGATATAAAATACTAGGATAAATAGTAATTAACTTCAGGACAAAAACTAAAACATCATTTTAATTAAGTTTTTGTTATTTACTCAATTTCTTAGAACTGATTTCCCTTTCTTTAAATTAAATATTGTAAGGAATTTTGCTTTTTGGTGACTTTAGCTAATTATTTTCTGGTCAAAAGATAGAATATAAACTCCTGAATAT
>NW_012155396.1:8040-9073 GCF_000956105.1 Propithecus coquereli
TGTTCAGATATAAATGCTGATCAATCCTTTCTAAAGCAAACAATCTCCGGATACTCTGAGTTTGTGTAAATTTTAGTTTGGCTTACCTCCAATAGAGAGCAAAATTCCCCCATGAAAGACTGTGATACTGTAGAGTTTGAACAGCCAGGGGAAAAGTGGAAGACAATGAATTGAATTATTTAATATCATAAAGAGAAAATAATTCAGATTTATGAGTTAATTCAAATAAAAAAATGATTTTAGGGCAGATTGAGGCCAGAGTGTAATGTCTTTGTTTTATTTTGTAAAACAAAAAACCCAATTCCTTACTAGTGCCATGGGATGATAGCAAAGGTTGCTGTGTTAATATCCTGGGTTCAGAAAACATCACTGAGGCTTCCATTATAAGATTCAGTTCCTTCATCTTAATAGTTTGAAGAAAGTAGAGAACATAGACTAATGGGTTCTACTAAATTCTCTATCCCAAACCTTTTCACCAGTGGATCTAAACAATACATCCATAAAGATGCACACAGATTATACTGTATTTGAAGTGTAGTAACTATTTATTGAGCACGTACTATGTGCTAGGCAATATGCTAGGTGGTAGAGATCCAACGATAAATAGCAAAGTCCCTGCCTAGGAGTTGCTTACAGTTCAGAAAAGCAGAGAACCCTATCAGTAGTTAACTTTGGTATGGGTTTCTTGTATGCTTTGAGTAATCATCAGCTTTCTTTTCATTGATCAGTCACTACTTCCACCAGTGTCTGAACCCAGATTGTTGGCATAAACCAATTTCCTTACCAGGGTTGTGACATAAATGTCAAAGTCAGTGACTTATACCTCTTATACTTTTGGTATTACTTACCCTTTGGTTTTACCTTTTCCGGCTCAGCGACTTCATTTTGCTCCAGATCACACAAGGCTTGTTACTGCTACACCCGCCAATGCTCAAATTTATCTGTCTTGCATCTTCACATCTGAGATATTAACCAGAACGTGTGTAAAAGCAAGTCTGTACCACTGTGGTATCAGCAAAGATGAGAGAATTAG
>NW_012155396.1:9413-11390 GCF_000956105.1 Propithecus coquereli
TTTTGGATGGTTATAAAATATCAACTTATGCAATCAAATTGGATCCTAAGATTGTGGAATAATTGTGTAAAAGAAACTATGGAGGGAATATCTAAGCATTCTCAACTGTAAGTTTCTTTTTAAAAACATATTTACTTTTCTTCTACAGTATAAAGTCCTTTACTGTTTGTCAAAGAAATAATAAACTGTCCTTAATAATCTAATGAATAACAAAATTTCCATTAGAATTTTGAAATGTGCCTTGAATCTGGTAAATGTACATTTCTTAAATGAATGACCACAAAAAAAACTATTTAAATGAGCTAGAACATAATAAAGTGTAAATATATTGAAATTGCTCATCAAAAAAGCTCCTAATATTCCAATAAATTAAACTCAATTTGTCACATTCAACACCCCCTTTTATCTACTAAGCTTCATTATCCGTAGCTACATTTTCCTTCATTCTTTCATATGGACAATGAAGATTTTCTCAGTCTTTGGTAAAACATTTGGATCTCTAGCTCTTCTTTGTTTTTCATAATGTCATGCTCTAAATTCCTCCTACCTTGTTTATGTAGTTTCTCTCTGTAGCCATTTCTGAAAAAGTGTAAATATATTGAAATTGCTCATCAAAAAAGCTCCTAATATTCCAATAAATTAAACTCAATTTGTCACATTCAAAACCCCCTTTTATCTACTAAGCTTCATTATCCGTAGCTACATTTTCCTTCATTCTTTCATATGGACAATGAAGATTTTCTGAGTCTTAGGTAAAACATTTGGATCTCTAGCTCTTCTTTGTTTTTCATAATGTCATGCTCTAAATTCCTCCTACCTTGTTTATGTAGTTTCTCTCCGTAGCCATTTCTGAAAAAGTAATATATTTATAATCCATATTTCAATATTTCTTCTAATTCATAAAGCATCTATTTTCAAGATTGTGCTAAGAACTTGAAAGGCACTTTCAGAACAAACTATCCTCTTATAAGTCATGATAAAATAGACATAAATAAATACTATGCTGAGAAAATGGGACATAAAATCACTTTATCTAGAAAGATCCAGAGGTGGCATTAGGGCTTAGTTTTTCTTTACTTATGTCCTGTTAAATTTATACTCATTTCAGGGGGAAAAACCTCTGGAATGAGAAAATTAGTCTTGAATTAGACTTAATTAGGGAGCATATTATCAAATACATCTTGAGAGACTGATATGGAATAGGCTGCTTAATAAAGCCCAATAGCTTATATTAAAGAGTTTATGCTGAGAATAAAGAATAACATGGTTAGAATTTTTCTGAAGATGACCTATAATGTGAGAACTGCTTTAAAGGTAGCCAAAGCAAGCAAAGGTAGGCAGCAGGCTGTTGCTGCTGTCCAAATAAGAGATACAGTAGATGAGTGGAGATGAGTAGTGGGTCAATGGGTGAATTAGGCTCACGTTAAGGAAGCAAAATGTATAGAATGATTGAAGAACTGCATGTTCTTCCCTATAAGGGAAAAGGGAGTGTCAAGGATGACTCTTGGATTCCTGCGAGTCTGCTGTCTTTTAATTATCTGGTAACTGTGAAAGAAGACCAGAGTTAGTGGACAGAAAAATCAAGAGTTTGGTTTGAGACATATTGAGTTTGAGGTATTTTTGAAGCATATAAGAGGAGATGTCAAGCTGGCACGTTTAGTGCTTGGAGAAGTCTGGACTTGAGAGGTAAATCACTGAGTCTTCCACACAGGGGTTGTACTTGAAATTAGTTCAATTACCTAGTATCAGAGTATAGAAGAGAAGAAGAAAGGTCCTACAAAAGGAAATGTTGGATCACAACAGGCAAGGGAAGTGATTTTTTCAATGAGGGTGTGGTCAGCAGTGTCAAATACTTCTGTGTATTTTAATGAGGTGATGCTTAAAACATACTCAATGGATTTAATTACATGGATACCTTTTATGACCTTCATGAGAAAGATTTTGGGAAAGGCATAGAACTCAAAGGCAGATTCAGTA
>NW_012155396.1:22893-23855 GCF_000956105.1 Propithecus coquereli
ATCTATGCAAAATTGTAAAATTCAAATATATGTTTTGAAAGACATTGCTTTTTTCTTGTTATTTGAGTTGTTTATAATTATAAATTCAAATGCATTTCTATCATAGTGTTTCTAAATTTACTATTTGAAATATTCATAATACTACTTACTTCCAATTGTAATTAATACTAACTTGGCAGTATATAAATAAAATACTTCTTTTATTTAAACCTATGACTAACAATCGAATTTGCTTTTTTTAAAGAATAAAAAGTGGTGGCAATGTTGAACTTTATCTGAGCTCTGTGCTCTCACTATTTTGTGTCCTTAGAAATGGCAAGCCTCAAAGGACCCCTCTATTGCCCTCACATAATTCAAGAGAAGACCTACTTGCACCCTTCCTCAATGACTCAGATGGGACACCCAACTCCATCCTTCTTCAGTGACTCAAATAGGATTGATCTCCACCCTTCCTAAATGGCTCAGAAGGGATCCATTTCTATTCTTCCACAGTGTTTCATATGGGACTCATATTCATCCTTCCTCAGTGACTCAGAGGGGACTTATCTCAATCCTTCTTCAGTAGCCCAGAGAGGAATAATTTTCACCCTTTTCAGTGAATCAGACAGAATCCATCTCTATCCTTTCTCAATGACACATACAAGACCTAACTCCACATTTTCTGAATGGCTCAGAGGGAATCCATCTTTACTGTTTCTCAGTGAGTCAGATAGAACCCATATCCACCTTTCTCAATGACTAAGATGGGACCCCGATCTATCCTTTCTCAATGATTCAGAGAGGACACATCTCCATCCTACCTCAATGACTCAGATGGGAATGATCTAGACCCTTTCTCACTGACATAGACCCATCTCCATCCTTCCTCAGTGCGTCAGGTAGGACAAATCCCTAACCTTTCTCATAATGCAGAGAAGACCCATCTTTATTTTTCCTCATTATTCAGATAAAACCAAACTTTG
>NW_012155396.1:23905-25051 GCF_000956105.1 Propithecus coquereli
AAACTAATGAATGATTTAGATGTTGTGGTCTTCCTGTGGGAAATGGATAAAATACAAAAAACAAACAAAATGATCAGGAATTGGTAATGACCTTGCTAGTATGAAAAGTCATGCCAGGATAATCTAAATTGATATACAAACACAGAAAAGGAATACAAAATTATTCAGAAAATAAAGGCTGATGCTGAGGGAAGAGAATGTGAATAGATGATAAACTAAAAGGAAGATATGTTCCTATTTTCTTTCCTCAGATGTGATTTGTGAATCCCATACATGGTAAATTAAAATGAAGGTATATTCCCATTGTTTTTCCTCAGATGTAATTTATTTGATGTCCTTGCTTCATGGATCTTAAAATTTTTCTGCAACAGAGTGATCTTTGAGGGTCTGTACAAATCAAGTTGATACATAGACATGGGCAACACTTGGCCAATCTATGAATAACTTGTAATTTTTCTTTGTTTTCCTGCTTCCTTTTGATTCTTGCTTTCTGGTGCAGCCTTCTCCTCACCCTCAAAAAAACTTAGCCTGGAGACTTGCTAATATGTACTTACCGCAACTGAAAGTATTGCTTTACCTTCACCAAGATGTATCAGCCTTTAGAGCCTGATATCGTCTGGAAGCCGGAAGTAATTTTTGGATCCAGGAGTAAACCTAACAAAACCTACATTTGAAAAGACAAAATTGTTGATGGTAAATGGTAAACATCTAATGATTTGCATATCGATAATTGACATGGGGTCTATGGTTGATGATGACCTTGGAGGAAGAAGGCCTGCTTTTACCCAAACTCAGCACTCTAGACATGAGTGTGAGCATCAACTCTCTTGAAGTTTAGCTTTGGGTATCTCTCTCTGATTAGACACTTTCGTGTCAAATTAAAAGGAGTACCTTAGAGAGTGCCTAGTTTCATCTATGTTCATAATTTTCTCTATGGACAGAGGCCTAGAATTTCGGGGTTATTTCTTAGTATTTTACTTGGGATGGTGAGAAAGAGAGAGATCAAATAGGTGGGCTCTAAGAAGTTCATCTGTGCTTCAGAAAACGTGATTCGTTTTAAAAATGTATCTAATATGTTGATAATTTTAATAAAATTTTGTTTGAACAATTCCTGTTTTTTAAAAGAGTTTGAAACCCCAATGTTTT
>NW_012155396.1:25101-26138 GCF_000956105.1 Propithecus coquereli
AGATAATTCATTTCAGTAAGTTACTGTTAAGATTAGAGGTAATGTAATTAAAACATACATGAAGAAAACATCCTTAAGAAGGTGGTCAACTTTTAAAACAATCAACTTTGTTTTATCTTTTCCCATGATACTGTTATAGGAATATGGGAATGTTATCTTTTTCCATAGTATTGTGGCATACATATTGATTGCCTACCCAATAGCCATTACAGTCTTCCTTCTTTCTTGATTGCTTCCCAATCCGGAAACTGAAAGTGTCATGTTCTCTTTCCGGGTTCACCTTGCAACTAGGAGTCGCCTTGTGATCAAGTTCTAGCCAATGAAACAGAAGAGAGTTTCTCTGGGGAGCTCCTGGAAACCATGTAATTTTGTTTATAGGAGGAAAGATAATGAAAAGAGTCAGTTTTACTCATTCCTCCTTACCTTTTAACTGGAATGCTATCACGAGAAGAAATTATGCCTACAGATGCTGCTGTCATTTTGAGACCATAAAAAGTGGCACTGGTGTCACTCAGAGATTGACAGTGTAGAAAGGTGGGAAGAGATGGGGTCCTTGATAACTGCTGAGCTCCAACACCAGCCCTGGAACCACCTACCTTAGTCACCTTGCAATGTGAGAAAATTGAATATTTTTATTATTTAGGTTTTTACTAATCAGGTACTATTTTATTTACAGTCAAAAGTAGTCTAACAAGTAGAACATGGTTTTAGAAATTGACAAGGGAAGATAGACAAATGGCCAAAAAACATATTAAAAAATGCTTGCCACTAATCATTAGGGAAATGAAAATTAAGACCACAATGAGATAGCACCTTACCCCTGTTAGAATGGCCATTATTAAAGAATGAACTAACAATAGATGTTGGTGTGGATGCAGAGGGAAAGGAACGCGTATGCATTGTTCTTGGGACTACAAATTAGCACAACCTCTATGGAAAACAAACAGTATGGAGATTCCTTAAAAAATAAATATAGACTTACCATTCAATCCAACAATCCATTGGGTATCTACTCAAAGGAAAAGAAGTCATTTTAT
>NW_012155396.1:37764-38850 GCF_000956105.1 Propithecus coquereli
CATTACTGAGAAGAAAATGGAAGGTATCTTGGTAACATTTCTGCCATAGATCGAATGCTTGTGTCCCCCACTCCCAATTCATCTGTTGAAACTTCACTCCGAGTGTGATGATATTTGGAGGTGGGGCTTTTGGGAAATAATTAGATCATGAGGGTGGAGCCCTCATGAATGGGCTTAGTGTCCTTATAAAAGAGACCTCAAAGAGTTCCCTTGCCCCTTCTGCCATGTGAGGACACAGCGAGAAGACAATTGTCTATGAACCAGTAAATGGGCCCTCATCAGACGCTGAATCTGCCAGTGCCTTGATCTTGGACTTCTCAGCCTCCATAACTGTGAGAAATAAATCTCTGTTGATTATAAACCACCCAATCTACAGTATTCTGTTATAGCTGATCAAATAAATTAAGATAATTTCCCTTAGCATACAGAATTTGCTTTAGCATTTTTTTAGCACAGTTCTGGTGGCAGCAAATTCTCTCAGTTTTTATTTACCCAAAAATGTCTTTATTTTACTTCCATTTTTAAAGGATAGTTTTAGTAGCTAGGGAATCCTAATTTTCCCTCCAGCATATTAAAGATGTCATTCTGTTGTTTTGCGGCCTGCAGAAATTGTTTCTGATGAAAAGTAAGCTCTTTTTCTTGTAATTGTTTCTTTATAGTACGTACTGGGTTTCTAACTTTTCCCTTTGAATTAAAATTTTTTTTTCTTAATGTTTGGCTTTCAATAGATTGATTGTGATATATCTAAGGGTGTAGTCAAAATGTATAAATATGAGTTCATGAGAGCAATAATTATCCCTTAATTGTTAGGGACAGCATATCATATATAATCACAAATGTTTTCCTCTGCCCAAAGACAAAAAAAGACAAGTTACCTTTCTGTCTCCCTCTTCAAGCAGGAAGCTTTTTTTCACTTTTCACTGATGTATGGTCTTTCAATGTCTCCTGCTCTGTCTCGAGAACTCAGTTCCAACTATACAACTTATATGGACCTTTTTTCCTGACACCATGGAGCCAATAAAACCAGGGCTCTAGATTCCTTTTATTAGATAGTACCATCGAGGGATAGATTCAGCTGTAGAACCT
>NW_012155396.1:40281-43201 GCF_000956105.1 Propithecus coquereli
AACAAAATTATCCAACAGAGATGGGCCTACTCTAGCAAGGAGAGGGGTGTTTGTTCGCTGTCCTTGTCTTGCTTTTTTTTCTAAATAATTTTTGTTTCAAAATATTAAGGGGTACAAGTGTTCTTGTTACATGGATGAATTGTATAATGCTGAAGTCAGGGCTTTTAGTGTGCCCATCACAAGAATAGTGTACATTGTACCCGATAGGTAAGTTTTAAGTTCTTGTGTTTCTAATCAAGATCATTGAGACCAGTTAACATTGCAAGAATGTAAGAAAAGGAAATGAACTAAATGGGTTAAAATTTCCAATTTATCCTAATGATATTTTAATAGCACTTCCACTGTCCAGCTGAGGCCAAGTCACACAATGACAAATCATGCAATGCCTCATGGTGAAGACTAGATTTTATCTACTTCAAATCGAACATCAATGAAAGGTTTTAAGTTGAGTGACACATCACTGTGATTTATTTTGTAACAAAATCAGTGCAGAACTGATTGGAGTGGAGAACTGATTGGAAGGAGACAGGAGCAGGTGCAGGGAGATCAGTTGTGGGTGGGGGTGGGGGGCCTTTGCAGTAAATAGTCAACGTCAGTTTTGTGGTTTAAACTAGGATAATGGCGGTGAAATAGAGACATACTTTGGAGGTAGAACGAAGAGGACTTGATCTATAATTGGATGTGAAGAGTGGAAGAAAGGAAGGAGTCAAGGAGAATTCTCAGGTTTCAAGCCCTAGAAACTAGATCGTGGAGGCATTTGCTGGGAAAGGAAGCAATAAAAGACGAGCTCAGGAAAGAAATAGAGTTTCAAAGAATGAAGTAGATGGTTACGTAGACAAGTGGATATTCAAGTCTGGAACTGACAGTCCATGTCTAATCTAGATGACAAATTGGAAATCATAAGCATATTATATTAATTAAAGCCACAGCCTGACTATCACCTCAGAGTCAACTCTAGAGAAGAGAAAAAGACCTAGGATAAGACCTGATAATATTTATTGAAAATTATTTTGGTTTTCTTTTCAGTTCCATTGATATTTTTATATCAGTAGGACATGATTTTAATTATAATAGTTTTACAAGTTTTTATACTTGTGAAAACAACTCATTACTAATTACATCTCATTTAAAAATATTTTTGCCTCATCTCCCCTATATTTTCTTACATACAAAATTTGTATCACTTTACTAAATTAAAAACTTCTTTTTGGAATATTACACTAGTTATGATTTCACAAAAGTTAGGTATAAAAACAATAACATTTATTTGATATCATTGACTTAAATAATTTTTGAGCCAGACAGGGCAGTAGAGCTTGTCCTAGCCCATCAAGATGAAGATACTGATGATAGGACCTCACACTGGATGAGTGGTCAAGAGGTGGCCCAGAGGGAGAGATTTGATTTTCATTTGAGGGGAAGGAAGAAGGCACAGGGTCACACAAACTGGGAGCCAGTGGAAAGACATCCTGGCAACTCATTGGCAGTTAACACTGCCCCATCTCCAGATAGTGCCAAAGCAAATGGAATATTCAAAACCATTAAAGGAAAAGTCTAATTTACATTCAAATAAAGAGGAACTTGGTTAAGTTTGTGTACTATGATTATTTCTGATAATAGGTTTCAATCTTTCTCTTCCTTTTTAAAAGCTCCAAGTCTCATCAAACCTCGTGGATTAGAAAATACTCTAGAAAAGTGATCCAGTCTATTTTTAACTGATCATTCTTAATCTGCAGTATTACGTTCAGATGAACCTTTCTCTGCTCTCGTGAAGGAACACTCCCTTTCCCACATCATTTCTCCCAATTTGAAATTTGGAGAATGATGTTTAGGAAGCATGAAATTATATGTAATTTTGCAAGTTCTTATTTTCCCTTTCAGTGCCTGTGCTTGTAGCTCTCTCTGCCTGCCTCATTCCATTACTCTCTTGTCTGGCTAACATCTACTCATCTCTAAGAATTTAGCTCAGAGGTCAATCTCTTTAAGAAGCTTCTATACCTTTCTCTGTATTTTTTGTGTGTTTCCCAACTCTCTCATACTCATCTCTATCACAGCATCTGTGACAATGTATTGTAATGTTGATGTACTTCCTTGTGTCCTTCACTAGAGTGTGACCTCTTACAAATTTCAGGATGGTCTCTTTGATCTCTGCATCCCCAGAACCTAGTAAAAGGCCCCATGCTGACCAGGCATTCAATAAATATTTACTGAATCAATAAAAACCAATCTACCTTCTTAAGAAGAATTCCACATATAACAAGAAACAGAGCACTCTCCAAATTTCACACATTAATAGAACACATAACTTGGAAATATGAAAAAGAGATTTATGAACCTAAGAGTTGAATATATTAGTTTGAAATTTATTTTCTTCTGTCATTAACATGGAACCGTTTTTAAGAGAAATAGATGCCTGAAGCTCATGAAGTGCGAATGGGACAGGCATATAAAAACTTATTTTTCCAGGTTCTGGAGCTGATGATAGATTTTAGAGCTGCGAGGCCTGGTGTAGTGGGAGGAGTGCCACACTCTTCAGGCAAATGTAGCTTGAAAATTCCACCCCTGGGACACAGTCCTTGCAAAAAAAGATATCTCTTTCACAAGAGATAGAAAAGATGTTCTAAATACACAGGAAGCCAAAGGTTGAATAAGAACAGAGAGAGAGAGAGAGAATATGCTCTCAGTAAAACTTGAATTTTGTCTACCTATAAAACATATGGCAAAGCTAGTCTTTCTTTTCTTTTTCTGGCTTTTTGTCAAGTTGTGTTGGAAGAGAGCATTTCTCAGTATATAACAGAATGTTCCCTAATGGAGCCTTCATGCAAAGATGAAACCATACTTTGGTATATTGGAGAAGAGTATGAACAGTATTTTTTTAACTTAGAAAAATTAATACATTATTCAAATTAAGTTCATACAG
>NW_012155396.1:43894-52680 GCF_000956105.1 Propithecus coquereli
TTATAAAAGCCCAGTATGACACTTTCTTCATTTTACATCTGGAATCCTAAAGCTGTAAGGTTAAATGATTTGCCAAGTTGATGAGGGCTTAAAGTCATTGGCTTTGGAGACAAAGGGAAGGTGGGTTAATGAAATACTCGCCCATGGGAAAGAACAGGGAGACTTTGATTTTGGATGTAGGTTGGTGTTTGGCAACACTGGCTGTTAACTCTAAGATGAATTATTTTAAAGGAGGAAGGAGAATTTTTGCTTTTAAATAGAAAGTCCTTTATTTATCTGACATTATCCTAGGTATTTTGCATGATATGGTATTTATTTCCACAGTGATCCTTCCCTGTGATTAAAGCAAGCTGGTATAATTTCAATAATAGTTCAACATCACTCTGCCCTTGAAATCACAAATGAGAGGATGGATACAACTGATGCATGAAACACGAAAGTTTGAGGTAGAGATAATTTGATGAAGAAAATATTTTACAGAGACTGTAAATCCAGTGGCTTGCAGCTGTGCACAAATTTACTAGGAGAAGTTGTAAAAATACCAAAATAATTCATTTCCACAATGCTTTATGCATCTGAAGTCACTTTCATGCTCCAGAGTAGGCAATTAATGCCGAGATTTAAAAAAATGCCCATTAGATGACAGCTATCCTACTCTTTGAGTTAATTGTTTTAAAAAAAGCATTTGATTAAAATCTACCCTTTGCAAATGTCAAGTTAGAACACCCACTTTATTTGTATCCAAGTCATCCATTCACAGAGCCACTTGAGACGGGAAGGATATTTTTGTTCTTTATTTTTCTTGCTAATTAATGTGAATCGGTGTCATTGAGGTTTAATTAGCTCAAAGTAGGTATTTTTTATTAAATGAAGAAATGTTGTTTTATCATTTTAAACCATGAGTGGGTTTCATTCATAAAGCTTTACTACTTGGAAAGAAAAAGAAAATCTTAAAGTCTAATGGAAAGTAGGTCCTCAAAGCTGAGAGAAAAACAGTAATTGTTTTAACTTACTGTTGAATGGGGGCAGTATATTCCAGTGGGAAAAAGCTAATTGTTAAGCCATTTTTTTTTCTTTTAGATATTAACCACCAAAATTTATGGCAATGTTTGAGATTGGCAAAATTTATATCATTTTAGAGTTTTCAGAATCCTTTTAGTGCAGTACTCCCAAAATAAAATAAATAAATTGAAGGGGTGGTATATATAGTACATCAGCAGAGGGAATATGAGTTTTCTAAAAGAAATTTTTAACTGTTTATTCTCATTTTGTTGATAATCTCAAGTGTAATATGAGCATATTTAAGATCATGCAAAGGCCTTATATAGCTCCCTCATTTCAGTGATCAGATTTGCATTTATGTTTCTGATAGTACACTCAAACAGATCTCAAATGATGTCACGGTACATGCCATGAATGAATGTGGCACAGTAGATCAAACTGAAAAAAGTAGTGGGAGCATTGAATCTTCATGAGGCACACAGAATAGATATACCAAACTCTAAAGAGCCTGCACCATTTTATTTTAAATCGGATTTCCAATGTGAGCAGGTGCCTTGCATGAATTCGGCTTTGTGCGTTATCAACTTGCAACAATTAAATAGCACTTAAGTATGGAGATGGAAGATATCTCTGATGGAGAATATTTTTGTTCTGAGTTCAGCAAAATTTTAGCTAGATACCATATAATACAAATTTCAACAAATCTACAATGCTTATTACCAAGTAAGAGAAAACTTAAAAAAGTTAGCAAGTGAGAATTTACTATATTGCTGTTAGAGGCTTGTTTGCTAGCCGGTTAAGAATGAGAGCTGATAGTCCTAAACTAGCAACAAATAGCCTTGAAGTTATCAATGACATTTTGTATAACAAACAATAACAACAACAACAACAGTATGCTCTGGATTTGTTTTGTTGAAGATAAAATACAGGAACAGACTAAATACAGAACCAAGCATAGGGCTACATCTTTCTGTTTTTAGATTCAACATCAGTAATTTAGCTTTGGAAATAAATGTGTCACGTTGATGTGGTAAATTTAACTTTTATTTTTGCTTTGGTTAATTTAATAGGTAACTTTGTTCTGCTTTTATAGTTTTATTACAGCTAATCATATAAGAAATCTACAAGTACTTTTACATCTGAGCATCTTTCTTTAATATTAAAATAAAAGTGATTTCAGTCAACAAGAGTCTGGAAGAAATGTTTTCCCTTTAAAGGCATCTGTGACTGAGATAAGATTGTCCACCAAATGATCCTTTTGTTCTGTGTGGTAGATGGGGTTTCCTTCAAGCAGAGGTGGAGAACTAGATTCTTCTGCAAATGATTTATTGAGGAAGTGATTTCAGGAGAAGGGACATGAGATGAGAAGGATGGGGCAGGGGGAGGAGGGAAGCAAGGATGTGGTCTCAGCTGGAGCCCAGCTGGAACCAGTCTGGTCCGTTGAAAGCTATGGAGTATGAATTCCGCCAGTTTATCCAGCGTCACCAAACATTGCAGGCTGCCCCCGGAGGAATTACAGCAGTTCCTGTTAGGAAAAGAAAAATAACTGTGAGCTGCGAACAGCTGCTAAGGCATGAGAGCTGGGGACGGGTGTTCCAGCCCAGTAAAGTGGATCTGGGCAGAACTACAATGAGGCCCCCTATAGTATTTGATTTACAATGCTCAGATCTACTTGCTTCTCACATTAAGTCAACTCCATCTAGGTATAGCTTTTCCAGGTTTCTAAATGGTTAATTATCTGGGAAAACTTACAAGAAGTCTATTTAGACAAATTATATCTCTTGCTTCTGCAGTTGATACTCATTACTCATTACTTATTACCTATCTCCTCTACCACCCATTCTAGACTTCCCTCTCCCTCAGCTAGCACCTCTGCTGGACTAGTTGGCTTATCCTGTGGCAACTAAGGCCCTAGTTACCCTGCCTTTATCAGTCCACGGTTACTAGACTTGCCCATTACAGTAAAATTGGTCATGGAAATACAAAGAATAGTCCTGCAAATCACCCTGCTTGCATTAGATGGTAGCAGCTCCACCTCTTCATGATGAGCAGAGTCCGTCACCCCTGCCAGTGTGGAAACTTTTTGTCTGATGGTGCACCATCTTGAGGAGTCCCAAATGATCAGGAATCAGCCAGGACTTTAAGTTTATTGGGATTTTCCCTGTATTCCCCGGTAAAAAATCCACCCTCTGAGAACCAGAACCCACAGAGTGTGAAAGCAGGAGCAGGGAAAAAAAATTCCCTGAGTGGATATCTGGGAGTGGTGATGAGTGGGCCCACTCCTATTTCCACATCTTGGTTCCCAGGCCTTGCATTACCGTTACTGTGGACACAGCACTGTTTAATGTCTGTTGATTTAGAGTATATATTTCATCCTGAAAAATAGGGTATAAATTGTACTCTTACAAAGTGTCTTCTTTGAGGCTGAGTTTCAACTGAGCCCTCAAGGGGAGTTCCCACTACTCTATCAAGCCAGCAGCTTCTGAATGATCCAGTATATTGTTGGATCAATATAGATTCCACAGCTATATGCCACCACTGAACATCTTTTGCCATTTTTTTGGCAATGCTATGTGGAATTGGGAAATCTTAGATCAGACACTCTGAGCCATTTGTCTGGTGCTAGCTGAGGCAATGTGGTCATTGTGGGACTGACAGTTGATTGACAGTCTGGATGAAGTATTGCCCCTTGTAATACAGAAAGGGTTCTACTTGCTACCAAATGACTGGTCTCTTTGAAGGATGATACTGTGTTCTCAGTGTTGCTGTCTGTTTTTGGCATATTGGTCATTCAATGGTGGCAGTAGTTGATCAGCCTTCACGAGAGGGAATCCATGCTGTTTGGGGGCCCTCATGTGGCCTTCATCTCTGCTAGGATTGCTTCTCTGTTCTAGAGCCCATTGCACAAGCACTCACTTGGTAAGAACAGATGCTGGCTGCCATCTACTGGCTGACTCATCCCATTAATTTTACTATTTAGTTTCTCTCCTACAGTGGATGCTCTTTTGCGAGCACTGACCTAAGATGCAAAGATCATTGTAAGTTGCATTCACTTCCACATATCCGTTCAATACTTATTCTCCATACTTCCTTGTCACTAATCTAATCTTGTACTTCCAGGCCTCTAACCAACCAGATAAGTCATTTATAATGTTCATGAATTGATTTTGACCCTTACCATAGACTACTTTGTCCTCTCAAAGTGGATGACAAGATGCGCTGTTCAAGTCCCTCCCAGTGGAGGATTTCCACTTATCACTGTCTTCAGGGCCATCCCTGTGTGGACCATGATGCAATGGCAGTTCATTTTCAGCTTGTACCCACATATGAAGACAACCCACCTGTGAACCAAGCTCAGGCTTTTTCCTCCACCACCAGGAACAAATAAAATCTGCTTCGGATCCTCTTTTTCTGTTGGGTATAGAAAAGAATGCTTTGTCTGGTCAACAGGTATACACTACATACTAGAATTTGTGTTAATCTTCTCTGGCAAATATGTGGCACAGCAACTACAATTGGGCTACTCTTGGTTAAGCTCTAGTAGTCCCCTGTCATGTATTTTGATGCATCTAATTTTTGCAGGAACCACACTGGTGAAGTAAACAGGGGTAATGATGGGGTCATCACCCCTGCACTTGGCCTTTCCCACTATAAATGCTATTACCATGTAGATTAGGGCACCAATATGGGGATTCTGCCAACAGCTAATGGACATTTATTCCTATTACATGTTCAGAAATCAGGAAAATAACAACCAGGTGGACCCATTGATCTAGTGGATCTCTGTGGGAGGGCCCTGCACAAAGGCTTTATTTATTATGAGAGAACCATATGCCCTTACTGCAATGGGGGCCATGATAGCTCCTTGGGTCATTTGGTATCAATGTCAAAGTAAATCCTTTATTTAACAGATTTCTAAAGTGAGTTTTCCCCTTTCCCAGTATGCAATTATTCAAGTTAATGACCTCAGGTGCCTTTCAATCTCTGCCTCATCATGTTATATTGAAATTTTATCCTACTTATGGGTCTTGTGGCCAGTAGGGAAGGTGAGGGCAGATGCTGAGAAGGAAAAGCATTCTTTTATTAGGCACATGTCTCTCCTATGTCTTCAAGCAAGATGAAGACCTTTATTTTCTAGCAAAGGACAGTGATAAATACTACAGGTCCAAAAGCTTCAGGAAATCTGGAGGTTCAAGATTTTTTAAGTGCATCTACCCAGATATTTCCATCTCAAAGCTCAGGTTTCCAATTCTTCCTTATCAGAGGCTAGACTATTGCACAAGAGACATTCCCAGGCTGAGAATTCAGCCTTCTTTTATGTTCTGCCACTCTAGCAATAACCGCTCTCAGTAGAAAGAGATTAAAGTACCTTTGTAGGCTGCCAAAGAGGCCTCTAATTCTCACATTTTATTTTATATCAATAATTAGTAGATCTGAACCTGCTATTTTTTCTTTTTAATGCATTAGTGGCACTTAGAAGCATTCAAACTCTTTCAAAGTCCTTATAGCTACTATTTCCTCTGTAAGTTTCAAAAGCCAGATACACCTGTAAGTATATCCCATTCTACCTGCATTCCACACCAATTCACCACTGGTGAAAATCTTTGTAATTGAATCCCTACAGCAGGCCAAGGACTAGCAATATTCCACCTGCCATTTTGGCTGGGGTGTTAATTGCTATACAGATGTTAACGATCTTACCCAGAATCCCATCCATAGAGTAAGCTTCCTAGGACCAATTGTACACACTCTTTTAGGATGGGTTCTTTGGATTGAATTTCCTGGAAACAGAGCCTGACGTGAAGATTTGCATGCAAGTGATTTACTTTTTGTCAGGAAAAACTGGAATGAGGAGACTGGAAAAGGGTGGGGGAAGCTCATCATGGATCTAGTCTCTGCTGGAATCTACCTTGACTTTGATCCCATGGGAAGCTCTGGAGCAAGACTTTCAACATAGAGTTGCTCTTGCTTTGAGTCAAAGGGCTTGACTTATGCACCCAAGTGTCAGTTGTTCTGTGCTGTCCCTGGGCAATGGGGAGAACTTCCCGGGAAAATGGTCCCCATTTAGCCAGAGGCAATTCTAATCTATGAGTTGTTAACAACCAACACCTGCAGTAGTTTGGGGATGAATTCAGCAGCCCAGCAGTGGGATTTTGAACACCAACAGATTCAACCACTCATCCTCATACTTTTTCTCTTTTCAGTTAAGTTGAGATACGTGACTATTTCTAGCCAACGAAATGCTGCAGTAATTAGGTATGCTATACGTTCCAGTTGTATCTATGAGATAATGGAACCTCCATCATCCTAGGTTTTTAAGTGACTATGTGGAACAGGGACCCTTAGAAATCCCTAATGGACATGAAGAATGAATGAGAAAAAAGATCTTATTTTGTCAATGTACTGGAATTTGGGAATAAATGTACTAGTGCAGCGTAACTGTCTATTAGGTCCAACGCATCCTGTATCTATTACTTACATTCAGGAAAGACTACTCTGGAACCAACTCTATTTTGCCATCAGGAAACTGAGGTCCAAGGATACTGTGTAATTAGCCTGAGGATGAACTAGCAGCAGAACCAGGATTCAAATTCAGACTTCTTAAACCTTCCTTACAGCAGGCAAGTAGCAGTGTTATTTTAACCACTATAGGAATGACAGAAAGAGTTTCAGCATAATCAGAACTTATTAATTCACTTACTCAACAGATACACCTTTAGCATTTAACATTTTTTAAACATAGTTGTAAGTTCTGAGAATATGGCCAAGAGTAAGACAAGTCTCCAATAACATGGAGCTTCCTTTTAGTAAATGTTGAACCATAGATCCCATTGATTTGTCTTTTCCAAAATTGATGATAAACTTTAGTTCTAACACTGTGTAAAATATTTTTCCATATAAAATACAATTGCATTTTTAAGCAATAATATGATATATGTATGTATTCACAGATATGTGAATTTTAGATACTATTTTTTAGATACTATTGCATGTGAAAATTGCATTTCTATGTACTTTTCATCTATGCTTTCATCCCTAGTGAGGGCAAATAAAAAAAAAAAGACTTACCTTGAAAGGTCATCATTATGAATTCAACCTGCAGCTTTACAGTATTTAATAAATTAAGCTGGTTTATGAGTTCTTCCCTCTCAATTAAATATCCTTACTTAAATTTTTTTACCTTTATAGTTTAGAAGTGGTTTTATTGGACCTAAACTTCTAGCATTTTGGAGAATTCCTTTTCTCGAGTTGACTGAAGTAAAAAAATAAATACACCTGCTAAAGTGTCATTTAAAAATTCCTCAGGCTTCTCTTATGTATATGACTGGCAATTCATCATTATCGTCATCATACACTATTAAATCCATTAGTATATAACTAACATTTACAGAAGTCTAACTCAGCTGTAAGCTTAGGATAATAATGTGAAAAGCAGAAATAGTCATTGTGTTTATGGAGCTTACAATCAAGTCATGTAGATGGACTTTAGTCCAATAGTCATGCAACTTAATGGAAAATGTTAACTGGGGGTGATTATGTTGATCAGAAACATGAATATGATCATTACCATTGTTAGGATCAGCAGTAAACATAGAGATGTTGAACACCATCTTTCATTTTCTGTAGAGTCTAAAGTGTAGCTCTCCCATATTTTAACATTTCTGAAATAAAGATGTGCCTTCTAGTTTATGGCTTCCAAATATGAATATGTTTTAGAAATATCTTAGCCAACTTGCTTCATTTAACATGTACAATGGATGAAAAATCTAAGTGTCATAAAGCTCCTTCACTGGGAATAAGAGCATTGATTTAATTGGTAGCATTGTCTCTTTCTAGTGGTATATAAAATAATGGTACATTTTAAATCAACAATATCTTAAGAATATACAGGGTAGATAGAGGCCCCTGATGTGTGTTCAGAATGCACAAGTACACCTGTGTTCTCAGGAAACCCACTTAAACAGCAACTAAATTTAAACACTCTCTTGTAGGTGTCATTAAGTGATCTTAGGCTGGGGCCCCAAATAGGAAAGGTATAATATCACTGTTTCATATGCTCAATATCAGGGTCATCTGCACTTACGTTTTCAGCTCATCTTCACTTGCTAAAAGTGTTCACTACCCCCATTCCCTCTCTTCCTAACGATTTGTCCCTGTTGCTAATAATGCTTTGAAACAGCAAATCCATAGGCTGATTGTCTTTGTAATATTAATAGTATCATAGTAGCTTCATATAATTAAGCAACATTGTCATATTTTAAAAGACATATGGGGGATGAGGGAAAGAAAGGACACTATATGAAAATATCACTCTGATAACATGAATCAATTTGACCAGAAGCACATTTAACACGATACTGGATAACACCCCATTCAGGGAGGTCAGCTGAAGGCTTGATTCAGGCTGGAATGGAAATTGATCAAGAGGAGAAAAGTGTTTCACTTGCTGGACAAGTTTACTTGTCAAATGTGAAGATGAGGAAAGAAAGACTCTGTGTGTGTGTGTGTGTGTGTGTGTGTGTGTGGTGGGGAGAGAGGGAGCAATGACACAAAAATATTAATATAATGAAAAAACCTCAGGCTCAAATTCTGAAAGTCCAATTTGCCATTTCTTTAAGGCAAAGAGGAAAATTCCAATGACAAAGTGCAACAGAACTACTAGAAAGAACATTATAAAAGGCTCAATGTTTTTCTTAATATGTTATGTAACCTAATATGTCTAAAACACTTCAACTTGTAATCAGTATAAAAATCAGATGTTTTATATATTTTGTGGTAATTTT